>NC_028644.1:15766750-16013200 GCF_001406875.1 Solanum pennellii
ATATATATATATATATATATATATATATATACATACATGAACTGCCTAGTAGATCGACTAGTGTACTCTGAAAGGGGTTAATCTAAAAAGTATGACCCTTTTCTACCATGGTGGATACATGGTTTTATGGAGATGTGAGTAATCTATATTTATGCTCGTCCCCATTTCGGTGCTGAAAACTACCCCCAAAATGTACTTTCTCTTATGTTATTAAAACATACAACTTTTTTTATTTGAGATAAGTTCTCAAAAACATATCTCAAAGTCTATTTTTGAAATCTTAGATTCCCTCCTTCCTTCATTTAGAAAGCTATTACTCTTTTATGAAAACTAGCCCAAAGACTCTTTGGAAATCTTAGTTTACCTTCCTTTTAAATGCGAAAAACATTTTTATACTTCTTTGGGAATACCTAGTCCCCATATAATTCTTTGAAGAATAGAATTCACCTTACTCTGTACTGAACTCAAACTTAAGTCTTAAAACGACATTAAAATTTGTATGAAAGACTTACAAAACTTGAAATGGACTTCTTCTTCTTATCTTTACTCCTTACTCAACCTAATCTTTAAGTCCTAAAATGACGTTTAAATATAATTTGTAAAAGACTTCTTGAAAGGACTCTAAGAACTTTCAGGATGATTTTTATATGATTAGAAGTCACTTAGAGCAGTTAGAATCATTAGAAAGTGTTAAAACACTTTAGAAAGGATTAATCGGACTGAATTATAAAAACTGGGCGACAAACGCCGATCCGGGCGCGCCGCTCCAGGCCTCATGTTCAGAGGCCACATTCTGGTGCACTTCGAGCGTTCCACTCCATGCCTTCTAGTGCATATTGAGCATGCCGCGCCCGGACCTACCTAAGTGACGCGTCAAGAGTTTCTCAACTCATTTTCTATCATTAAATGGTTCTTTTTCAATTTCTTTTCTCAAATTCACTTAGATTTTAGCTACACATATCATATATGCAAGGATATAACCTAATGAATTAAATAAACAACACTTAGATCATCAAACAACTCCTAAAACTCATACTCATGTTCAAGAACGAAACCAATTCAAGAACCGCATCACGAACATTCAAATTTTAAATCTTTTAGGATAAAAACAAGTAAATCAAACATGATTGGAACGTGGGTGAACGAACCCATCATTGATATAGACCCACATACATTATTAGGGATCACCCCTAATGAAATTCACAAATTAATTTGATGATCTAGACGAATCTTTAACACCCTTCTCCTTTTTCCTCTTTCTCCACTTCTTTTCTCTTCTCTCAAAACCCTAACTTGTTTGAGAGAAGTGTATATTATCGGATTCAACTTAGACCTCTGACTTAATTACCAAAACGTTATAATTTAAGAGGATAAGGAAAACACCAAACTACCGTAAAAAAATCCGGATTTGGGAAATTTCTTTATTCCGACAACCCAACTTCCAAATAGCATAACTCACTCATACAAAGTTGAAATCGTAAAAAAACACTTACCTTGGATCTTCTCAACTCGTGAATACTTAGCTGAACTCATTTCATTATAAAGCAGTTTAAAAAGGTGCAATATAAAAGAAAGGCAAAACTATTCAAAATATGATGTCAACTCATAAATATAATATCATAAAAATGTATCATGCTTCCTCTCAAAGTCTACTTGTGGAATGCACGAATGGAGTCTCATACCCCCATTCATACTAAATAGAACCCCTTGAGGAACCATGCAATTAATATCATGAGAGTTTCTTTTATCGACAACCACCATTATGAGCCTAAGTGGTCATAAAACGTTTTTTATCATCACGATGCCAGACTATCCTATACTTTGCCGTCATATAGAACTACATAACTAAGTGGATACACTAGCTTAACTTATGTGATCATCGAAAAAGTATGACATATTAATACCCATGATAGTTACATGGTTTTTGGAGACTTGAGTTAATATGAACTCGCATCACCGTATTAGTTCTCAATACTACTCCCAAAATATACTTAGCTCATATGTTTTTTGAAAAAACAACTTTTTTTATTTGAGATAATTACTCAAAGTTAGCTTAAAAGCTCTTTTGAAATCGATTTTCCCTTTTCTTGTCAGTTTTATCTTATCTTAAATGTGAAAACATTTATAAATCTTGGGAAATACTTAGTCCCCTATAGCTTTTAAAAAAGAATCTCGGCTCTTTATTCTTAGTTAGACTTGAAATTTTAGCCTTTAAACAATGTTCGAACATTTGTAAAAGACTCTTGAAAACTTTGAAGATCCTCACTTGACTTGACTCTTAACATTGGTCTTCAACTCTTTCTTGAATTTGACTCTAAATTGATCCTTGAATTGAATTATGAATTCAAGGGTTTTGATTTGTGTTTTGAGAGATCCTATGATGTTTAGGAATGATTCCAAATAGCTAAACTTGAGAAAAGTTATGAAATCACCATCTTCGAACAAGTATGCGACGCGGAGATGCTCCTAAATACTTATTTACGAAATCATATTTTGAGACAATGGAGTCCACGTCCTGTCTGCGACGAGGAGTGACTTTTTGTTCACAGAGAGTTCAAGTCCGTGACACAGACTTGATTGATGCAGCAAGTCTCACTTTTTCCTTCTTCATTTTTCAACCCCATTTCACATAAACTAGAATATCTTGCTCAAAATCATTTTAGATCCCGATACCTAGCATTAGTACTCATGAACCTTACTGAAAGCAACTCTACAACCCAGCATTAAATGTCTCATAACTAAAATTTTTAACAAAATTCAACAACACATTTAAATACAACAATAAAAGTCAAGAACATCAACTTTCAATCTCTTTTTTAGAACGGATTTCACAGAATTAAACATGTTTGGCGCATGGGTGAACGAACTCAACCGCTATGAGAGACTCACATACCTTGTAGGGATCACCCCCGATGAATTCCACAAGTTATTTTTGACGAACTCGACAATCTTGTCTCCTTTTTCCTTTCTTCTTCTCAAGAATTCTTTCTCCAAACCTTTTTTAAAAAGTGTAAAAATTTCCAGGTTCCATTTAGACCCTTAATAATATTACAAATAACGAATTTAATTAATTGGGTAAGGAAAAGACCAAATTATCCTTTTAATTTACGCATTGGAAATTTCCTTAATCCAACAATGCGACTTCCAAAGGGCATAACTCACTCATCCTAACTCGAAATTTCGTAAACTTCGCGGAGTTGGAAATATTGTTCTTAGGTCTTTCCAACCATATCTGGAATTATAGCTAACTCATCCTGAGCTAGGATTTATGGTCATTTGAAGTTGACCACAAACACACTTTCTTCACTTAACTAAATTTCTAGATTTTAATTCTTTCCAAAAGAAAATATTACAAATTATAAGTTTCTTTCTAGTTGTTTCAAATTGCGATATGTTACACTATTTATTTTCAACTCTTACGATTCAAAATTAAAAATTATACTCCTTCTATGATGTAGTTTGACTCGGCACAAAGTTTAAGAATTAATTATGACTTTTGAAAGCTTGTTCTCCAAAATGAATAACAGAAATTTGTGTGGCTTGAAATGTTTTCATTAAGGGTATATTGAACATTTTGTTGTTAAATATTTACTTAAAACAGAAATGGGCCATTATTTTTGGACTGACTCAAAAGAAAAGTAAGTTACGTAAATTGGGATAGAGGGAATACTTTTTACTTCCAAAAAACATGGCTAGAGAGGCGATGTGTTTGTCGTCTTCTTATTTATGTTAATCCGTTATAATGCAAGATTATTTTCTCTTTATAAAATTATGATTCCGTTTTATTCAAAAGAACAAGGAAGTACTAAAGTCTAAACAAAACCCTAAACTCTCCATTGATAATAAATAGAGGAGATTTTTATCTACAAAAAAAACTTTTAAAATAAAAAGAAAAAGAATATTTTTAAAAGGATTAAATAAGACATATAATAAGATTTCAAACATTGAGAAGCTAGCAAGGTTGAACAGTTACAACACTGGTGCAAAGGTGCCTCCCAAAGAATGGTTAAGAGAATAATGTGAATTCCCTACAACTAAGCTCGTCATATTGAAAGAAAATATTGATGAATGATTATATTTGAGTTGAATCAATATTGTGAGTGATACTAAAAATTGCACAAGGGTATGTGAATTATGGAGGTTAGGTTATACATATATATGTGTGTGTGTCTGTATATAACTATATATATATATATATACACACACACATATATATATACGAATATATGCATATGTATATATATATGTGTGTGTGTGTGTACAAATATACATATATCTATATATACAAATACATATACATACAGATATATATATATATATATACACACACACACACACACACACACACACACACACACACACACACACACACACACACACACACACATATATACATATATATACACCCCAGAAAAATTTCGAGCTAAGATTTTATCGAGGAAATTTTTTGGAGTACTATTGAGCACAGATATAGGGACGAGTTCAGATAACTCAAGTCTCAATAAACCATGTACCAAAGTGGGTACAAGCACTCATACTTTTTAGATGATTCCTTAATGCTTTTTAGCATAGACTAGTGGTTCCACTTATTGAGTTAGGATCTATATACGTGACAAGGTATTTGACAACCCTGGAATGGTGAGGAAAGACGTTGTCGTAACACCTGAGCAATTCTTTTTGAACTAATACTTGATCCGCTCTTTATAGTGAGTTAGATTTTTGCAAGGAATTCAAAATTTCTTGAGCGTTAAGGTCAATAGATGTAGCACCTTAAGTTCCAAGAAGAACAAAAAAGAAAAGCATTCAATTCGATCCTACGTTTTATTCAGTTTTGTTCAACTTCAAATGATCAAAACTCCCAGCACAGGATAAGTTAGGTATGCTACAAGATACCATAGGAAATATCTTTCCAAAGCTACCAATTTTGCTAAGTTTCGAGTTTAAATGAGTGAGATATAACCTTTTGAATTTAGGTTGTCCAGTTTAGGAAATTTAACCGAAAACAGTGATGAGTATTTTGGTCTGTTCCTTATCCAATCAGATGTAATCTCTTTTTAAAAGGTTTTAAGGGTCTAATCCAATTTGGTTTAGTTTAGTGATCCTAATATATGCACAGGATTTCAGTTAGGAGTTCAACAAGAGAGAAGAAGAGAAAAGAGGAAAGGATGAAGACGTTCGTAGACGTTCTTGAGTTTAGTTGCGGATTTTCGCCATGGATTTGATCCCTAAGAGGAATGTAAACTCTCATAGTACCGAGTGCGTTCACAGACACGCCAATCATGATCTATTCAGTGTAATTTCATTTTTTATATATAAGGATTTAAGTTCTTGATAAGTGTTCTTGAAGTTTCACTAAGTTTTGATGTAAGATTTGACTTAGATCAACTTTAAAAGACCGTATCTCTTAGAATATTAAGAGTTACGTGACACATAACCTATCCAATCTAAGGTAATTGAATCTACTTTCTAACGCAACCAATTTTATGTCAATCAAATTTCTAAGTAAAAAGTTATGACTATTTTAGTAACCTATACATTGCTGTTACGAATTAGTCAATCAAATTGCTGTTCGAAGAATTCATAAACAAATTTCTTAGCTTATAAAAGAATCAAGACAATCAGATGAAAAATCATAATTCTTGGCCATAGTGATTTAAAGAAACTAATTTGAGAATCTCAAGAAAGATTTTCTTGATTGTTTACGTTCAAGCTAGGGTTTCAAGTATTCTAATCAAGTTCATCTTCAAGATTCAAGATTCTTACAGATTCTTCAAGATTATTCAAGAATCTTGTTTTTTTAAGTAAATAAGTCTATCATAGTTTTGTACTAGTTCTTCCTCACGACCTATATCTACATTCAAATAAGTAAAAGAATAATCTAGGATTCTACCCCTAGATTTGAGTATTGTTGAGATAAGTTAATTTTGAGTTCTTGAGTTCATGTTTCTTTTAAAAGTTTTATTCATAATTATCAAATTTCTTTATTTTTACTCAGATCCTTCACATCATGAACCATAACTTTTCAATTCATAATTCACATTCAAGAGAAATTTAGAAGTAGACTTCAAGAAAGTATTTTAGTTCAACTGTGAAAATTCTTTGAGATCCATCATTGATTATGTTTTGAGGAGATAAACAAGATAATGAGAAGAGTCATATACATGAGTTCCATTTAGTATGTAGATCTTTGAGTCGAGTTGTTCATGTCCATAAATTTCGCATGGACTCCACAAATTGATTATCTTTGATAGAAGTTGTACCTTCAAGTTCTAAGTCTTGAGTATTGAGTTTCTAATCTCCTTTGAGATTATATTTCTTATCATGGGACTATGACATGTTACCCATGAAGTCATCGAGTTGAATAATTCATGCCCTTAATTCCACATGAACCCTATAAATCAAATAGTCTTGAGATAAGGAGTACCGTTCAGTTCTCGAATTCAGTAGTTCATGCTCATAATTCCGCATGAACCCACCAAGTTGAAAATTATTAAATCATCCATGAACATGAGATCATGAACCCTTAATCCATGAATCATTTCAAGGAAAGTTAAGAGTCAAGTTTAGAAGTTAGAAAGAATGTCAAAGAAAAATTTATAAAGTTCTCAAAAGTCTTTAACAAAGGTTTTACCTTTGTTTTAAGCCTACAAGTTTCAATTTAAGATATGAGGAAAGAGTTGAGTTCACTTCTCAAAAATCTATAGGGAACTAAGTATTCCTAAAGAATTTATAAATGTTTTCTCATTTGAGATAAGAGGAAACTAACATTTCCAAAAGAGTTTTGAGCAAGAAAAGGGAACATCGATTCAAAGAGAGTTTTTAAAGTTAAGTGTTGAGCAGTTATCTCAACCTAAAGAAGTTGTTTGCACACCGCTATCTCATGATAGAATAAGGCCCCTTTGGCTTGCCAGATCGAACTGGCTGTAAATTCAGGAAGAGGCACCTTTCGGGACAAGGGTAAACTCGAAGCAAGAAAAGTGCAGATAGCAGTCAACAAAGGCTTAGTGCTTCTCTTAGACTTCACCTTCATCCTAAAGGGTAGTTTTCATTCAAAATAGTGCTATTAAAAACACATGAGCTAAGTATATTTTTGGGAGTAGTATTGAGCAACGATATGGGGATGCGAGTTCATAACAAATCAAATCTCCATAAACCATGTAGTCATCATGGGTATTAATGGGTCATACTTTTTTGGTGATCACATAAATTAAGCTAGTGGATCCACAAAGTTAAGTTAGCTTCCTTACTCATGGAAAGGTATTGGTCGGTCCTTGGTAGCGCGATGTAAAATGTTGTATCATCACTATGACTCTTAAATGATGGTTGTCGGTTAGAGAAACTCCAGCACTAGTATTTTCATGGTTCCTCAAGGGGTTTTTCTTAGTGTGAATGGGGGTATGCGACTTCATTCATGCATTTCACAAGTAGAGTTTGAGAGGGATCATGGTATGTCTTTTATGATATTATGATTATGTGTTGACATCATGTTTTTAAATAGCTTTCTTTATATTGCACTTGTTTTAAACTACTTTATATTGAAATGAATTCAGTAAAGTATCAATAGTTGCATATTTCGAAGTTGCGTATCTTGAGTTAATCTATGCATCAATGAGTCAAGTATCATATCCTTGATCTTTGAGTTGAATATCTAATCTTTGTTTTGAGTATCTTTTTCTTAATTTGAGTTGAGTGGAAAAGAGGTAACTACGTTTATTTTTTATCAAGTTAAAGCCTATGTTTTATGATTTAGAATTCCTCTCACATTTGCGTACATTCCACATATTAAGTCATTTGCCCTGCATCTTTTGATGATGTAGACACATGTATTCAGGATCAGGAACAAAAGCTTTTTATACATCTAAGAGTTCAAGTTAGTTATGGTGAGCCTCCTTGCTTCCGGAAGATTTCATTTACCTTTCAGTTATGTTAGTTGGTAGGATGTCATTGGCCTGGTCCCGACTTCCATCATTGTCATTTAGAGGATTCATAGATAGCCAGTAAAATTGAGAAGTATGTATCATTTATTTTATTTAATGTTTTAAAGACTTAACTTGCCTATTTTATGGCGAGTTGAATAATTTATTTTTATTCATAGTTTTTCATTTGAGTTTCAGTTTGTATTTCAGTTTCATGAGTTTTATCATTTTTGATGCTTTTGCATTCTTATGTAAGTCTGTTGCTTGTAATCATCCAGGATGTGGGGTCGCTTGGAACTAGTAATTGTTCTTGAGTGTCAGCCACGTCCAAGGTGTAGACTCGGGTCATGTCAGTTGTATCATCACTTAGCTCGTAGTGATGGTTGTAGGTGAGAAAAACTCCCACAAGGATATTTTTTATTCTTTTATACACATAGTTTACTTAGTATTTTCATATATAAATAAAGGTTATGTGGTATCCTTGCATACAAAATTAGTTGCTTTCAAATGTTTAAAAATCTTCCCATATATGACATATGTATTGTTACTTTATACTGAATTGAGTACCCAGAGTTGACTGTCTCGAGTTGAGTACCCAGAGTCGAGCTTCTTATTATTCAATTGAGCCTTATATCACCATGTTGAATATCTTATCATTGAGTTGAGCCTTATTTTACCGAGTTGACTATCTCATCATTGAGTTGAGCTATGCTTCTTTGAGTTGAGTTTAGTTTAGTGAGTTAAGAAAGGTAAGAATATTTTCTTTTTAACAGTTAAGATTATGTTTTTTTCTTTAGAATTGCCCATAAATGCTCATACATTCCACATACTGATCTATTTGGTTTGCATCATGTCATGGTGCAGATACAAGTATTTAGGGTCATAAACAGTAACTTTCTTGATACTACTTGGAGTTCGAGTTACCTTTGGTGATCCTCTTTTCTTTAAGAGGATTTCATTTACTTTTTAGTTTTATCAGGATGTTGTGGGTCTTGTCCCAACTTCCATCTTTTTCATTAAGAGACTTCATAGATAGACAGTAGAATTTGAGAAGAATGTTCATTTATTTTGTGAAATATTTTAAAGATTTAAGTGGCCTATTTTATGGCAAGTTGAATAGATTATTTTTATTTAGTTTTTAAGCTTTTGTATGTTTGAGTTAGTCTTTGGCTTGTAGTAAGACATGATGAGGGTTCTCTTGGGGACCAGCAATGGTTCTCGAGTGCCGACCACGTTCAGGTTGTAGGCTCGGATCGTGACATATGTTGTCAATAGTATAAGATATTTATTATTAGTTTTTCTTAATTGGTTGCACTATATATGTAAAATATTTTAGAAAATATTTTAAAGAGAATAATAGAAAAATTGATATGCCGTTTATGTTTTTTGGGTGAAAAAAATTGACCTTTTGATTGCAGGCCCTTTTAGGGATACAAAATTTAAGAAAAAACGTATAAACATTAATAATAATGTTCTTTACCTTATATTGGTTTATAGCCCTTCTATGGCCTCTGCTAACGCGGGATTCTTTATACACTTGAGTGACTTGCAATGACCATGCTTATAGCAGAAAAACAAACTTTCTAATAATTTATCAAATTTGTCTCCTTCTATTGAGTAGTTTGATGTGGCTCTTGTTATTCCTATTTGGCTAACCATATCTTGTGGCTATCAATTACATGAAGATTTTTTTTTCTTTTTCAGTACTTCGTTTGATAATATACTAAGCATGTAGAGGTTTTCAAAAAGGTTATAGTGTAGTATTCTACTTGAGCCAGAGTTGGCAAGTACCTTACAATACTCTAACAATGAGGAGTTCGGTGGAAAGGGATTACCCGCATTAGATATTTAAGTTGATTGTACAAAACAATTAAATTTTTTGAATTTTTTTTATTGTTTAGAATGAGTTATTTTTTCAATGTTAAAGAAAATTGATGGAAAGTTCTTTCCTTTTTGTCGTTCATTTACCTTTTCTAAGTGATTAGTCCAAGAGAGTTAACTATTTATATTTATGATTCTTCTCTGAATTATTTCTTTAGATAGTGTGAGAATAACTAAAAAGGAAAAAGTAGAAATATGTCCTAATTTTTCTTCTTAATAGGTGTATATTACCTCACAAATTTAATTAATACTTATTCCATATTAAGTGTATTTTTGATATTTTTTTCATTGGTCAAATAATTGAATTGTTCAAAGTTGAAGTTTAATGTTTAAATTTTTTTTTCATATTTGTCCTTTCCTTTAATGATGTTTGATATTTTCTAGTAGATAATATTATATAATATAATACAATATAATATAATATTATTTCCATTAGAGTGAATCTACATGTGTTGGAAGATATTTTATAGGAGAAATAGAAGTGGAATGTAACTTTTCTGAACTTAACTTAAAGATTTGTATTTGTAAACTACATGACTATAGAATTGGGACAGTAATTTTATTAAATAAGGGTTAAAGAGATAGATGAATTAAATTCTTGACATTAGTGTGGGTACATCCAATGGAACAGCCATAAATATTTTTAAGGTTGTTAGAAGAATTATTTTTGATAAGTGAAATGAATGTCGTTTGTTTAACATAGGGATTCTACCATGAACAATCCCAACATTTGTCACTACCAAATACAAAAGATATTTTTTTCTTTTTGATTTATTAACCTTATATGATAAAAATATATGATTATACCAGTTTTAAATATTTTTACTCGTAATAAGAAAATTATAAATGGGAGAAGACCTTGATTGATCCTATAGGTAACGATGGATTCGTTAGACCTGATGCACCTTGTATTAAAAAATTACCTATATACTCCATGCTAGTGGGAAGGTAGAACTTACATACCCTAACCGATATCCCTCGAGTAGGAATGTATTGATTTGAATATTTGAATCCTAGCATGTTTTCTGACTTGTCCCTCATTAAAAGGGTTATACTTAAGTGTTATTGCTCATTTAGCTAGTATCTCACTCATCCCTAAATGTTTTTACAGAGAACTCAAGTAATATTGATGAGAATTTCATATAGGCAGCATCTAGTACGCCCTGTATAACATCGCCTAGTAAGAGATGTATCGAATTGATATGATTTTGTTTTATTTCAAAACTCTTAGAATCGCTCTATTTGTCCTTCTCTTTATTAGAATGATGATTATTACTTTGATTTTTTTGTCATGGGACTTTTTTGAACTTCTTTTTATAATTGGAGATGAATTGCTATATTGGCGTGATGATTAAATTATCTATGAATATTATGTTTGGTTTAGAGTTTTTATTAGTTGTGTTGTTGATTTTTTGAGACGAGAAAAATTAGGATAAACATAAAAATAAAGGAAACTATGCCCGATCATCTGTAGATTCTGGCAAGGTTTACTCTGGAATTCTCCCCCTAAGCCGTGATTAAAAAAAGAATGTGAGATATTTTTAAAATCACATAATGATATAAAACTAAAAGTAAATGGGTTTGTTAAATTAATAGATATCTACTGTCGAGATTGTTCTTTATTTATCATAGGAAAATGTCATTTTTCAATTGGTTTGCTGTAGATGGTTTAGTATAAGTAGTTCTTCGACCGTTGTGCGTGTATTCATAGTAAGTTAATATATGATTTAATAGAATAATGTTAGTAATAAATGTCTAACAGAATCCTAGTAAAAGCTAAATGATCGAAAAATTTGGTAGAGGATAAAATATGTTAACTTAAAATATTGTCCTTCAATCCATATATTTAAAAACCAACTACTTTTCCAACCTAATATCTTTAATTAGGATTATTTTTCTAAAGAGCTTATGTCTCATTAGTCATAAAATTTATTGTTCAAGGATAAAAAAAATCAACAAGAAGTTTTTCAAAAGGTAAACCGTGCAATTTTATGTAATTGCCTCATTAGTATCCAAAAGAAGATAAATAGTTACAATATGCAAATATTCATACGTCAATTTTTTATAGGTATTTTCTGCCATTGAATTTCTAAGAAATGTTTCATCATCATACAAAAGTGAGATAAAATACATGAATAAGCTCGGTGACAACAAAGAACTTGTGGCCGCTCATAGTCTTTTACTTTTTGTGAACACAAGTGAGGTGTCTTCTCTTTTATATAATGATGCAACTTTTTTGGGAATCGAACCGTGAAAAACACCTATAAATATTTTCACATATAAATATTTTGATATTGACACTATTTTTCTTCTTTCTGATACTAATGAACCAATTATATAAACTTGCATGTTTTTCCATTAGAACTGACTAGTCTTTGATTTTTCTTCTCTTTAACTATTAAATTTATGCTTCATGAGACATAAGATATTTAGAAGAATTATTCAAATGACAGAAGTTGATTTTGGCATACATAGGTGGAGGGAGATTATTTCAAGTTTACTTATTTATTCTCTTTCAACTAAATAAATATTTAAATAAAGTATCTTTTAGTGGGACTCCGTTACACATGTATTACTAATAAAATATATATTCTATAAAATCATATCTAATTTGCATTGTCATACATGTGCAACACACATGCCGAGATAGTAGAAACTAGTTGTTCAAAAATTATATACAAAAATGATTTCTGAAAAAAGATATCTTCTAATAATAAATAGACTATACTCTCGAGAGAATATATCCATTAATTTGAAAAATTATTTAATAATATTTATCTCATTGTTTTATATTTTAAAACTATCAACCGCTTCTTTGACCATATCTTTTGTCATTTTATGCTTATCATCTTCAGTAAGCATTAAAATGGTGGGATTGTACGTCACGCTACCCCAACTCATTATGGAGGTCCTCATTAAGCTTTTATAAAAAAAAAAATTGGCGCTCCTATGCGCCTGATTAATAGGCTAGTACACATGAAAAACCAAGAAAGTCGCATAATTCCTAAAAGTGACTTCTAAATGCAAAAGTCTGCCTCGAAAAATGGTTGGACTCTACGTAAAACTATCAAACTCATTAAGGAGTTCCTTATAAAGTTTTTCCAAAAAACATTGTATGCTCTAAGGCTCCAGATCCATGGGCTAATGCACACGAAAAACTAAGAAAGACAAGTAATTTCTAAAACTTGTCTTGTAAAGGCGAAAATGTTCCAAGAAAATGGTGCGAGTGTACGTAACATTTTCCAAACTTATTACGGATCTTCTAATAAAAAACTTTCTAAAAGAAAAACTAGGGTTCTCTGATGCGAAAAATTGATGAGTCCATGGTTATTATCTAATTTAGGATAATATTTTGATAGATTTAACATCCTCAAATACATATTTTGTCTCCATCACAGATAAAAAACCTTGATTTTCAAGTCTTTAGACTTGGAGACCAAGCATTGACACAACTAAGAAAAAAAGGTACAAGGCAGCTCAAAGAACGAAGAAATGAAGGCATGAAGATCGCCTAATACATTAGGCTAGTTGTCGAACGACCTTAATCTTGCCTAATGTTCCAGATTGTTGTGACCTAATGTAGAGGATCAAATCGCGGTGAAAAGGAGCAGCCGGCGTGTCGCCGAACAATTCAGCCAAACAGTACTATATCGCCCAATGTTATAGAATGCGAAAATGCTTAAGGCAAAGTAAAACAACGATGAAATATACCAGAGGAAGGATGGCCGAGTTGAGCGACAATCCCAACTAACTGTGCCGAGTGATCATTCGTAGCACAAAATTTTGATAACTATAAATACTCATTGAGAGTTGCAGCTTAATATCAAATTTTTAAGTTTTGAACATCATTTTTCAACTTTTAGACTTGTTTGCTAATTTTAGTGCTTAGACTGTTCTGGAGACATTGTTCTTGAGCCTTAATTATTTGAAGGTTCCCAACTTCAAGAAATTGGAAGTGGGTCTTGAAGAATCTGCATCCTTAACGTGTTTAATGACATTTTTTATCGTACTGAATTGATGGAAACACTTTACGATATTGATTTCTCTCTTTTCTATGCGTAGCAAAAATCCAAATTCTTGGGGCGTGATTATGTGAATATGGGTTGAATTTACTATTGGGTCTTGCAAATTAGTACATAATTTGTTGTTTGAATGTGATCTCATTTAGTAGTTGTGTATGAACTTAATGGAATTGTAGTTTCAAATATGATTTCATATTTGTGTGTTGGGCTTGCTCGAGATAGGTCTTAAAACTGAAACTACTGAATCTATAACCAGTGGTTATTGGGATTTTGTGGGTTAAACTCGAGAGAGTGAATCCTAAACCCTATCACACACTTTCATCTCAAGAGAGAGTAAATGCGCTAAGAAGAAGGCTGGATATAATTGCGGCATTTCACTGTGCGAGAGAAACCGATTTGATTTAGGGTAAGTTGTTCAAGAGAGAATTTACTCCACTAAAGTCTAGCTTAGTTAGACAATTATATGGATTTTCTAGCAATAGAATGTACCCTGTAGTTTATCACATCCAACGAATCCCGTCTCCTTATTAGTTTCTCTATTATTTTGTCGTTTTTAGTTGTTAATTTAACTACAACCCCCCACCCCCACCCCATTGTTAATTGACACTTGTGTAACCCCTTTGATTTATTATGTTTTTGATCGTTAATTTATTTTTACCTATGACTAGCTCGAATTATTTTGCACTTAGCCGATTAATTCTCGGTATCGCTCCCTTAGGACTTGAACCCAACCCTTGGTTGGGTTTTTAGATTTAAAAACGATATTCGATGATTATAATTGAATTAAGTGTCTTTGATGATGTTAAAAAAATGGCACCCTATCCGGGAGTGGTGTTACTTTAGAATTTTTAGGAAGGTATATGTTCTTGATTAGTTGTAGTCCTATTTAATTTTCATTTTTGTTTTGCTAGATTGTGTTGGAAACATGAAGTATGAGCGTAAAAGGAAGCAATGGCACTGAAATTGTAACATCACACAATTTTAAATAGCTAGGAAGAATCTACGAAATGGAATTTTTCATTTTAGGAAATAATTAAAAATCTGGAAATTTACTTAAGCCAGAAAAAGTGAGTTTTTTGTCAAGTTCGAAAGAAAAAAACTTCTAGCTCAGGATGAGTTAAGATCACTTTCATTTATTGTTGGAATGATCTTTCCAACTCCCCCGAGTTTGCGCAAATCAGAGTTCGTATGAATGTTATGCATTTTAGAAGTTGAGTTGTTAGAATATAGAAATTCTAAATCCGGATTTTAGAGGGGTTATTTTGTCTTTTCATTACCTAGATATTCTAATTCGTTCACACGAGTTGAGTTTGGGTAAAGTAAGTTTTAGAAAGGTGAATTTGCACTAGGACTTGGACAAAGGAGAAAAGAGAAGGAAAGAGAACGTTAAAGAATTGTTCAAGATTCGTTGAGATTAACTTGACGATTTAGTTTAGGGTGATCCCTACAAAGTTATGTGAGATCACATAGCGTTTGTTTAATTCGGTCACATGCCAATCATGATTTATTTTAGCGAATTTAAGATCATGAAATATTAGAAATTGAGTTCTTGATGGGTTTGTTGAAGTTATGTTAAATCCTTGATTCGTTGAAATTGATGAGGTGTTGTTTGATTTGAGTCCATGAATTTAGGTACATTTTTCTTAGAAATTGAGTTCTTGATGGGTTTGTTGAAGTTATGTTAAATCCTTGATTCGTTGAAATTGACGAGGTGTTGTTTGATTCGAGTCCATGAATTTAGGTTCATTTTGGTTAGAATCTGATGTACTTTTAACACTTTATCAATTCTAATAGTTTGGAAAAAGAACCCATTGAGTTAAAAAGGTCTAGAGATAAAAAACGAAGAAGAAATTTTATCGGCCGAAATTTGACACTGCCTGCGTGTCTCTGAGCCATACCCCAGATTTGGGGAAATTCGTTTCATGTTACGGATCCATCAAAGAGTAATTTTCCTCAAAATTTATTTTCAAAATAAAATTTTAAATGTTTATCCGCATCCCCTATCAACCCTCAAATATTAATTTTCGGTCATTTCACATGTTTAGCTATCTAAAATCATTCCTAAAAATCATAACATTGCTATCACAAATCACTGTCCTTCAATCCATAATTCAATTCAAGGAAAGTTAGGAGTTAAGTCAAGAAGTCAAGAGTTAAGTCAAGATAAGTTCTTAAAGTTTTCAAAAGTTTTTGACAAACGTTTTAACTTTGTTTGAAGACTTATGTTTCAGAGTTAAGCAAAGAGTTCATATTTGAAGTTCATTTCTTCAAAGAAGTATATGAGAACTAAGTTTATTCAAGAGGTTTAAAATATTTTACCATTTAAATAAGAACGGTACCTGAGATTTCTAAAGAGCCATTGAGCTAGTTTTTAGAAAAGAGTATATGCTTTCATAATAATGAAAGAGGGGAAAACTTTGATTTCCAAGGTAGACTTTGAACCATGTTTTTGAGGACTAACCTCAAATAATAGAAGGAAGTATGATTTTAAAACATAAGAGCAAATATAATATTATTTTGACAGTAGTATTGAGCGCTGATATGGGGGAATTTAGAGAACTCACAGTCCCTATCACCCCTGTAGCCACAATGGATAGAAAAGGGACATACTTTTTAGATGATTCATTTACTGCTTTCTAGCATAGACTAGTGGATCAACTTAGTAGTTCAGATTCTATGATTATGGCATGGTATAGGAAATCTCTGGAAGCGTGAAGCAAAATGATGTATCTTCACAATAACTCTTACATGATGATTGTCGGTTAGAGAAACTACCACAAAAGTTAGTTATATTTTCTGTACACACTTTATTTATATTTATACATATATATCATATTTATATTTTATGTTTGCATACATATAGAGTTTAAATCATGTTTTAAACAACTTTTCTTTATTTGCATTAGCTTCAAAACTGCTTTATACTGAAATTAGTTCCGTCATATTGAGTTTAGTTGAGCTAGGTAAGTTCTTAAAATCCTTTTCAAGCTATGTTGTATTTAGAATTCCAACTCGCATACTAATACATTCAGTGTACTGATACCAGTTGGCCTATATCGTCTTATGATGCTGACACATGTAACTAGTATCAGCATCCGGCGGATCGTTGATCCAATGAGCAATTCAAAGTCTGTTGGTGATCCTCTTTGCATTCTCTAGGATTTCTTTTATTCTTTTGATTTATTTTCAGTTCATTAAGATGTTGTGGGGATTGTTCCAACAGCCATCTCAGTTGTTTTAGAGTCATAGATAGTTAGACAATTGGCTATGAGTCTTTTAGATTTACATTTCATATGGTTTTCTATGACACTTGAGTAGTAACTTTGGCAACTTGAATGTTTCATTTAAAACATTCTCTGTTTATTTTTCAAGTTTGTTATTTTAATTATTCTTGTGATCCAAGTCTTTGCTGAGTAAGTATGCCAGAACAAGGGTTCGCTTGGGACAAATAATAGTCTCCGAGTTCCATTCCCAACCAGGGTGTAGGTTCGGGCGTGACAAACTTTATATCCGAGCATAGAGTTCATGATTTCTAGGAAGTCTATGAAGCCGTGTCTGTAGAGTCTTAGTTATCAGTGTAAATCGCGCCACATCTATATTTAGGAGGCTATAACAATTAGGAAATTTTTTCATTACTTTCACACTGATGTTGTGTGTTAGGGTGTAATCTCTAACAAGTTTTTGTCTAATTTGTTCTTGTGCACGTTTCTTATAATTATTTCTCCATGAAGAGTAGTAAGAAGTCGTCCAACTAGGAGGAATTTTGAAACATAAGAACAAGGGGTACCCAATATACCTGAAGTGCAACACCAAGGAGAAATTACTAATGCTAACTTCATACAGGCAATAAGTAATCTCAGTCAAGCTGTGACTCATCGGTTTTGGCAGCAGAGAGGATATAGGCAGGAAGTGGTTCATAGTTAGAGGATATGATAGTTGCTAAGTATGAATCCTCCAAGCTTTACTGGTTCAATCACTAGTGAGGATCTAGAGAACTTCATTCAAGAGCTGAAAAAGGTACTATTTGATGCATGTTGCTGATACTAGAGAGTTGAGCTAGATTCATATCAAGTAAAGAGTGTTACTAGGACTTTTGGTTTGATCCGTAGAAACAGGGCAGAGATGAGGATGCACCACCAACATTTCTTTCCCCAAGAACTGAAGGAGGCTAAGGTATGAGAAGTTCTTATCCTTAAGCAAGATTCGCTAAGTGTTCATGAATAGGGGCTGAAGTTGACCCAGCTTTCTATATATGCTCCAGAGATTGTTATGGATATGAGGAGTAGAATGAGCTAGTTTGTTGTTGAGTTGTCTCATATGTGAGTAAGGAAGATTGGGTAGCGATGCTAATAGAAAACATGGATATTTCGTGGTTGATTGTTTATGTGCAGCAGGTTGAGGAAGATAAGATGATGTACAGAGAAGATTTTAACAACAAGAGGGTCAAGACAAGCAATGAGTCTTAGAAGCACAAGGGTAATGCCATCCGATCATCTTTCTAACATAAAAAGGAAGGCACATGCACCATCATCTTTGAGTGCACCTGAAACTAAGAACAAAATTGAGCTCAATAATTAGAACTCCATAGCTAAACCTACTTATTGTCAAGTAGCATGGCACGAGGGGGTAGTAAGCCTCCTGCATTCACCAAGTGTGGTAAGAACCATTGAGTTACTTGTCGTGAGGGCTCCACTGGTTGTTTCAAGTGTGGTCAAAATGTTCGTTTCATCAGAGAGTGTTTAAAGAAAAAGCATGGTAATGGTAATGGGGGCAATATATCCCAATATTCTTCAGTTGCTCCACAAGATATATCTGCACCTAGAGAGACTACTTTTGATATAGCGTAGGAACAAACCGTTTGTATGCTATCAATATTCGCCAAGAGAAAGAGGAGTTTCCAGATGTTGTCATATGTATCCTTCTAATCTTTGACTTTACCGTTTAGGGTGTGCTAGATTCAGAAGTGAGTTTAACTTTTGTAACTCCTTTTGCTGCTATTAATTTTGATGTTATTCCTGAGCATCTTTGTGAACCATTCAATGTTTCTACTCTTGTTAGTGAGTCTATTGTAGCATAGAGAGTCTATCGTGACTGTCCCATTTTAGTCAATCACAAGAGTGCCATGGCTGATTTAATTGAGTTAGACATGGTAGACATCGATGGCATTCTTTCTATGGACTTGGTTCATGCTTGTTATGCCTCAGTTGATAGTAGGACTCAAATGGTCAAGTTTAAGTTTCCAAATGAGTCAGTCTTTGAGTGGAAAAATAGTTCAATAGTGGCTAAGCTTCGTTTCATTTCATACCTTAGGGAAAGGAAGTTTGTTTCTAAGGAGTGTGTGTCATGCCTCGAGCTCTCCGAGACGCAGACACGGGACCTCGAACCACAATTGATCCCAAGCTAACCCTGCTTTCATGATCATAAACATACTTAAATAAACTGGTGCGGAAGTAAAATCATGATTAAAATGAAAAGATGGGGAACATTCATATACTATAACAAAGATATATGAAGAGGTGATGAGTTCAATACAAAGAAGATATTAGCTCAATACTAAGCAGAAACTAACTTTGTCTGAAAATAGCCTCTAACTAACTAGAATTGTTGGGAAAGGCCCCAGCTAAGCCTAGCAAAACTGAAACTAAAGGACTAAAAATACTGAAATAAACTCATTACAATTGTCCTCGAAGAATGAGGGCTCACTACTAATTATGCTAAACTTGTTATCGGGAACCGATCTAAGCGTGATCTAGATACTAAGAACCTGAACCTACGTCACAACAAGATGTAAAGCACGTATGCGTCGGTAATTGGAAGGTACTGAGCATGTATGATAGAGTAAAGCTAAAATAACACATAACTGAACAAAGCAGTAAATCAATCATATAATCTGAACATGGAATAGAATATGAATGCCGAGAAAACAAAATGCATTAACCAATTTATAACATGCTGAAAATGAATACTGGATATACTGATATAAAATTGAATCTGACCGAACTACTAATAACCGATAATAAAAACACATGCGCTAAATGTGGAGTCCGATGTGTATGCCCCATTGAGAAGACCCAATATACCCTGCAAGAGGTATAAAGAAATGATGGCAGGATCATTAAATTGATGCCCACAGAGGGGACTTACAATCTACTTGGCTAGTAGTTCTAGGGACTATTTGGGTACGGTGAACCCTAGTCGAACTCGGTATTACGACACTCCAAATGAATTATGTAGTTAACTGATTATACCGAGTTTCTGTAAATACTGGATAGCTCAAACTGAACATGCAAATTGAGAATGTAAAAATTAATCTGGTAATGATGCATTAATAATTGAGGCATGTATAACAAAATAATTGAAATATCTGACTTAACATGTGTAATTCAAGAATTAAAGAAGTACATATCTAGGGTTTTGGAATTCATGCAATAAACTGATTAATAACATGGTAATTTGATTTTTGGGACATGTTAATAACTAATTCGTGATGATATATTGTAATTCTAGAAACCCTAGGTATATTCATAATAAGGGAATAAAGAAACTGACTGAATTCTAGGGACCCCATGGGCAAAATAAACCCACTAGTGAAATCCCACATACCTAGTGATGAATTCATAGAGAAATCTTTCGATTTCAAGGTGGAATTGATGGAAACTTTCTGCATTCTTGAACAAGGGTTCTTGACCTTTTTGTCCTCTTTTCGTCTAATTTTCAATGTTTTGATTAATGATTTTTATTTTGGGTAAGTTCTAGTTATGTTTCTAGGCTTAAAGTGACTAAAACCTCATGATTTAGAGTCTAAAAAATATAGCTTAGGGGACAAATGAATAAGGAAAAGAAGAAAAGACCCCTGACTTAAAAGTTGTTAGAATCAATAATGGAATCGACTAACGGACCGTAAGTCGACTGATGGTCCGTACTGGTTGACCGTCGTTTGTGACTAAGAGCTCCAATTCAGTTGGCGAATCGATGGAGTTGATTTATGGACCATAAGTCGACTGACAGTCCGTATTGGTCAATCATCATTCCTGACTCAGAATTGGAAGTTAGCTGGTTAATCGGCATAGTTGACGTATCGACCGTAAGTCGTCTGAAGGTACGTACTGGTCAACCATCGTTCATGACTAAGAACTGGAAATTTACAGGTCAATCAACAAAGTCAACTGGAGGATCGTAAGTCAACTAACGGTCCATATGGGTTGATCGTTGTTCGCGAATGAGAACTGGGAGGTGACTGATCCATTGATTGAGTAGACTGACTGACCGTAAATGACTTATGGTCCGTAGTTGGCTCCGTCACTGGCACCTGCAACTTCTAAAAATATGTATTGTTGGTATTTTTTTGATATGGGGTGGCACTTTATCTTCCGCTTGGGACCATTCTTCCTCGAATGAAGACAAAACTATTTAAAAGGGAGGGAGAGGTCTGCAATTCCTACCACTACACACTGAGAACTGAATTAATGACTGAACTGAGTTCCAAGAACACGGAAATACGCCGA
Source organism: Solanum pennellii (assembly GCF_001406875.1). Lineage (NCBI taxonomy): Eukaryota > Viridiplantae > Streptophyta > Magnoliopsida > Solanales > Solanaceae > Solanum > Solanum pennellii. The sequence goes on from NC_028644.1 coordinate 15,788,075, forward strand.
AAATACAGGTACAAACTAAAGGAAAATAATTCTAAAACTAAATTCACGCATCAATGACTGAAAAACTAAAGATTAACTATTACCTCAACCTTGAGTGGAATTAGAAGGAAAGAGGTGAGGATACTTGGATTTCATTGCTGCTTCTTCTTCCCAAGTAGCTCCCTCTACGGACTGACTACTTCACAATACCTTTACTAAAGTTACTTCTTTGTTTCTCAACTTTCTAAATTGACAGTAAAGGATCACAACTGGTACATTATCATAAGAAAGACTATCATTCACAACCACACTCTCTACTGGAACCATAGAGGCTGGATCACCCACACACTTCTTCAAAAGTCAGATATGTAAGACATGATGCATTGCTGCTAGTTCTGCTTGCAACTTTAACTCATATGCCCCTTTGCAAACACCTTTAAAGATTTTTAAGGGCCTAAATATCTAGGACTGAGCTTCCATTTCTTGCAAATCTCATCACCCCCTTCATAGGTGACACATTAAGGAAACCCATTCATCAACTTGGAACTCTAGTTTCCTTCTACTTACATCTGCATAAGATTTTTCATGAATCTGGGTTGTTTTAAGTTTATCTCTAATGAGTTGCACTTTCTCCATAACATAAAGGACTGAATCTGTTCCTATCAAAGCTGCTTCACCTACTTCAAACCAACCAATATGAGATTTAAATCTACGCCCATAAAGTGCCTCATAATGGGCCATCTGAATGCTGGAATGGTAGCTATTGCTGTAGGAAAACTCAATAAGAGGAACATGATCATGTTAAATACGCTTGAAATCGACAAAAAAAATCTCTCAACATATCCTCTAAGGTGTGAACGGTACACTCTGTCTGTCTATCTGTCTCCGGATGAAATGTTCTGTTAAGGTTAACTTGAGTACCAATACCCTTCTAAAATGACTTCCAGAAATAAGAGGTAAACTAAGGACCTCTACAAGAGATGATAGACAAAAAAAACCCCATGGAACCTCACAATTTGATTAATGAAAAGCTTGGCATATCCTTCGCCAAATCTGTAGGCTTGACCGGCAAAAAGCGTGAAGACATAGTCATCCTATCAACTATCAGCCAAATAGAGTCATGCTATCTGCGAGTACGGTGTAACTCTGTGATGAAATTAATATTGATCACTTCTCACTTCCAAGTAGGAATGTCGATCTCATGATATATACCCCCAGTTTCTAATGTTCTACCTTGACTTGCTAGCAACTGGGCACTTACTCACAAAATATGCTATATCCCTCTGCGTGCTAGTCCACCAATAGACTTCTTGTAGATCGCGGTACATCAAAGTGGCACCTAGATGAATAGAATATCTGGAATTATGGGCTTCTTGAATGATTTATTGTCTCAACTCTCCCACATCACGAATAACACACTCTACCCTGGTAGCAAAGTACACCATCTTCCTTTTTGGAGAAAACTTCCACTCTCTGATTATAGACTTCACTATTAAGTTCAATCAAAATTGGATCAATGTCTTGCTTTTCCTTAACCTCCACTGCCAAAGTAGATTCTTCCCCATTATGAACTGTTTACACCATTGTTTGATATGGTCATATGGAGAACTCCCAAGCGAGCAAACCTATGAACATCCTTCACTAGTTCATTCCTTTCTTCCTCAACATGGGCTACACTTCCCCTAGATAATCTGTTAAGAGCATCTGCTATTAGATTTGCTTTATTAGGATGGTAATGCACACTCATATCATAATCCTTAAGGAACTCAAGCCATCTCCTATGGCAAAGATTCAACTCTTTCTTGATGAACACATATTGAAGGCTCATATGGTCAGTGAACACATCTACATAAATATTATACAAGTAGTGTCTTCGGATCTTGAGTACAAAAATCATTGCTGCAAGCTTGAGGTAATGAGTTGGATATTTTTTTCATGCACCTTAAGGTGTCTAAAAGCATAAGCTATAACCTTATCTCGTTGCATCAAAACACTACCTAGGTCAACTTCGGATGCATCGTAATAGATCACATAACCATATGAACCCTCTGGTAGAGTCAAGAAACTAGCTGTAGTCAATCTAGTTGTCCATTATTCAAAGTTTTCCTCACAATCATATAACCATTGAAACTTGACCATATTCTGAGTCAACCTAGTCAATGGTGAGGTTATGGATGAAAATCCTTCCACAAACCTTCTATAATAACCCACTTGAGTAAAGAAACTCCTAATACTTGCTAGATACAATGTGACAAAGGAAAACAATGAATTTCAATAAGAACTCACATTTTCTAAACTTAGCAAATAATTGGCGATCTTTGAGAGTTTGTAGAACAACTCTCAAATGACTCCCATGTTCTTTCTCATTCCTAGAGTATACGAATATATCATTAAAAAAGACGATAACAAACAAGTCCAAGTACTGTTTGAACACTTTGTTCATGAAATCCATGAAAGCTGCAGAAGTATGGGTTAGTCCAAACAATATAACTATAAATTCATAATGACCATACCGAGCTTCGAAGGGACTTTTTGGAATGTTACTATCTCTAACACTTAGTTGGCGATAACCCCATCTGAGTCTATCTTTGAAAAATAAGTAGCACCCTGAAGTTGGTCAAACAAATCATCAATCCTAGCGACAGGATACTTATCGTTAATTGTGACCTTGTTCAACTGTCTATAATCAATGCACATTCTGAGAGAAATATCATTCTTCTTACAAACAATATTGGTGAAGCCCATAGCAAACTACTAGTTCTAATGAAGCCTGTATCTAGAAGGTCTTTCAACTACTCTTTCAATTCATTAAGCTCAGGTGGAGCCATTCTTAAGGAGGAATTGAAATAGGCTGGGTATCTGGAAGGAGATCTATTCCAAAGTCAATTTTTCTTTTGGTAGGAACTCCGGGAAGATATTCCGGAAACACTTTTGGAAACTCACTAACTACTAGAACTAGCTCAAGAGTTGGGGTTTCAGAGTTAGAATACTTAACCCGAACAAAATGATAGAGATAACCCTTTTTATCATATTTCTAGCCTTATGTAAGAAATAAATCGCCCCATAAGCGCTAAGCTACTACCCTTCCATTCTAAGATTCATTTATGTGGAAACTTAAAATGAGCAATCCTAGTTCTACAATGGACTGAGCAATAATATGAATGTAACCAATTCATGCCTAGAATGACATCAAAGTCTACCATTTCAAAATCTACAAGATATGATGAGGTGACTTTCTGGGAGACTGTGATAGGGAAATTTTTGTTTACCCATCTAGCTATAACTGGGTCACCTACTGGAGTAGAGACTCAAAAAGGTTTTGAGAGAATTTATGGACTAATATTGAATTGGATTGCTATGTAAGGAGTTACAAATGAGAGAGTAGCCCCTATATCTAACAACTAATAAAAATCAAGCAAAGACTTGTAACGTACTAGTGACTACATCAAGAGAACTTTCCTTATCGTGGCAATCCTGAAGAGCATAAAACAAATTCTGGTGCTGACCACCACCTTTACCAGATGAGTTACCCTGTTGAGTTGGACGACCAGCTAGCTCTACTGATGTTGTAGACTTAGCTCTACCCTCTTCACCTTGTCTAGGAGGACAAAACCTCAACCTGTGATCAGACTAACCGCATCTAAAACATCCTTCCTTACCTATGAGACACTCGCCGGATGGTTCTTACAACACCTAGGACAAGTGGGTAAACATTGGTTCCTGAAACACTTATCTGACACTTAGAGTGTGGTTCCCTAACCTTCTGATCATAACTGTTCTTGGAGCATAGAACACTAGCTGAGGCTGGAGTCAAAAACATCTACCGAAATTGGAGTGATTTCCACCAGTCGACTTCTGATCATAGTAGTCATAGTTCCAAGTCCTAGAATTCTTATTCTCCTTGGCCTATTCCCTAAGTTTATCACACCGACTTGCTAAGCATGTGTCATAAGCCTAGAGATGTTCATATCTTTCAGTAACATAGCATTTCTGCACTATGTTTTCATCAAATCTGACACCCCATAAAATAACTTATTTATCTATAGCCTGGAGTCAGCATCTATGTGAGGAGCATACCTGGAGAGTTGATTAAACTTGAACCCATACTGTTGGACTGTCATGTTACCCTGCATTAAGTTCATGAATTCCTAGACCATTTCTTATCTCCACTCTATTGGGAAAAACATTTCAGAAAAGGTCTCCCTAAAGTAATCCCAAGTAATAGGAAATGCATCTGTACTCTTGTATTCCTCCCATTGAGTGTACCAGATATGAGCAACATCTTTCAGCTGGTACGATGCCAACTCAACCCGATCATTCTTTGTGACCTGCATCACCTTAAAAATATTATTGATCTCATCTAAGAAATTCTGAGAATCCTCAGTACTCTGCGATCCTAAGAACTCAGGCGTAATAATCCTAACAAAGTTACGGGCAGTATATGTTATTGCTCCACCATTACATTTATAAGAGCATGAAACCGCTGGCGATACTCTAAGCCAACATCTTAAAAGCATTCCTAAATTCAGCATTGGAGACTTCCTAATCTGGAACTGGAGAAGCTTCCTGGCATTCACATTCCTATCATTAGCTCTATGAGGAGGTATGATAAAAAATGTAGAACGTTGAGTTAGAATGAAATTAGATCATACCTTACATACAATAAGAGTAACAAAAAAATGATGTTTTTCCTAAAACTCTTCATAGCCTCCCTCTCATTAGATGTGGTGCACCTCACACCATGAAAAGGACTCTACTTAGTGTGACTTTTAAGAGCATAATTGAAATGAAAATATGCGGAATACCCATATACTATAACAAAAATATATGAAAACTGATGAAATTAGTACAAAGAAGATATTAACTCAATACTAAGCTGAAAGTAACTATGGTTGACAATAACCTCTAATTGACTAGAAATGTTAAGACAAGCCCTAGATAAGTCTAGCAAAACTGAAACTAGAAGACTAGAAATACCGAAATAAACTCATAACTATTGTCCTCGGAGAATAAGGACTCACCACAGATTCTGCTGAATTGGAGATCAGGAACTAATCTAAGTGTGATCTGCATATTAAGAACCTAAAACTACATCACGACAAGATGTAGCACACGTATGCGTTAGTATTTAAAAGGTACTGAGCATGCAGGATACAATCAAGCTGAAATTAGGCATAGCTGAACAAAACAGTAAAGTAATGATATAATCTGAACATGATATTGATTCTCAATGCTGAGAAAAGTAATGCATCGACAAATTTATAACATATTGAAACTGAATACTAGATATAATGATAAATGGTCGATGAAATGGAATTTAACTGAACTGTGGAAGCTACTAATAACAGATAATAAAACTACATGAGCTAAATGAAACCAAGGTACATCATGATGTTTTCTCAAATACTTGTCCTATATCTATTCTTCCATATAGAATTGCACCAGCAGAGTTGAAAGAGTTGAAGAAGCAGTTGAAAGACCTCCTAGAGAATGTTTTATTTGGCCAAGTGTCTCATCTTGGGGCACTTTGGTCTTATTTGTAAGGAAGAAGGATGGTTCCCTTAGGATGTGTATAGAATATTGTAAGTTGAACAAAGTTACCATCAAGAACAAATATCCTATTCCATGAATTGATGATCTTTTAAATCAACTTCAGAGTGCCACATATTTTTTGAAAATAGATACCTTGTCTGTCTACTATCATTTAAGAGTGAGGGAATGTGATATTCCGAAGACATATTTAAGAACCCAATATGGTAGAGGGTTTCACATACATTTTATCCCCTTTCACTATGTTAACTCAGAAGACGGTGAAGTTTTAATGGTCTAAAACTTGTGTTAAAAGTTTTGAAGAATTGAAAAAGAGGATGACTACTGCCCAAGTTTTCATCTTACTGATGAGTCCTCAAATTGGACTCATCTAGGGCCTTAATTGAATGCATATAGTGTCTATAATTGTTTATTTTATCTAGATATCTGATAAACACTCCTATGTTTGAAAAATTTGAGAATTTGGTAGGAACATTGACACTTAGGCGCAAAACGCAAGAAGAATGGAGAAAAAGAGATAAAGATCAATAGTTGTGTATTTCCAAGCACACTTGGCTATCTTCCGTATAGTGAAGCTCCGCCTTCTGTTACAACAAGTGATCCTTCAAAGAATTTGATTAAAAGGTGATGAAAAGGAGTTGTCGGTGCTTCACCAATATTTTTCTCACTATCAATCTAGAACACAAACAGAGAAGGCAACGTGCAAGCAGCGATGAACTGAACGAAGGGTAATTCGCCGAATCACTTTGTGAATAACGACTAACTTCACCGAAAGGATTCTCCATATCATTTCCGAAGTCTATAAATATGAATATTTTATTATTTAGATATTGAAATTCATAAAGTGAAACAATTACCTTTGAGTTTTTGTTCTTAAGTTTTCTTTCATGTTTGGAGTGGGTTTTTGTGGAAGCTTGAAGAAAGAAGATCTTCTTCCAATTTTGGCAGTGGATCTTCTCCATTTACCTTCCTTTTCTACTCTAAAGGTTTAATCTCTTATACACACTTAATTTCTTTATCATTTTGATTATATTTTTTTATTTAAACTTGATGTGTGGCTAAAAGCACCCCATTCTTTGGGTGTGATTTAGCAATTATGGGTTGATTCATTTATTGGTCTTTCTTGCCTGTAACATAGATTGCATTTTAATCGTGACTTTATTTAGTGGTTCTTGTTTAATATAATGGGTTTGTAGTTGCAAATACAAAGTCACCCATGTGTTTTTTGCTTGCTCGAGAGATAGGTGGTGAAACTATGACCACTAGACTTATCTCCCAAGGAATTTATCGACATGAAGTTCAACCCGAGAGGGTGAGCCCTAGTATCGTATCCAAGCACTCCCTAAAAAAAGCGTGTGTGGATAAGGTGTAGGTTCGATAGTTTAGAAGAGTGTGTTTCCGAGAGGAACAAATTTGATATTCGATATGTTGCCCGAGAAGGAACTTGATTTCACCTAAATTTTAGCTAGTCACCATTGTTTTGTTAAATCAGCTACTGAAGGCATATACCCACCACTTTTATCATCATATATAGTAATCACACCCCAAGAACTTTCCCCCGTATTTGATTATCCTTTAATTTTTGTTATTTTACTACTTGTCACAAAATACCTTTTTGATATTTAACACTTTGGTGTCAAAAATCTAATTTATTTCGTTTTAACACTCGAAAATGTCTTAAACTATCAATATTTAGAACGAAATTCTAAGTAGCTACTACTTTAAGTACAATCCCTTAGGACACGATTCCAACCCCTGGTTGGGATACTAAAATAGCTTCGATTCGTAGATACTCAGGTTATAGGCTACTATAACGAACGGGGAATACACCCTAGAAGATACTGGCTTCGTCGACCTCTCGGAGGTCTTGAATAAGCCTTTCAGCATTCATTCATTGAAAACTCATAGACATTTAGCAGAAAATTATAAAAGTTTTAATAGCACATCATATGCTATAACATCACTTCACATATATGTAAAATATCGAAAGTACATAATTAGACCCTAAGTCTCTTTTATTATCCTAGACTCAACACCAATAGATTAGAATAGGGACACAACCGTTAACAACATAATATAATAATATAAACTATTACATAAACTTAAAAAATATCTTGACATAGGCAATCCTTAAATCATAAGGATCCGTTTCTTTGTACTTGGGAGATCTATCCAAGACCTTCACTTTGGAGACATCCTCTAGCCATTACCACCTACACTTTGTGTAAAAAGATGAAGAAAAATGGTATTAGTACAACAATACATCTAAGTGTGAAAATATGCAAAAACATGAGTTAAAGAGGACATTTAGTTATAAATCATGCATCATCTCTATAATAGAACTTCATGAACATTAGTATAATAAGCACAATATAGTTCACATATTTCATATAGACATGGATATCACTAATAACCATACTTGAAGTCATTTGATCACATTGAAAACATAATCTAAACATATGAACCATCACCTAGAAAACCTCTCAATCTCACTAGTGCAATGTACAAGAAGTATCACGTACTACTAGTCATACCAGGTGATCCTAGGAAGTCACCTATGACTTAGGCACATCACATTTCATAACATACCGCACATGCACTTAACCTTCGACATAAGACCAACATACTGCATTAGTGGTCACATGAGAACTCTTTTATTAATTATATCTTAGTCATAAGTAATTTAGTCCATATCATAAGTAAACCACCATCAAAACCTTTTCACAAGCTTGCTTGTGCAATGTATACATGGAGTCCCATACACCCAAATATACCAAGAAAACCCATTTAGAAGCCACAAGTGTAAATCACATGCATAATCAAAATTCATGTCTTGACATAAGTAAAGCCAATCGTGACATGCAGTCATGCTAATCATACCTAAACATAATAATTATTAATAAAGGAACCTCATCATAACTTCCCTTAGAGTCCACTTATGCAATGTATAAGTAGGGTCCATAATCCTACCTACACTAAGTAGTCTTTCAAGGAATCATGACACTTATTTATAATCTTACCTTAGTTCAATTTTAAATTTAGGGATGCTTAGTGATAACCGACATAGACCATGTGTGCTACATGGAATTCATTGTCGTATAACCCCAGAGTGAAGAGGGTGTTCTACTTGACAAGGTAAAACCTACATAATAGCAATCTAGGTGGATCCACTAGCTATATCCTACGGGGACACGTGGTTAAGTGATAGTGAATTTCTTCTAGAATTCCGACCTATTGCATTAGTGGAGAGGCTTTCATATCATGAGTATCACTTCGGACACCCAAACTATTGCATTAGCAGAGGGGTCTTTTCCTCATTGTACATATCCACATGGTGTTAAGCCTAAACACCCTCTTTAATATATTTAATCCTTTCCTAATCATATGTTCATAAAGAAGGCTTTAGGAGCTTGCTCCTTCTTATATCATATAGCTCAAAGCTTTTTAAGATGAGAATGTCCTTTCATCATAGAAGATACTTGATGTGAAAATATCCTTTTACATAATTCTACCATTCATACAATCATGTGTGTGTGCCTCAGTCTATGGATGAGACGGAGCATATGTCAAAAGTTCCATATGCACAGTTTGTAGCATTATATATGCTATGGTGTGCACGCATCCAGATATTGCTCAGTTTGTAGGTTTGGTAAGCAGGTAAATAGCAAATCTAGGAAAAGTCACTGGGAAGTTATCAAGTAGATTTTGAGATATCTCAAAGGAGCTCGTGATGTTGGCCTAACCTTCCGAAAAAGTGTAGGTATGTCAATTCTCGGTTATGTAGATTCTGACTATGCAGGGCATCTTGATCGAAGGAGGTCCACAACTGGATATATCTTTACTCTCATTAGTAGTGCATTTAGTTGGAAATCGACTTTAGAATAGATTGTCTCTTTGTTTACAATAGAGGTAGAATATATGGCAGCAACGGAGGCAGTGAAAGAAGCTATTTGGTTGAAAGGTTTGGTGGCAGAATTGAGTTTGGTTAAGCTGGAATAAATTCTAAGATGTGATAGTCAAAGTTCTATTCATTTGATTAAAAATCAAAGATTTTATGAGCGCACCAAACATATTGGTGTCAGATTCTATTTTATTCGAGATGTCCTATAAGAGGGAGCTATCAAGGTTGAGAAGGTTATCATACACGATAACGCCGCAGAGATGCTGACTAAGATAGTCCCACTTGCCAAGTTTGCACACTACAAGTATATGCGGGAGTATGCATCAAGTGATGAAATTCTAGGTAACAACTGCTAGGTGGAGCTAGTATGTTCAACAAATGTTTGATTCTGCTTGTTTCTTACAGCGGGATTGCCCTGTAAGCTTAGAAGATTTGGTCAGAGTTGCTTATACGCATGCTCGGAACACAAACAAGAGTGGAGATTGAAAGATTTAGTTTGGTTCTTGTGGAATCAAACTAAATAGAAGATGAATTAACATGCGTTCTCTTTCTTGTTGTATTTCACTTGTATTCTTTGTAGGGTGAAAAAATCATTGGTGCAGTTGTTCTTTGGTAGATGTAGGATCATTTTGATCCGAACCACGTTAAATATTGTTGTTCTTCCTTGTTCTTTAATTTCACATTTCCGCTAACAGTAGCCCTATTGTTTCTTCTTCAATATCATCCCACTCCGTTTTAACAAGATATAATGTATTATTGTACAAATATTAGGGCATATTTATTTATCTAGCATATTTTTGGTCTCAATCCAATGTCGTTATAAACTATTGATAATAATTAATTGACATTAAAAATCATTTTTGGTGTAGTGATTGATAGACTATTTATATCCAAGAGTATTGCTTATATTAATTCCTCTAAATCTTTGTTTTTTCGACTATAACTCATGATCATCGGAAAGATTAATTTATATCACATCTGAATTCAGACGCAACACAAGAATCACAAAGCGACAGTCAAAGTTGAGAACATAAGAAGTCCAAAAATAAGATATTACCTACACTTTTCTAGTCACCCCATTAATTATGCATATAAAATTAAGACATCAATGCAATTGATTCTTAGAAATTACCTTCACATTTATGGTGACTATTTCACAAATATTAACTTTCATAACTTGTCAGAGCTATAGAACAATAGAAAAGGATAACTTCTTTTCTTGATCCTCCGTTGTACATTGGTACAAAAAGTGCCATATATATACAAAATAGTATTATTAAATAACTTCAAAATAAAATGTACTTCTTCCCATGCCATGTCCACTTATTACTCTCAAAGAAGAGGGAGAAGAAGTGCTCTGCAGTTGATGTTGAACAAAGAGACGAGGGAGTTATATTTGGAATCAGTAAATTCCAAATCTATAACTGTTTTTGATTGTCAAATTTTGAATTTTAAAAAGAAAACTGATTTAAACTTCCCAAATCATTATTATCAGCTCAAAGCACATAATTAAATTAAATGATTAACATTTTCTATTTTTATGATATGAACTTATTCCTTAAAAATGATTTTTTTAAATGCGGTAAAAATTGATTTTGTAGTAAATTTACAATTATTCTTATATTATTCATTTTTTAAATAAATTTTATTAGTAATTTATTTTTTAATTCTATAACATGTAATTAATAATTTTTATAATTATTTAAAAATCTTGTTATTGGTGGTGTTCACACGGGTCACTTCTTAATTCCCAAAAAAAGTTGTCATGCCCCAAGCCTAAACCCTGGGCGTGGGCGGCACTCAATGACCCTTATTGGCATCGAGCGTACCCTTGAATTGACTTACTTAAATCAGCAGAAGACAACAATCAATATCTTAATGATCAAAGAATTGAACTAAACTAAATAATAAGATGAATTGGAATGTTTGAAAGATTTAAATATTCAACATGGCCAAAATGGAAATGCAAGTCTTTAACATAAGAATGATAATGTAAAGACAACTGAACTACTATCTGTCTATTAAGCCTCTAAAATGACTCATATGAATGTTGGGACATAGCACACAACATCGTAAGGAGGGTCACCAGTTGGCTCTTGATTTCTCAATTAGATCAAGGTGCGCTGGATGTGGATCCTCGTTACATGCGTCTGCATCATGATACGATGCAGGCCAACTGTCTATGAAGCCTGAACTACTAAGATTTAAATTTTCAACTTAACCAAAATGACATCCCAAGTCTTTAACATCAAAATGATAATTGAAAGACCACTGAACTACTAACTGTCTATGAAGCCTCTAAAATGAGTGAGATGGATGTTAGGACAAACCCTGCAACATCCTAATGAAGTAAAAAGAAATCATAAAAGATGTCCTCCGGAATGCAAGGAGGCTCACAAAGTGACTCTGGATTGCTCAATTAGATCAATGAAGCGCTTGATGCTAATCGTCGTCACATGCGTCTGCATCATGATACGGTGCAGGCTAACTGACATCAGTACATTAAATGTATGAGTATGCGAGTTGGAATGCTAAAACAACTTAAGCTTGAAAAGAGTAAGAACGAACACTTACCTTGGCTCTGCTCGACTCATGAATAACATAACTCAGTAAAACTGACTCATTTAAATATAAACAATTTAAAAGTAAGTTCAATATAAAGAAAATTTGTTTGAAAAGATATTGTGAAGTGTGAATGTACACAAGAATACAATTAAATCTAAGATGTATGTAAAAATACAAGTTGTTGACACCCAATTTTTGACCTACGCATATAAATTAACCTTCTAGCTTCATTAATTTTGAACAATTTTTGAAATAATTAGCTATATAAAATTCAAAATATTTTCCAAGTTATTTAAAAGTAATTTTAGTAGACTTTATAAATTTAAAATAGAAAATATGATTTTTTATATAGTTAGTTATTTTATAAAAATTTGAAAATATTCTCAAAAAATTGATTTTCATTTTAGTAAGTATTTTATTAAATTAGTATAGTTTAAATTGTACTCATATATTTGAGTTATTAGTTTATAATTAAGTTAATTATTTTATTTCGTTAAGATTAAGAAGCTCCTAAATTAATTATGTTAGTTCGTCCTATCTAGGATTTAGCTAAATTCATTAGTGATATTCAATTTGGCTGAATGGATAATTCATTTGGCTATATTAAAGGATCAAATTTTGGCGCCCTTAAAATATTTTCAACAGCCCATTCTTTATTCTAAAATTCCCCTATAATGACCAAGGCGCATTTTATTTTTCCACTTAGCCAACACACTCCCTCTCACCCGACCCGGTCCAGCTGTCTCTCATCATAAAAAAATCTCGAACGACAGTCCAAGCAGCGACAAAACGACCACAATACACGATGTGAATAACAACGGAGTGTAAGCAAAGGGGCCAAGAAATTTTTAGCTGCTTTTTCTTTGGGTTAGAAATTCTTTTGGGGAAGAACAGAGGGAATAAATATCACATATAAACAAAAAGAAGAAGAAGGAAGTTAGGAAACTTTAAGTAAGTCTCAATGAATCACAACAAAATATTAGCTATATATACACGTTTAGCGAACATGCTTCTGAAGTCTTATAGATTGGGAGCACTTCGGTAGTTGTGAAGTCACTGTCTCCTATGCTCGTCCCATCCCTAGTTCAGCTGTCCAAAAAAAAGGTAATGTTGATTCTTTATAATATCTTCCTCGCTTCTTTTTCCTTTACAAAGTGATCTTTGAGATGTTAGAAAATTCTGTCACTGAAATTGTTTACTGTTATATTCCAGTGGTGATATTTTATTTCTAGTAGTATTCACTAAGTTAGCAGTAATCGAGTTGAAATTGTCACTGTCTTATGACCTGTAGTGTTGTTCCTTTTCTTCCTTGTTTTGATTGTGATTTAATACTACTCTTCTCCAATCCATTAATTGAAGGTTGTTGAAAATTATTTCCTCCTATCCCTACTTATTTGAGGTTCATCTTATCATGATTTGAGCTTTTTTTTTTTTTTTTGCAAAAGTTTTGGCTGTTGTATATGAAAGTTACATATGAAGAAGCAACTGGTTTTCTCTGTGTATTTTAGACATAAGTCACTTTTTCCCTCTTTTTTTCTGCCCTCTCGAAAGGTAATAAGAATCACATTTCAGGTTTCTTCCGTTTCTTTATGTGTCGACTGATTGTTTCTCCACCATATGAGGTATCCAAGCGCTAAGTCGTTTTTTAAAATATCTTAACTTATAGTTGACTGCAAATCAAGAATGCATTAGCTTTTGTTATCAAAATATTGTTCTTTGTTCTGTTTCTGTGAAGTTTTGACGACTCCCCTTGGCCTCGAGTTCATTTCTTATTACTAAAATTTCTTTATTTCATTGTTGTCCCGTTTGATTGGATGAGAAAGTTGGAAATCCCCTTCCATAGGCGATCTCGGGTTTTCGTAATATGACATATAGGTCATTTTATTCTTCTTGTTATTTTAACTGATGTTAGTCATGTGAGTTGCCTCATTTTTATGATGTTTACCTCTTTGCATTCAAAGCTAAGTGTTGTGATCAACATGTTAGTTTTTTATATTTCGATAGTTTGTGCCTAACAACTTTAGTTTGCATCTTCTTCCTTACCCTTCATTTGAATATGCTTATTTTGAGCATGTCGTAATTAAGATTAAACTAAAATGAGTTGATGGGCTGTATGTTTCAAGCTGCTGGAATCCTCTTTTATGTCGATTTTCCTTGTGGATTTTCATCCGTGTTAGAAAGATTATTGCATGTATGTCTTCATTTTGGTTATTTTTTACCTTCGAACATGTTAAAAATGAATTTTATTTTTCACATCTAAGTTATGCCTTGATTCATTGGTGTTTAGCTTCCTCCTCATTCCTTATACAGAAATTGATCCCTCCATCAGTAATTGATATTGTTGTCAGGCTTAAAGTTGGGGTGATAGTAACTTAAGAATGTGACAAATGACTGCCTAAGTTTGTGTTTTGGGGGCAATGGAATTTTCAAATCATGTATACATCCCTCAAATCGTTAGGTCTACCCTTTGCACAAAAGGGTCACACTGTTTAGACTGCATAATAACTGTTTATGTGGTACAACTGCTTATGTGAATATGTTGCTTTAATTGGATATTTATAGCTCACTCTTCTTCGTTCTTTTAGAACCCATAAGCACAAATGTAAAGTCACTATCAAAATAGCGTCGAAATACTCTTTGAGTCTTTACTTTCCCGATAAATATTGAACTTCCATTTTTTTTAAAAAAATTATTATTATTCTCATATCAGAAAAAGATTCATCGTTTCAATGTGAAAAAAAAATTCAAGTTGGTCGAATTACGTAGGACCTGAATTCCCCTTCGTGAGATACGTAGGCAACCTTGCAAGGTATTTTGAATTAATGCAAGTCAACGTTCTTGATTCATTGTTCCAAAATTAATAAACAAATTAGTCATATCATATATTCATAGGCTAATTTATCTTTAAATGAAGCAACTGTTGTGCATTTATTATGTTGTGCGTAATATCTTGTATCACATATTGTCTACACGAACTAACACATTTGCCTTTTGAGTTATTTTTCTTTGGCAGGTACTCAAAACTGATTTGTGTTGAGAAATTTCTTCAACATTCGAAGTTCTCAAAGATTCTTCAAAGAATGACACAAAACAATGAGAATATTGACCTAACTGAAGTAGCTATAGTTCAGCCTCCTGCCGTTGAACAAAATGTGTTGATTGCACAATTGATAGTGAGAATATCGACCTAACCGGAGTAGTTATAGTTCAGCCTCCTGCCGTTGAACAAAATGAGTTGATTGTACAGCTGATGCAACATATTGCTGAATCGAGGGTTGAGCTCCTGAAAAAACGAGATTTGTCAATTCCGATTGTCGATGTCAAAATTCTAGGCGATGGAAGGCTTACACTCAATTTTCCTCCTCTAAATTAAATTTTGAACATGTCAAGAATAACCCACCCTCTAACCCTGCTCAAAATCCCTCAATTATAAACTTAACTACACGTATTCTTCATCAGCCTAACACTTCATACCAGGCACCACCTCTTCTTCAAAGCATGAATCCCAACCCTCAAGTTTTTCCTCCTCTTAAAAACCAAAACACAAGTCACTCTCAAATACTCCCTCCATTTCAGAGCCTAAATGTCAACAATCATAAAAAAAAAAACCTTTCATGTATCAGACCCCTGCAAATGGCACTCAAAATCCACCAAAAAATTCTCAACCCTTACAACCAAAAGTAACTTCTCATATTCCATACCACTCCAAACAACACCTTAAGTATACATCCTATTCCGAACTTGACCATCATGAAGAGAAGGAAAAGAAGTAGAAGGCCAAAGAGAAAAATAATAAGCGGATCATGAAGGAAGAGATTATGAAAGTGATAAAAGAACTTGATTATTCTTCAAAACAGATGGGGTGGAACTACGAAAATTTGTTCATTCATTCAGATTTAGACCTTTTGAAAGGGTTCAAAGTGCCAAAAATTTTTACTACTAATGGAACTTGAAATCCTATAGCAGATCTGAAAGTTTATTGTGATCAACTTGTGGGAGTTGGAAAAATTGAAGCTTTGTTGAAGTATCTCTTCAGTCAAATTCTAAGTGGAGAAGCTCTGGAGTAGCTTACGTCAAAGGGATTGAAACAATGGACAAGTTGGAATGCACTCACAAAGGATTTCAGGGAAAGATTTGGACATATCGTAGAAGCTACCCCAGATCGCTACTACTTGGAGAAGATCAAACAGAAGTAAAAAATTATAGAGAGTATCCTCTTTGTTGGAGAAATGAGGCCGCAAGAGTTCAACCTCCCATGTTTGACGTGAGATAGCTGAAATATTTATTCGAACTCAAGATCCTGAGTACTATTTTAAAATAATGTTGTGTACAATAGGACAAAAATTTGTCGAGATCATCAAAGTGGGAGATGCTTTGGAAGATGGTTTCAAGACCGGAAAGATTACAAACGTTACCGCATTGCGAGCTAATGAAAAAGCTGCCAAAACTAATTATATTATTATATCAAAAGGAAAAGAAGAAGAGGTATCTATGGTCACAACTACCCATATGCGCTCACTATCAGCTCCACAAAAGAAATATCAAAAACAAAATGTCAATCAGAAAAAAAAATTCCCCATCAAAACTTTAGGAAGGCTCCTAATGTATTTACACCATTAAGGGAATCTCAAACTCAAGTGTATGAAAGGTTGAAAGAAATGGGTATGCTCTATCCTATAGAATGAAGACCAACCAATCCTTTGGAAAATTTTTATAGGGCTGACCACAAATGTGCTTATCATTCAGGATCCGTTGGACACAACACAGAGAATCGTTCTACCTTGAAGCACAAGATACAAAACATGATAAAGAACAATATGATCAATATTGAGGAAACCACCTCAAGGGATAACATATTGGAAGCTTAAGAGTGTGTACAAGACATTTCTGAACTGAGTCATTCAAAGATATTCCTTATCAAAGGTCGAGAAGAAGAATGCCCAACATTGGCCAAAATTCTGCATATGAAGTTTTTGTTACCTTTCTTTTGAAAATGCATTTAACCCTTTTTCTCTTCCCCATTTTATCGCACATTTCTTGTAATGAACTGCGTTCAACCTGAATTCTCAAGAACGAGATACGTAGGCGGCCTATGTCGGCCTCGACAGTTTTTTTTAAACATCTTATTTTTGTTAACCCTTGTGGGGGGGGTGGGGGTGGGACTATGTTTGACATGATTTCTTCTTCAACGGAATACGTTGGCTCCAGAACGGCTCGATCATATTCCCAAAAAGATTTCCATTTCTTTTATAATGGAAACTTAGACAGAATTTTGTAGAGGATCTCAAAAATTCAGTCGAAAATGGACTTCTTCAAAAAGTCAAGACTGAAATTTCAAAATGCAATTAGGTAGATTTTTTTGGGTGGATCTCAAAATTCCACAATATTATATTTTATGGAGAATCAAGATAGAAATCATGTTAAAATGTGCAACTCGTACAAATTTTTGAGATGATCTAAAAAATTCCACAATAAAATGTCAATTGTGAAGTCTTATACTTATTGTTATTGAGGCAAACTGGGAAAGAATTTTGAGAAGGAGCCTCAAAATTTCCAGAATGATCAACCTTAAAATTAACAAAGCAAGTTACGAGAAATTTTCTATATTTTAGACCGGGAATTTTTTTTGAGGAGGCCCCCAAAAGTTTTTTCAAAACTATCTTACATAGGACGGACGAGCGTGTAAGCCAACTTCAAGAAGGAGCATAGAGACAAGACCAACACAAATCAGTCTTTCAAATGAAGAATTTTTCTTTAAATGCAGGAACAACGAAGTAAAAAAAATGGCAATGTCAAAGCTTTCAAGCGTGGAAACATACAACGTTACGCCTCTCGTGGCCTCATCAACATAACTAGAATATCATAGCCAAACACTAATAGATTCTATCAAATTTGCATGAAAAAAGTGTTGGAGGATTGCTAGTTACGAGCATGATCAAATTTACAATCAGGCTCATCATAGCCTAATCTCGATAAACCAAATGACTTAATCTAGTTCTTCAACTTTAATTTTATTCTTTACTTCATCGTTGATACTAACATTTGGTGTGGAGTTTGAATATGATAGTATTGATAAAGTAAGAATATTATGTGAAATCGACATAAAATTAGAAAGATGTTGACAACCGCAATATCTCCATGAAAGTCAAAGTTATTGAATCGTTACAAGTTTTCGATAACGATTGAAAATGAATTCAACAAACTCAAATCTTATTGAGTTTTGTCAAGGAAGATGAGAGTGACTTTATTTTTCGTGTGAAAGAATTAAGTGATTCACCTTAATAATTCTATCTTTTAAAGAGAGAATCATAGTCGCAACGTGCATATACTTCAATTTATTTTTTTAGTATGTTTGCCGAGTAACAATTTAGGCATACGTTCTTGTTGACAATGTGAGAGTCAAAATTCCAATTTGTTGGGTATCTACCCCATAAGTGGATTATGTGTTTTGATTGGCCAATCAAAGACCTTAGCATATAATTTTGTGGGTGATCCACCCCATAAGTGGTTCATGTATTTGTTTTTCCATTTCAGGTTCCTAGTTTGAATTATAATGGAATATTATTGAGACATCCCACCTCGTTACAGTTGGACTATTATAAATCCATCCACCTTGTTACAGTTGGACTATTATTGAGCATCCACCTTGTTACAGTATTAATATTATCGAGCCATCCACCTCATTACAATTGGACTATTATCAAGCATCCACCTTGTTATAGTTGGAATATTATGGAGCCATCCACCTTGTTATACTTGGAATATTATCGAGTCATCCACCTCTTTATAGTTTGACTATTATCGAGCATCCACTTTGTTACAGTTAGAATATTATCGATCTACCCACCTCCTTATAGATGGAATATTATAGAGCCATCCATCTTATTACAGTTGGACTATTATTGAGCATCCACCTCCTTAGAGATGGAATGTTATCGAGCATCCACCTCGTTACAGATGAAATATTATCGATCCATCCACCTCATTAAGTTGGACTATCATCAATCCATCCACCTAGTTACATTTGGAATATTATCGAGCCATCTATCTCGTTACAATTAAAATATGTATCGAGCATCCACCTCATTACAGTCGGAATATTATCGAGCCATCCACCTCGTTACAGTTGGATAATCATCGAGCCACCCACCTTGTTACAGTTGGAATCCACTACCTTGTTATAGTTGGATAATCATTGAGCTATCTAGCTCGTTGTAGAGATCACCAGAGTTAGTCATGCAGAAAACAAGCAATGACGTCTCTAGATTCGTAGAAAATTATGAGTTGTGATAGATGTACTGGGTTCAAAAGTGTATCCATTATCTTTTACTCTTTATACTTCTTTATTTTCTCATTTAATTGAAAAAGATGTTTATTCTTATCCATTAAGATATAATTATTTGTTATATGATTGATCTTTCTTAATTTTCACTCAAAGCGCTAGCTAAGAGGACATTATGTCTACTAATTATTTACTTTCAGTGTGCAAGCATATACTGAACATACTTATGTGATATCTTTCACATTAAGAGTAACTGAAAAGCATCATAAAAGATACTACCACTTTTGTAGTTACATTTTCTACTAACAAGTTGTCTTAGTCTTTGTCGAGAGCATCCAAGAGGATGGATTCTCAAATCAAACCCATGTACGGACAACATCAACAAGGATACAGCACAACGTGGAACTTTTCTTAGCAGGGAACTGGGACATAGTCTGAAGAGGAGTATCAAACTCTTAGGACGCGAGCTGAGGAACGACTTCCACCACAATCAAACCACACCCCTACCAAAAGGCATGCGGTTTTTCTTAGGGTTTTTGGTTCATGTTTTTCGTCTGGAAAATTCTTGATGTTCACAGGAAGAGACTTTCCAATGTGAGTGACAATGCAACTAGAGCTTAATTTAAAGATTAATCCATGTAAGTTCTTACTTATGGATGTGAAGAGCTCCACATTCATGACTAAGAGGTTGCTAGTCTCTTTTCCGCACTCGATTTATTTGTCACTCTTTCCCAACCGAAGGATATCTTGTCATAAAAGATTTCCTTCTCTACCGATCGAGTCGAACTACAAGCATCCTGATTCACTAAGTTGAGGGATATGTAGGCGAGCTCAATTTTGAAACTCAGTTGTACTCCTACATTCTCTCTTACAATCTTATTCTCGAACATTCTGATATCTTAATAATTTGATATCGAATCACTTTTGAATTCTTTCAAATCGTGCGTTAACTCAAGCATATAGAACTACAAATGCCCTAAATTCTCATATAGCCTGAGATATGTAGGAAATCCATTTTTAGGGTTCGGCCATAATTCCTAAATTCCATACCAAAACCATTTTCGGAGAAGATAAAGACGTGGTCGGTCAAAATTAGATTAGTCAATTTCATTTTACTCAAATTACTTGTGTTAATCAAAGTAAATCGAGGTACAGTTGTTGACACCAAATTTTGGACCTCCGCATATAAATTAACTTTCTAGCTTCATTAATTTCGAACGACTTGAAATAGTTAGCTTTACAAAATTTATAATGTTTTTCAAGTTATTTTAAAGTAATTTTATTAGCCTTTATAAATTTTAAATACCAATATGTTTTTTTATATAAGTAGTGATTTATAATTATTTTAAAATAATCTTAAAAAAAAGATTTTAATATTAGTAAGTATTTTATTAATTACTTTAGTTTAAATTGTACTTATTTTTGAGTTATTAGTTTATGATTAAGTTAATTATTTTATTTCATTAATATTTATAAGCTCGTAAATTAATTATATTACTTCGTCCTATCTAGGTTTTAGCCAAATTCACTAGTGAAATTCAATTTGGCTTAATCGATAATTCATTTGGCTATATTAAAGGATCAAATTTTGGGGCCCTTTAAACATTTTCAGCAGACCATTCTTTTTATCTCAAATTCCCTTACAATGACCGAGTCCCATTTCATTTTTCCACTCAGCCGACCCACTCCCTCTCACACGACCCGGTCAAAAAAATCCCGAACGATAGTCCAAGCAGCAACAAAATGACCACAATGCACGACATGAATAACAACGGAGTGTGAGCAACCACCCGACCCGTGTACGCGCTTCTTTTTTCTTCACGCAAGAGCGAGTAGACGGAAAGAAGTTGCGGCATGAGAAAGCTAGGTAGTACCACAATCTTCTTTGTCTTCTCTTCTCGTCCCTTTCAAAATCGTACAGAAGCATAGCAACAACTTTATCTCTTAGAGACTTTTGAATTTCAATTTCGAATTTTTGATCCCCATTCTCCCTCCTTGTTTACCCCAAATTCGACCTAATTCTCGTTCTATAAATAGTTTCCTCTCTTTCACCTGGTCAGTGGATGGAAGAAATAGAGTTAAAAGGTTGACGAATGGTTGGACGATTCTTGTGGAGAAACAGTGCTTTTTTTTTTGTCGAAAAAATTTTAGTGTGAGAAAAGTGGTCAAGAAATTTTTAGCTGCTTTTTCTTTGGGTTAGAAATTTTTTTGGGGAAGAACAGAGGGAATTTATATCGTATATAAAAAAAAGAAGAACAAAGTAAGGGAAATTTTTCAGTAAGACTCAAAGAATCACAACAAAATATTAGCTATATATAAACGTCTAGCAAACAGGCTTTTGAAGTCATATAGATTTGGAATGAAACTTCAAATCCAGTTTTGATTCTTCTCCGTTCATAAACACTCTTGGAGTTGCACTTTGGTAGTCGTAAAGTCATTGTCTCCTCTGCTCGTCCTGTCCCTAGTTCAGCTACCCAAAAAAAAGGTAATGTTTCTTCTTTATAATATCTTCCTCGCCTCTTTTTCCTTTTCGAAGTGATCTCTGAGATGTTGGAAAAATCTGTCACTGAAATTGTTTGTTGTTATATTCCAGTGGTGATATTTTATTTAGTAGTATTCACTAAGTTTGCAGTAATATCGAGTTGAAATTGTCACTGGATTATGACCGGTATTTTTGTTCCTTTTCCTCCTTGTTTGAGTGTGATTTAATACTTCTCTTCTCCAATCCATTAGTTGAAGGTTGTTGAACATTATTTCCTCCTATGCCTACCTATTTGAGGTTCATCTTATCATGATTTGAGCTTTGTTTTTTTTTTTTCCAAAAGTTTTGGCTGTTGTATATGAAAGTTACACATGAAGAAGCAACTGGTTTTCTCTTTGTGAAGTTTTGAGAATTCCCCTTGGCCTCAAGTTCATTTCTTATTACTAGAATTTCTTATGTTGTCCTGTTTGATTGGCTGAGAAAGTTGGGGTTCAGCCATGAAATTTGAAATCACCTTCCATAGGCGATCTCTGGTTTTCGTAACACGACATATAGGTCATTTTCTTCTTCTTGTTATTTTAACTGCTGTAAGTCATGTGAGCTGCCTCATTTTTATGATGTTACCCCTTTGCATTGAAAGCCAAGTGTTGTGATCAACATGTTAGTTGTTCATATTTCGATAGTTTGTGCCGAACAACTTTAGAATTTGCATCTTCATCTTTACCCTTCATTTGAGTTAGCTTATTTCGAGAATGTCGTAACTAAGATCAAACTAAAATAGTTTGATGGGCTGTATGTTTCAAGCTGCTGGAATCCTCCATATCGATTTTCCTTGTTGATTTTCATCCGTGTTAGAAAGATTATTGCATTTATGCCTTCATTTTCATTTTTTACCTCCCAACATGTTAAAATTATATTTTATTCTTCGCATCTAAGTTATGCTTTGATTCATTGGTTTCAGCTGCCTCCTCATTCCTTAAACAGAATTTGATCCCTCCATCATTAATTGATATAGTTGTTAGGCTAAAAGTTTGGGTGATAGTAACTTTAAAATGTGACAAACGACTGTCTAGGTTTCCTCTGAAGTTTCCTTGTTTAAATTAGTTAGTCTTTAGTCAAAGTTGGGAGGGGGAGGGGGCTATTGACTCATATATGTGGATTCAGGTTCCAAGTTTGTCATTTCATACTTAAAATCATCTAAATATTATCATTTAGAGGTGTATTTCTTGGCTGATTTATGTGTTACCTAGAGTAATAAACAACAAATTATCTTGACCTTAAATTTGATCTACTTGTTGTTATATATGATTTTACTGATTTGTTATTCACCTATAATTCTTTGACTTATAACTTGAAAGTTTGGTTATGGTTTTATGTGCCCGCGCCTCCATTAACTTGCTTATTTCATTTACTTATCCATTTGCTAAAATTAAGAGTTAATGGTATAAGCATTTGATAACTATGGGTTGCTTTAATCTGTTCTTTTCATATATTGAATTTGCTAAACTCATAGTTACAATCAGCTCTTTTCTATATTTAAAAATTGCGTTCATTCGATGTATTTTACTATTTAGTGATCGGTCAATCTTCATTTATTGTTAGTTCGAAGATTTTATTATTGAATATTAACTTTATTTTTTTTTTCGCATGTGAAATCTGTTTGACTTCGCCATGAACTCTTATCTCTTTCTCTTGCATGTCGGGAGAACCAAAGGCTCAAAATTCCATCATCGAGTTAAACTCATAATTCGAAGCAAGTTGGAAAGTCAAAGAAGTTGGGGTAAACGACGTGTATTATTTTCTAAAAAAATTGTAGTTTGTTATTTTGGCCAAAGCCCTCTTAGTCATTCTGTTTAATTATTTCCTTAGGAATTTAGGACAGGTGAAAAATTGGGCCTAAGGCCCAAAGTAAATTACGTCCAAATACCGGTCCAGGTGGACAAAAACCGGACTTGGACGCAACCGGACTCTCTCTCTCTCTCTCACTCTTTTTTTTTATCTCATATTTGTTTGATTAATTAATTATCGGTAGTTTTAGGATTTAAAGGTTCAAATCCCCCGCAAGACGCCTTTATGTTTTAACTCACTTCAACTAAATCGATAGCCTTTAAATAAACTTAAAAATGATAATAAATAAATTTTGCGAGTTAATTAAATCACTTAGATAATAAGCTAATATTTCACTTTGAAACAACTCTAAATAAATTTTCTTTATCTCAAATCAAGTTTAAATTATTTTAAGTCAAATAAAGTTAGTTGTCAGTTAATAGCGAGCTAACGAATATTTTAGGTACCATAAAAACCTTCCTAAAATATAATTATGAACCCCCGAACCCCTTCTTTAAAGTTTTCACTAAGTTTTCTGTTTAAATATTTTGAAAACTAAGTTTTATTGATTTTTCTTTAAAAGATTAAGTAGTGAATAACCACGTCTAAAAACATAAAAAAAAATGATTTAATTAAACACAAATAAACTAATGTATATATATAAGTACGTTTAACTTCTATGTGAGTTTCTCTAATCGACAACCATCACTTAAGAGCTATGCTGATGATATAGTGATCTACCATATGCTGCCGGCGTATCCTATACTCGACCAAAGGTATAAGACCTGAACTGCCTAATGCATCCACTTATCTACTGTGAAAAAGGTTTATCTAGAAAGTATGACCCTTTTCTATCCATGGTGGCTACATGGTTTTATGGAGATGTGAGTTATCTGAACTCATGCTCGTTCCCATGTCAGTGATCAATTCTACTCTCAAAATATAATGGCTCTCATGTTATTAAAACACACTACTTATGTGATTTGAGATTAGTGATAAAAAACATAGCACAAAGGCTATCTTGGAAATCTCAGTTTCCATGTTTGCTTCATTTAGAAAGCTATTAATCTTTTCTAAAAACTATCCCGAATTCTCATTGGAAATCTCCGTATTCCTTCTTTTCAAATGTGAAAAATGTTTTATAGTTCTTTTGGAATTCTTAGTCCCCATATACTGCTTTGAAGAAAAGACTTCACCTTACACTTAACGCTGAACTCAAACTTAAGTGTTAAAAACGACATTAAAACATTTTTGAATGAATTATAAAACTTGTGATAAACTTCCTCTTTTTATTTTTAGTCCTTACTCAACCTAATCTTTGTCATAAAACAACGTTTTAAAAACATTTATAAAGGACTTCTTTGAAGGACCCTAAGAACATTGTAGACTTGGCTCAAAACTTTTAATGAATTGGAAATTATGGATTCAAGGTTGTAACTCATGTTTCTTGATGATTTCTATATGAGTAGAAGTTACTTAGTGTAGTTAGAATCAGTAGGATCTGTTAACACACTTTTGAACTACTTAATGTGACTGAATGACAATAACTGGATGAAAAACACCAATCCAGGCACGTACTGGGCATGCCGGGCCAAGCCTCAAGTTTGGAGGTCATATTCTGGCTCAGATTGGGCACGTCGCGCCTGGCCTTGCCCAGGTGACGATTGTCGAATTTGTCAACTCGTTTTCAATACATTTAATCTTTCATTACAGATTTCTTTTCTCCAATTCACTTTTATTTAATTTACACACACCATATATAGAAGGATCTAACCCAATGAATTCAAGAAACAACACTTACATAATCAAAGAACACCAAAATGTCGTACTCATGTCAAAGAACGAAAGCAATTCATGAACTACATTCAAGAACATTCGAATTCCAAATCATTTAGGACTAGAACAAGCTAAATCAAACAGGCTAGGCCTGTGGGTGAACGAACCCAACATTGAAATACACCTACATACCTTTTTAGGGATATAACTTGTTTCAATGATCTTGGCGAATCTTGAACGCCATTATCCTTTCCCCACTTCTTTTCTCTTATTTCAAGACCCTAACTCTTTTGGTAGAAGTCCAAATCGATCTAATTCAACATAGAACCCAAACTTAATTATCAAAAACGAAATAAACTAATAGGATAAGGAAAAGTATCAAAAACGAAATAAACTAATAGGATTAGGAAAAGACCAAACTACACGTTAAATATCCAGATTTAGGCAATTTCCTTATTCTGATTTCCCAACTTCCAACGGGCATAACTTACTTATATGTAGAACTACACCTAATTCATCTTAAACGAGGAGTTATGGCCGTTTAAAGTTCACCAAAAAACTCACTTTTCAACTTACGTTAAATACCAAAATTTCTAATTCTTTACAAAATAAGTATTTTCAGATTTTAAACTTCTTTGTAGTTCTTTCTAATTGAGAGTAGTTACAACATCTCCCCCTTGGGAACATTCGTCTTCGAATAAAGTTATCCTTACTAGACTAAGGGTAGTAACTTAAAGTTCAAACTCCGAACAAGCAATTGCAACAATAACATTCTTTCTTATGACTTTATGAGTACTAAGAAGAAAATTACTACCTTGGTCTACATTTTTTCCGAATTCTAAGAGATGTGAAAATCTTTTCTTCATGTCTCTCAGCTTCCCCAGTAGCTTCTAAAAAAATTGGTTCCTCCAAAGGACCTTGATTGATTCTACCACTTCAGTTCACAACTTGTGAACTTGGCGACCTAACATCTCAATCAGAATCTATTTATAAGATAGACTATCCTTAATCCCAATGTTTTCAGTTTGAATGATCAATGGAGGATTACATATGCACTTCTTCAACATAGAGATGTGAAACACCAGATGAACTACTGTTAACTCTTGGGGTAGCTCTAACTCATGATCTAAATAGACAATCCTCTTGCTATTTGATAAGGTCGAATATACCTGGTACCCAATCATCTACTTCGAACTCTAACGACCTTCTCCTAACATTAGTATAGGATTTCTATCAACTTTGTGTCGTTTTCAACCTCTCTCTTGAATGACTTTCAAAATGCATATGTAGCAAATTGTGCAACTCTATATGAAATAATGGAGACTGGAAATCCATGAAATATGACTACTTTATGAATATACAACTAAGAATAATGTTCTGCCGAATGTGTTGTCTTTACCAGCATAAAGTGGGCTAATTTGGTCATGAGATCCACAATAACCCTAACAGAATCATGCTCCCTGCGAAACCTTGGTAAATTATGATGGAATCAATGTTAATCATCTCACTGTTTTCATAAACTAATACTCTTTGTTATGAATATTTGCCTTCAATTAAAGGAAAATGGTATCTTTGTCTTGCTTCTCTTTTATTTCAAACACCAATGATTATTCAGCCCCAATTTATCGCCACTACTCCTCCTTCTGTGAAATCCATTAGTATGACTCCCAGGTTTCCATGTCTATGAAATCTTTCGCTAACTCTCTCTTCTCTTCCTCAACATGGGTAGTACTACCCATAGACAACCTTCATAAGGTATCAACAACAACATTAGATTTACATTGGTGGTAAAGATACTCATATCATATTTCTTGAGCAATTCTAACCACTTTCCTTGTATGAGTTCAAGTTCTTTTAGGGTGACCACATATTGTAGGCTCTTGTGAGCATTGAACACATCAACATGGACACCATAATTAGGCCATATCTTAAAAGCCAAAGCTACAACATTCAATTCTATGTCATGGGTTGGGTAATTGTTTTCATGAAATTTCTACTATCTAGAGGCATAAGTTATAACATTGTAATTTTGCATTAACACACAACTCAAACATACGCTAGATGCATTACAATACACCACATAACCTTGAGTACCTTCTAGTAAAGTTAAAGTTAGGGCAACAGTCAACCTCTTCTTCGATTCCTTAAAACTCTTCTCACGAGTTTCATAACACTGAAACTTAAATGTCTTCTAATTCAACTTGGTTAAAATAAATGAAATAGATGAAAAACCTTCAACAAATCTCCTATAGTAGCCATTCAAATCCATGAAACTCCTAATATCAGTTAGAGATGTGGGTCTAGGACAATTATGTATTTGCTCAATTTTCTCGGTATCAACTCTAATACCATCAACAAAGACTATGTGTCTTAAGAATGCCACATACTTAAGCAAAAATTCACACTTAGAGAACTTGGTGTACATATCTTTATCTTTCAATGTATGAAGAACTATTCTAAGATGACTAACATGATCTTCTTCATTTCTTGAATAGATTAATATTTCATCTATGAATACGATAACTAACATATCTAAATAAGGTTTGAAGACTCCATTCATAAGTTCCATTAATGTTGTAGGCGCATTGGTCAAACCAAACGACATGACCAAAAACTCTACCATTTCTCTTAACTAATGGTAGCTTGATCTAAGATCAATTTTTGAGAAGTAGGAAGCACCCTGAAGCTGGTCAAAAATATCATCAATCCTTTTAAGAGGATATTTATTATAGATGGTAACCTTGTTCAATTGACTATAGTCTATACATATCCTAAGGTAACCATCATTCTTTCTCAAAAACAAGATTCGAGCACCCCAAAGTGAGACATTTTGTCTAATAAAGCCTTTCTTTAAAACTTCTTTCAACAATTCGTTTAACTCTTTCAACTCTATTAGTGCCATTCTTTATGGCAGAATAGATATAGGACGAGTGTCTGGAAGAAGATCTATACCGAAGTCTATATCTCTCTCGGGATAGAATTCGGGAAGATCCTCTCAAAAGACTTCTGGAAGCTACTTTACTACTGAAACTGACTGAATAGGAGGTACCTCAACACTTGAGTCACTAACTCAAATTAAGGGATCAGATATACACATCCATTATAAACTAACTTCCTTGCTTTAAAGTACGAAATGACGCGTACATTTGGAAAAAGAAATTCAACTACTCGAGTTCTACAACCAACTGAGGCATAAAAGGTATGAAGCAAGTACAAACCAAGAATAACATCAAAGTCTACCATGCCTGACTCAATTAAATTAATCAGGATACTCTTGTGATTGATGGAAATGGGAGAATCACGAAAGGCTCTCTCTGCTAGAATGGATTCACTAACGTGTGTAGAAACTCTGATTGTCTCACTATGTTGCTGAGGAATAAAATCAAAGTTCATGGCAACATAAGTAGTTACAAAATATAAACTTGCTCCTAGGTCTAGAAATGCCTAAACACTGAAGTAAAAGACATGAATCATACCATTGAAAAAATCTTGCAAATCCTCTTCATATTTGCAATTGTTGAGAGCATATAAGCGGTTTGTTCCCCCACCAGTACCGGTACTAGATCCTGTAGATGAAACATTGTCTGGGCTCTATTGCCCCCATTACCACTTCCCTACTTATTATATGGACACTCTCTCATGAAATTCGCGATTTTACCGTGCTTGAAACAACTAGTGGATCCCTCACGACAAACATGAAAGTAGTTTTTGCCACACTTGGCGCAGGCAGGAGGCTTACATAAACCCCCTTGCGTAACACTACCTTGTGAATATGCAGGTTTAACTCTAGAATTCTTACCATAGTAGTCACCCTTTTTCTTAGATGTAGATGCACTAGAAGATGTTGGAGAAGGACCCTTCTGTTTCTGTCAGAAGGATGACCAGTAGGCATTACTCTTTTGCTGCCCGGACTTATTCCCTGTCTTAGCTCTCTTGTTCTTTGACTCCTCTCTGTCCCTTAGCTTTTATTTCTCTACCTGTTGCATAGATACCATCAACCTCGAAATGTCCATATCCCCAATAAACATTGATGCCCGACCCTCTTTGCTTGAAGAATGACCCAATCCAATAACAAAGAAACTCATCCTACTCCTCATGTCCATAACCAATTCCGAATAATAATGAGATAGTTGCGTGAACTTTTACCCAAACTCATGTACACTTAGAGAATCCTGCGGAAGTGTAAGGAACTCACGTACCTTGCCTCATTCAATTTTTGGGAAAAGAAATGCCCCTAGAATGCCTTGTCAAAACAAGACCAACTCGCTGGTGGTGCATCTTCATCTCTACCCTCTTACCACTGATCAAACAAGGTTCTATCAATAAGTTTGACTTTGTAAGAAGCTAATTTAACTCTCTTAGTGTTAGCAACATGCAATACCTCGAACACCTTTTTCAGTTTCTTAGTGAACTTCTCTATATCCTCTGTAGTACTCGAACTAGTGAAACTTTGGGGATTCATCCTTGAGAACTCACGAATCCTTGAAGTGTCGATCCCTTCTTGTCATTCTTCTATTTATGGACAAACCTGATACTCATCATCCTAATTGCCTCTCTAAATTTGGCATTAGTGAATTCTCCATGAGGTTGCACTTTAGGTGCACTGGGTACCCCTTGTTCCCCAACGTTTGTTCTAGATGGACGACATCTTGCTAGTCTTCATGGAGACATGGTTATCTAAAACACATGCGCAATCACGAATTAGAGAGAAAAGTGTAGAGATATACTCTAACGCACGAAAGGAATATGAAAGAAGCGAAGAAATTCCTATATTTTGGAGCCTCCTCATTATAGATGTGATGCGCTTCAAGCTGATAATTTGGACCCTACAGACACTGTTAAATTTGGGGAGCACCCCCTAGACGTAACCGACGTCGTTTTCCTTTTGGAGGACTAATCTTAGCTTACATCATTACATTCATAGGTCAAAAACGCAAAAAATTAGAAGTTTTCATTATTTCTACATTGATTTTTGCAAAGACCTTTACATACACATAATATATATCTCGACTATACATAGACCCTTCATATAGGAAGATTACTTAGTCATCTACTTTTATTACACATAGATATATAGAATATAACATAGTCTCAAATATAGTCGTCACATCTCATAACCAACTAATCAGAGTATATAAAATTGGGCCTCGCCCACACATCAATCCAATAAGAAAACATATAGGTCATAGGATATTTAGTATCCAAATGAAAACGAAAGAAACATAAGAGTCTTCAAACTAAACAAATTCATAGCTTGATAGTTGCATTGCCCTAGGAAAGTGAGGACCTACCAAACATGGATGATTAAGAATTCCAAGTCTTATTCAAAGTCATTTCCAAAAGTCCTCTAACGACCGGAACCTAAAATGTTGGGGAAAAGGAAGAAATGGTGTTAGACACCACTTGTACTAAGTATGAGAACATATGCACACATATTATCAAAACATTCTAAATAGGCATTATTCTTGAAAACATGCTATTTTACCCTTTCAAAATCGTATGCATAATCAATTAGATCATAAAAATCAAAAAGACATATTATTCAAGTCATAGGCATGTACATCACAAGACCAATAATACAAATCATAATAAAGTTACATGCATATCGTATAATTGAATACATAGCCAAGTACTCTACCATCAAGATGACATCAAAAAGCATGAATAAGAGTTTGTTAAAACATAACCAAAGAAAGACAATTAGCCATGAACTCCTATCAAGTAAACAGGTGCATTGACCAAGTAAAGCCCCATAACCTTACTCAATCAAGTAACCCAAGAATAAACATGACCAACATCCTACGTTACGTAGCATCGCATATAAGAGTACATATGGTCATACCTTAACAATATCGACCAAGACATATTCATAAGTGAGACTTATCAACATATAGTATCAATAATGAGCAAGTTCTTCATATGCATAACATATATCATCATAAGCATATTCATACATAACCGAAACCTTCTAAAGTTCCCTCAAGAAAAACTGGTGCAAGGCATAGGTAGAGTCCCATACCCCTACCTAGGCCAAGTCAAACCTCTTAAGTCCCTTTTGTTGGTTTGTACTTCATTACTTCATTTTTAGTTTAGGGAAAACTTTCCCTAACCTACATAGACCACAAGAGCTAAGTGTGGAATTCGGTGTTGTAAAACCTTACACCGATGGAAGGTGGTCTACCGGCCAAGGTAAAATCAAACATAAACGTAGATTTCTAGGTGGATCCACTAGCTAGTCATCCTATGAGGGAAACATAGTTCAAGAACTAAGAGATAGGTATAATCCCTCTACATACCACTTTGCAATTGGGCCTCCTCTCATGTGAATCTATTGGATGAGTATCCTTCATTGGTGCGTCAACACCACATATGGAACTATAGGGTGAATCTTCCTCTATGGGAAGTCATCACTTCCCATTATCAAGTTCACTCGATGCTTAGCTAAGTCCCTTTTGAAATGTCTTAAATGTCTTTATGAGTCATCATAGCTTATTGTAGGTCATAGGGTCTAACCTTTGTATAATAATTATCATCATAATAGGTCAATAAGAATTACATGAGTATACTCCTTTCATTACAATTAATGTAAGTGAGGTTGGCACATGTACATATCATTTCATAATAAGGCACATTGGTAAATCATTCACCATCCTTATAACATTTACATCTTAGCCAACACCTCACAAACCATAGTAAAGACATTTCAATTCAACATCATACAAACCTATCAATCCTAGTACAAGGCATACTCCAATACAATATCATGACTTAATCACAATTAAACATATTTTGAAGTTAAGGATAGGATCATAAAGACTTACTCAATATCCTTCAATAGCCATTATCATGGTCTTACAATCAACCAACCAATTTCAACCAATCAATAGATGTAGTAACATCAATCAATAGTAATTAACACAAGAACTAGATCAATTGTATCATCACTATCCAAATTAACATCAATTCATAACCTAGGGTTAGGGGAATTAAAGTTCAACATGAACTCATCTAGAATTAGATCCAATCCAAACACAATGTTACCCTAGTCAATCCATACAAGAATTAGAATAGATAAATCAAGTCTAATAATCAATTAATTCTTCAATTCCCATCAATTCATGACCAAGATTCAAGATTTAGGAAATTTGGGAAGGGAACATGATCAACATGAAATTTCGTCAATTAACATCAATTAATAACAATATATACTCAATTTATCATAGTAAATCACAATTCATAATCAATTTGAAGTTTAGAAGAAAATCCATTAGAATTGGAAAACCCCATGAAATTGGGTAATTTTTTGAGAAGACCTCTTGGGAAAGGAATCCCAAGAGTGAAGAAGTCATGCCCTAATTAAGATCAATCCACAAAATTGAAGTGAATACTTAGAGAAATTAACCTTCTCTCTCAAGTTTTCTTCCTTCTTTAATGGAGGATTTGGGGAGAGAGAAAGAAGAGAGAGATGAAAGCTTTTCGGTTTTGTGTTTGGAATTTGGGTTTGTGTGAGTAATAAATTACTTAAAATGACCCTTAGGCTATATATAATCACCCCATAAATTACCCAAAACACTCATCACTTAAATTGATCTTTTTGTGATGTCTAAATGTCAAAAATTCGATTTTATCGAATCTGCGAAGTGGACTCGCGTCTCGGGGCCAACACACACTTTATTGCCCAAAAATAAATTTTGGGACAGTGAGTTTCGTGTGGGATGAGAGTCGTGAAGCAGCCCACTTATTCTTGACTTTCGCAGGTTGCTTTGGCAGCCTGCCCACCCATGTTTGGATCCTCCTCCATGACCCTTCGAGTGGTCCTTGGGGCATCGTTATAGGAATTTTAGACTCTTTGTACGAAACTCTACTTAACCAAAGTATTTTTACAAGTTTTAGAATTCATTTGACCATATGAAACCATCCTCTAACATAGCGACGTCAACTAGTTCAATTAGGCTTGTTTTCGGACGTCATGGACGTCCTTTGACGTCTTGGCCCTAAAACAAGTCGGATGACTTCAAACTTTTTCTTAGGTCAAAACCAGTATCTTAACCTTTAGACACTCCTGTTAGTATGTATATTAGGTGTTGACTTTTCGGAGTGTTACATTATGCCCCTCCCCCCTTAGGAACATTCGTCCCCGCATGACACTAAACTTTTAAAAAGGAAATGATGGACTCAAGACTAGCAGCCCAACCATCAATATACAACATCATCATGAGTTACAACTCAAATCAACATAACAATATGGAACTTACACAATGACTCAACACATCAATTTTACCACATAAGGCTCAAAGTCACAACTTGAGGAATTTCCTATTCACAACAACAAAATGAGCTTACCATACTTTACATGAGTCAATTATGTCAAAGTTGAACTTACCAACATGTTACATATCCTTTCATAAAGACTCAACACATCTAATTGCACAACATAACTCAAAACTAGCAAAAATTGAAAATTTTCCAAGTCTAAAGAACATCTCACTGTAAGTCACTATAACAACTACAAAAATGCACGGTTTTGCAAATCTTTACCAAAAATCATGATACTTCAATTTTTAATCATTATTATCATTGTTAGTAAGAACAACTAATATTAATTATCAAATATATGACTATAACGGGACTTCATGTCGTCCTCGGCCTCCGATGTTGCACCCTTAACTAAGTGATTCTTCCATAACACTTTTACGGAAGCCACCTCTTTGTTCCTCAATTTATTTACTTGTTTATCAAGGATTTGAACCGGAACTTTCTCATAAGATAGGTTTTACTTTGCACCAAGACCCTCAATAGGAAGAACAGACTCGGGATCACCGATACACTTCTTAAGAATACAAACATGGAAAACCGGATGAACCGGAGCCAATTCACTAAGCAACCTTATCTCATAGACAACCTTACAAACCCTTTTCAAGATTTCATAGGGACACACATAACGAGGACTCAACTTAACTTTCTTTCCAAATCTAACTACCCCTTTCATATGCAAATTATAAAATACACCTTATCACCTTCTTCAAACTATATGTCCCTTCTCCTATGATCTGCATAAGACTTTTGCCGACTAAAGGCCATTTGCAAGCGATTCCTTATAATATGGATTTTATACAAAGTCTTATAAATAAAATTGGGATCAGAAAGTGAAGGCTTACCTACTCCAAGCCATCCAATTGGAGATCTATATCTCCTACAATACAAAGCTTCATAAGGAGCCAGAGATATAGATGAATGGTAGCTATTGTTGTAAGCAAATCAACTAAAGACAAATTCTTATCCCAATTTCCCTTAAAATTATAATAAAATCTCGGTTTGAATAGCACTTTCCACTTGACCATCCATTTGGGGATTAAAATCAGCTTCACTTTACTAACCAACCCCTCTTGGAATGACCTCCAAAACCTAGAAACCCCTATCCGACATGATGGATGAGGAAGTATTATGGCTACACACAATTTCATCTATGAAGATCCTTGCATAATATTTTGCCGAATAAGTAGATTTGACCGGAATAAAATGAGATGAGTTTGTCAACATATCAACAACAACCCATATAGAGTCATATTGTTTTTGTGTCCGAGGCAAACCTACCACAAAATCCATATTTATGACTTCCCACTTCAAAGTAGGAACTTGTATTTGTTTTATTAAACTGCCCGAATTTTGATGTTCGACTTTCACTTGTTGGAAATTTGGACACTTAGCAACAAACTGCGCTATGTCCTTTTCCAAACATTCCCACCAAAATACATCCCTAAGGTCATGGTACATTTTTGTCGATCCTGGATGAATGGAGTAACGGGAGACATGGAATTCCTCAAAGATCCGGTTGCTAAAACCATCTACATTGAGAACACACAACCTTCCTTGATATCTCAAGACACAATCCCCCCCTAAGGAGAATGACTCATTAATCTTACCAAGGACCGATTCCTTCAACGCCATCCATGATTGATCAAGGTGTTGTTTTGACTTCACCTCAACCACCAATGATGACTCGGAGTTATGATGGACCATAAAACCACCATTCGGAGAATCTTCCAACCTCATACCCAACCTAGCCAACCTATGAAAATTTTTCACTAGATGTTTCTTGGATTCCTCTAGATGAGACACACTACCCATAGTCATAGAGAACACTCATGTCGTAAACTTTGAACAATGCCAACTACCTTCTTTGTCGGACATTCAATTTCTTTTGAGTAAATACATATTGGAGACTCTTGTGGTAGATATACACATCAACATGAACACCAGACAAGTAATGCCTCCATATTTTTAAGGCAGATACCACGGCCTCTAACTCACGATCATGAGTTGGATAGTTTCTCTTGTGCACCTTAAGTTGTCTAGAAGCATACACTATTTCTTTACCATGTTGCATTAGCACACACCCTAAACACACTCGGGATTCATCACAATAAACAACGAAGCCCCTTGTACAATACGGTAAAGTCAATACCGGGGAGGAAGTAAGCCTATCTTTCAAGATTTAGAATCTTCTCTCACATGCCTCCGACCACTCAAATTTCTTAATATTTTGGGTGAAAGTAATCAAGAGAGATGCAATGGACTCAAAAACATCCACAAAACCTTTGATAATAACCCGCTAGACCCAAGAAACTCCTAATGTCGATTGTAGTCAATGGTCTAGGACAATTCTTGACTGCCTCAGTTTTCCTTGGATAAACCTCAACTCCATCACTAGAGATGATATGATCATCAAATGCCACCAACCTCAACCAAAACTCACATTTGCTATACTTGGCGAACAATTGGTTATCCTAAAGTACTTGCAACACCACCCTCATTCTACAT
Organism: Solanum pennellii; assembly: GCF_001406875.1. Lineage (NCBI taxonomy): Eukaryota > Viridiplantae > Streptophyta > Magnoliopsida > Solanales > Solanaceae > Solanum > Solanum pennellii. The sequence goes on from NC_028644.1 coordinate 15,824,258, forward strand.
TCTATAGAAGCAAAGCAACCATGCAACCAATCTATACCGAATATGATATCAAAATCAAGCATATGATGTTCTACTTGTTAAACGTAAGTAAATCTGTTGGGCAACATTAAAGGAGAATTCCTATAAAACACATTTTGCAACAATCGACTTAGCCATTGGGGTACACACCATAAATTGTTCATGCAAGATATCAGGCAAAATGTCAATTTTTTTGCTACTAGAGGAGTAACAAATGATAAGCTTGCATCGGGATAAAGTAAGGCATAAACTCAATAGAAAAGACTTTCAACATACCAGTCACCACGTCGGGATAAATCTCTTAATCACCACTAGAGCGGAAAGCATAAAAGCACTTCTTTTTTGGAACCTCCTTTGAACCACTTCCTTTACCACTACCGTTGTCTTGAACCTTCACATTAGGTCAATCCCTAACCTTATGGCCACTCTTGACATAACCAAAGAAATTAACGGTCCAACCAAACATTCCCCTACATGACCTTTTCCACATTTGGCACAAGTAGGCTTCTAGTTTGGTGAATTAGTATCCCTTCCCTTCTTAGACTTAGGGTTAGACACCCTAAATCCCCAGCCTTAAGGAACTTTGAATGAACTTGATTAGAAACCCTCTTGTTGAACCTAGGCTTATCTTGAATATCAAGCCTACCCTTGGAAGAACCACCATAAAAAAATCTTGCCCTCTTGGCATCTCTACTCCTTCTCCTAACCCTGGTCTCCTCCACTTGTTGAGCATAAACCATAAGACGAGAAATGTTCATATTGTCGTGTATCATATTTGAATGACATTCCTCTCGTATTCAACACTCCCGCCATAAAGCGGTTTATTTCATATCTATGGTCGAAAACCAAAGAAGTAGCATATTTTGATAACTGAGTGAATTTCAAGGAGTATTCAAGCACACTCATACCTCCTTGGGGAAGGTGGATGAACTCCACCGCTTTTGCTTTCTGCTTCTCCCTAAGAAAAAATCTATCTAGAGAAGCATTCTTGAACACTTCTCAAGTTACCGGTCTCCCTCAATTGGACATACCAAGTTTGGGCCTGACCTTTGAGTTAGTAAGTGGCTAACTCAACCTTCTCACTAGTAGTCAACCCCATCGTATAGAGGATCTTATAGATTTCATCAATGAACTCATGGGGGTCTTTTTCAACCTTGGACCCATAAAAAGTAGGGGGATTAATTCTAGTGAATTCTCTTAGACGAAATGCCATGGTAGCAACTTGTTGGTTTACTCAGGGTACAACCTCCAAATAAGCTTGGGTGGTCATGCCTTGGGCTTAAGTAGTGGTGGATTCCACTTGGGTAGTAATGGCTTTGTACGTTTGGAGAAAAGAAACCGTTATGTCACTATCCGTCAAAGGAGGATTATTGACCTGGTCTTGGTCATCATTAACATCTTTTTCAAGAGGAGGAACTTGATCACCACGGGGAGGAACTCCTGCATTGGCAATCTCTTCTTCAAGTCTTTGTGCCACATTCCTTCGAGTATTCATTGCCTATAATCACAATAAGAGGATTAGATGTTAAAAGAACTTAGATATAACAATCTATAGGCACGATATTGGACTTCCAAGAAATTGAGAATTTCCTAAGCATCATATAGATTCCTATTCATAAGTGTGGCGTGCTTCACAATTATGACTACGAATCTACATAGACATGGTTGAGAGAAACATTGACTCAAAGATATTTAACCTCATGCTCTAATACCAAGTTTGTCACATCCGGGGAGCACCCCTAGACGTTACCGGCGTCGTCGTCCTCGTCGAGGACTAAGACAAGCGTCTTAGCTACATCATTACATTCATAGGTCAAAAACACAAAAAAAATTAGAACTTTTCATTACCTCTACGTTGAGGTTTACATAGACCTCTACATACACATAATATACATATAGAGTATACATAGACCCTTTGCATAGGATGGTTATTTAGTCTTCTACTTTTATTACACATAGATATATAGAATATAACATAGTCTCAAATATAGTTGTTTCATCTCATAACTATTTAATAAGAGTATATGAAATTTGGCCTAGCCCATACATCAATATAATAAGACCACATATAGGTTATATAAAGTTTAGTATCCAAATGAAAAGGAAAGAAACAAAAGATTCATAAAACTAAGCAACTCATAGCTTGATAGTGGAACTGCCCTCGAAAAGTGAGGACATACCTACCTTGGATGATTGAGAATTCCAAGTCTTCTTCAAAGTTGTCTCTAAAAGTCCTTCAACGACCGGAACCTAAAATGTTGGGGAAAATGAAGAAATGGGTTTAGTACACCACTTGTACTAAGTATGAGAACATATGCACACATATAATCAAAACATGCTAAAAAAGGACGTTTCTTGAAAACATGATATTTTACCGTTTGAAAATCTTATGCATATTCAGTAAGACCATACTAATCAAAAAGACATATTCTTTAAGTCATAGGCATGTACATCACAAGAGCAATAATACAAAGCATAGTCAAGTTATCATACATATCATATAATTGAATACATAGCCAAGTAACTCTACCATCAAGTTATGACTTCAACAAGTAAGAATAAGCTTTTATTATAACATAACCAAAACAAGACAATTATCCATGAACCCCTACCAATTGAACAAGTGCAATGACAAAGTAAAGACCCATAATATTACTCAATCAAGTAATCCAACAAGAAACATGACCAACATCCTACTTCACGTAGCATGGAATTTAAGAGTACATAATATCATACCTTAACAATATCGAGCAGCACATATTCATAAGTGAGAATAATTAATATATAGTATCAACAATGAGTAAGTTCGTCATATACATATCATATATCGTCATAATCATGTTCATTCATAACCACAACCTTCTAAATTACCTTTCAAGTTAAACTAGTGCAAGGCATAGGTAGAGCCTCATGCCCTAACTAGGCTAAGTAAAACCTCTTAAGTCCTTTTAGTTTGTTTGTACCTCACTACTTGTTTTTTAGTTAAGGAAACAATTTCCTTAAACAAAATAGACCACAAGAGCTAAGTGTGGAATCCGGTATTGTAAAACCTTACACCGATGGAAGGTGGTCTACCAGCCAAGGTAAAACCAAACATAAACGTAGCTTTATAGGTGGATCAACTAGCTAGTCTTCCTTTGGGGGAAAACTAGTTCAAGAACTAAGAGATAGGTATAATCACTCTACATACCACTTGTAAATTGGGGCCTCCTCTCAAGGGAATCCATTGGATGAGTACCACTCGTTGGGGTGTCAACACCACATGTGGAACTATAGGTTGAATCTTCCTCTATGGAAAGTTATCACCTCCCATTTTCAAGGTCACTCGTTGTTAAGCTAAATACTTTTTGAAATGTCATTAATGTTTGTATTAATCATCATAGCATATTGTAGGTCTAGGGTCTAACCCTTGTATAATCATCATGATAGATTAATAAGAATTGCATGAGTATAGTCCTTTCATTACAATTCATATAAGAGAGGTTAGCACATTTACATATCACTATATAGTAAGGCACATTGGTAAATCATTCACCATCCTTATAACATTTACATCTTATCCAATACCTCATAAACCGTGGAGACATTTAAATTCAACATCATACGAACCTATCAATCCTAGTACAAGGCACACTGCAATACAATATCATGACTTAATCACAATTAACCATATTTTGGACGTAAAGGATAGGATCATAAAGACTTACTCAATATCCTTCAATAGACATCATCATGGTCTTACCATAACCAACCAATTTCATCAAATAAATAGGTGTAGTAACATCGATAAATAGTAATTAACACAAGAACTAAGACAATTGCATCATCGCTATCCCAATTAACATCAAATCATAACCTAGGGTTAGGGGAATTAGGGTTCAACATGAATTAATCTAGAATTAGATCCAATCCAAACACTACATTACCCTAGTCAATCCATTAATGAATTAGAATATATAAATCAAGTCTAATAATAGATTCATTCTTCAATTCCCATCAATTCATGACCAAGATACACGATTAGGAAATTGGGGAATGAAACTTGATCAACATGAAATTGCATTAATTAACAATAATTAATCAACAATCTATACTCAATTAATAATAGGAAATCACAATTCATCATCTATATGAAATTTAGAAGAAAACCCATTAGAGTAGGAAAATTCCATGGAATTGGGTAATTTAGAAATCAATTTGAGAGGACCTCTTGGAGAAAGGAATCCCAAGAGTGAAGAACCCATACCTTAATGAAGATTAATCCATGAAATTAAATTGAATTCATAGAGAAATTTACCTTCTTCCTCAAGTTTTCTTCCTTCTTCAATGGAGGATTTGGGGAGAGAGAAAGTAGAAAGATATGAAAGCCTTTGTTTTTTTTGGGAATTTGGGTCTGGGTGAATGATAAATGATCCTTAGGCTACATATAATCACCCTTAAATTACCCTAAACACCCCAACTTAAATTGGTCTTTTTGTGAAGTTAAATGTCAAAAATACTATTTTACCGTGTGGTCCGTGTGGGCTGCCCATCGGCAGCAGCCCATTGATTCTTGACTTTCGCAGGCTACTTTGGCACCCTGCCCACCAACGTTGGGATCTTTCTCCATGACCCTTTGGGTGTTACTTGGGGCATCGTTATGGGAGGTTTAGACCCTATATACTACACTCAGCCTAACCAAAGTCATTTAACAAGTTTTAAACTTCATTTGAACCTCCGAAACCATCCCTAAACATAGCGACATCAACCATCTCAATTAGCCTAGTTTCCGAACGTAATGGACGTCCTTTGACGTCTTGGCTCTAAAACTTCTCATATGACTTCTAAATATTATTTTAGGTCGTAAAATAGTAACTAGACCTTTAGACACTCATGTTAGTCTCTAGATTAGGTTTTGAATTTTCAGAGTGTTACATACACGACTTCATAGACTCTGTAGGACTCTTAAACTCTTAGGTATGATACAAAGTTTGTCATGCCTCGATCTTAAACCCTGGGCGTTGCTAGAAATTCATTTTCATTGCTGTCCTCGAGAGGACCGGTGTCCTTGCTTACATAAATCAATGAAGAAAATAATTAATAGCATAAAGATCAAAGAACTGAACTAAACTGAATAATTAGAAAATAGGGAATGTTTTAAAGATTTAAACTTTCAACTTAACCAAAATGACATCCCAAGTCTTTAACATCAGAATGATAATTCAAGGACCACTGAACTACTAACTGTCTATGAAGCCTCTAAAATGAGTGAGATCGATGTTAGGACAAACCCTGCAACATCCTAATGAAGTAAGAAGAAATCAATAAAAGATGTCCTCCGGAATGCAAGGAGGTTCACAAAGTGACTCTGGATTGCTCAATTGGATCAATGAAGCGCTTGATGCTAATCGTCGTTACATGCGTCTGCATCATGATACGGGGCAAGCTAACTGACATTAGTACATTAAATGTATGAGTATGCGAGTTGAAATGGTAAAATAACTTAAGCTTGAAAAGAGTAAGAAGGAAGACTTCCCTTGGCTCTGCTCAACTCATCAATAACATAACTCAATATAACTGACTCATTACAATAGAAAGAAATTTAAAAGCGAGTTCATTATAAAGAAAAGTTGTTTAAAAAAATGTTGTGAACTCTAAATGTACACAAGGATACCGTTAAATATGAGATGTAAGTAAAAATACAAATAAACTTATGTGTGTGTGTATATATATATATACATATATATATATATACATATATATATATATACACACATATATATATATATACATATATATATATACATATATATATGTATATGTATATATATGTATATGTATATATATATATATATATACATATATATATTTATATATATATATATATATATATATACATATATTTATATAGTATTTCTCTAACCGTAATCATCGGTTAAGAGGTACAGCGATGATCTAACGATCTACCCTCACTCTATCATCACATCATATACCCGGCCAAAGGTATAAGACATGAAATGCTTAATGGATCGACTAGTCTACTGTGAAAAGGGGAAATCTAAAAAGTATGAACTTATTCTACTCATTGTGGATACATGGTTTTATGGAGACGCGAGATATCTAAACTCATGTTCGTCCCCATTTCGGTGCTGAAAACTACTCCAAAAATGTACTTGCTCTTATTTTATTAAAACATACAACTTTTTTTATTTGAGATAAGTTCTCAAAAACATAGCTCAATGTGTATGTTGGAAATCTTAGATTGCCTCTTTCCTTCATTTAAAAAGCTATTACTCTTTTCTAAAAACTATCGCAAAGACTCTTTGAAAATGTTAGTTTTCCTTCTTTTTAAATGCGAAAAACATTTTTATACTTCTTTGGGAATACATAGTCCCCATATACATCTTTGAAGAACTCAATTGGCCTTAGTTTGAACTGAACTCAAATTGAAGTCTTAAAATGACATTAAATGTTTATGAAAGACTTCTAAGACTTGAAATGGACTTCTTTTTCTTATCTTTACTCCTTACTCAACCTAATCTTTAATTCATAAAACAACGTTTTAAAAACATTTGTAAAAGACTTCTTTAAATGACTCTAGGAACTTTCTACACTTAGCTCTAAGCTTCCCTTGATTTTGAAGTTATAGATTCAAGGTTGAAATTAATAATTCTGGATGATTTTCATATGATTAGAAGTCACTTAAAGTAGTTAGAATCATTTGAAAGGGTTAAAACACATTCGAAAGGTTTAATTGGTCTGAATGAGAAAAAGTAGGAAACAAATGCCCATCCGGGCGCGTCCTAGGCGCCCCGCTCAAGGACTCACGTTTAGAGGCCATATTCGGGTGCACTACAGGCGTGTGGCGCTAGGCCTTCTAGTGCAGATGGGGCGGGCTGCGCCTGGACCAACCTAACTGACGCCTTAAGAATTTCTCAACTCCTTTTCTGACATTAAATCATTCCTTTTATATTTATTTTCTAAAATTCACTTATATTTAGGTACCCACACCATATATGCAAGGATCTAACCTAATGAATTCAATAAACAACAGTTAGATCATCAAAGAACACCTATGTAACATTTCAAATCTCCAAGACGAGTCTTAAAGCCTAATATAGGTGCCATGGGGTATAAACATTTTTGTATGACCTATTTAAGTTAATATAGGTCATTTAGGAATTTTAAGAACCAAAACGTCTAATAACGTCCATGACGTTCAGAAACTAGTGCTAAGAGGTGCTAGCATGCCTTAACCTATTTGACTAGCTTTAATGTGTCGGAAATGCATGAAATTAGGTGGAAGGGTGTATAACATGTGTTAAAATTTATTCGTGGTGGAAACATTCGGGTACGACTCCCCAAGAAACAACCAAGGTCCCTTGAGGATGAACATAGCACGCAGGAGGCAACACTGCATAGGAAGTTTGCAACCACGAAAGAGAGAAGATGGCTCGTGTGTGGATCGATGGGGCGTCGATGCCAACCGTTGTCCTTCACGTAGAAAAAATATTGAAGAACCCCAATTTGCATAGTCCTTTACAAGAACTATAGTTGTGCAGCACGAAAGGGAGTCCTGGCCGTCGATAGACTAATGGCCAGTCGGTCGAGGTCTCGTCGATGGGCCTGTAATTTTCCTGCAAATTTTTAAGTTGGATTCAGTTAATTTTTTAGGGATCTAGGTGATTAATTAGGGGTTTAAAGGAATCTAATTAAGTTATTTAAACCCCAATATAAAGACCATTGAAGACAAGCTACGGGGAGGTTTTGGGGACTGGAAAGGGACGATTTCACTATCTAATAATCATCAAACGTTAAGGTATGGGATGTAATTCACCTTTGAGACTTCTTTCCTCAAAGGACTCCTTCAAAGTATTTTTGATAGTTGAGTTTTCAAGTGGGTTCCATCCAATTACGAGTTTGATGTTATGGACTGAGTTTTTTATGATTTATTTAGGATATAATGGATAGATTAACACGTATTTTAACTAGATTATGATAATTTGTGATGGTTTTGTCCAAATTGAAGAATATGATCCTTAATCTTTAACCCTGGGTTTGATCTTGATGTGAATTAGGTTGACATTGATTCAATTGACTTGATTATTGGTTAAATCACTATTAGATTATGTTGTTACACTAATAATGAACGGATTTGGATGATTTGTAGTCTTTCTTTCTAGTTTTTGAGAATTCATCTAGGTTATGGGAATTGACCTAAGCATCTTGTCTAAATGCTTTGATTTAGTACTGAATTATGGTGTAGTGACTCTTCTAGCCTTGTTATCACATTGAAAAATTTAATTATGATTATATTGTGACCTAATTGGGTTGAATAAAGGGGTTGATTGTAAAACCTTGATGATTAATTATGAAGGAGACTTGGTAAGTCTCGTAATCCCTATTCCTTATTACAACTTGTGGTTAAGTGTGATTAAGTCATGATGAATTTGTCAGTGTATTTAGTGTGGTATGATGTTAAGTTTAAATGTCTTGATTATGGTTGTGAGGTGGATTAAGATGTGAATATTATAATGATAGTGATGTATAGCAATGTGCCTTATTGTGAAGTTATATGCAATGTGTTAACCTCACCTATATGAATTGTGATAAAACGATTTATTCTCATACAATTCTTATTGAGATATTAATGATGATGATTATACAAGGGGTATACCCAATGACCTAAACTAAGCTATGATTTATAATTAAAGGCTTAAAGACAATTAAAAAAGGAACTCTAGCTTAGCACCGAGTGAACTAAATTGAGGAGTGTCCTTTTCCACATAGGGAAGGTAGGAGAACTAAATTACTCTTGAGATTGAAGACTCTATTACATGGATCATAAAGAGAGTCCCAATTATATCTCCTTGTTCTTGAACTATGTTGCCCCATAGGAATACTAGCTAGTGGATCCACGTAGTTGCTATATTTCATTTTTTGGTACTACCTTGGCAAGTAGTCCGCCTTCTTTCGGTGTAGGTTGTTATGACACCTGATTCCACAGTAGATCATGTGGTCTATGTCGGTTAGAGAAAGATGTTCCCAAAAGGTAAAATGAATTAAAGGATTGAATTTAACGAGGACAACATAAAGGCTCTACTTTAGTTTAGGTAGGGGTATGGGACTCTACCTAAGCATTGCACTAGTTAACCTTGAGGGGAGTGTTTGGAGGATGTTCTTATGTATGTTTATGTTATTATGATATATTATATGTATATGATGAACTTGCACATGAATATATGTTGATTAGTTCAATTATGAGTATGTATTGGGTTATATTGTTAAAGTAAGATGAAATGTCTATCTAAATGTTATGTTATGTGAAGTAGGGTTCTAGTCATGATTCTTGTTGGGTTGCTTGATTGAGTGAGGTTATAGAGCTTTGCTTGGTGATTGAACTTGTTGACTTGATCAGGATTCATGAGTAATTGTCTTGCTTATTATGATATGATTAAATCTTATTCATGCTTGTGATGTTATTCCTTAATGATAGGGTTGTATTAGCTTATGGGTTCAAGTATGTTGATATTCATATTACGTATTTGAGTTAGTAAGAATGTTTTGTTACTTGGTATGACTTGCTTGATTGTGCCTAAGGCTCTTAAAGGGGTAAAATATCATGGTTTAACAAAATGTCCCTTTTTGTCATGTTTTGATCTTATATGTGCATATGGTCTCATACTTAGTACAAGTGGTGTACTAACATCATATTCTTCCTTTTTCCCAAACATGTTAGGTTCCGATCGTTGAAGGGTCATTCGAGAAGACTTGAAGAAGACTTGGATATTCTCTATCATCCAAGTGGGTAAGTCCTCATTTTCCGAGGGCAATTCCAATATCTTACCTATCGAGTTTATTTGTTTTTCTAAGACTCTTTTGTTCATTCTTTATTCGTTTGAGTACGATTTGTATAATCCTATATGTCCCTCTTTACATTGAAGTAAGGTTATGTCCAAATTGCTAAGATCTTTTTGATTGTATGAGATGAGACAATCTTTGAGACTATTACATGTATGTAGAGTTTCATGTAAACCTCAAAGTAGATAGAATGAAATTTTTTAATTTTTCTGCATCTTTGAACCTATGTGTATTGACACGAGACTAAGAGGATAGTTTTAGTCCTCAAAGAGGACGATGATTCCAGTTACGTCTGGGGGGGTAAACCCATATGTGACAAAATTTGTATTAGAGCATGAGGTTGAATATAATTGAATTATGTATCTCTCTCTCTACCACGTCTATGTAGGTTTGTATTCATAATTGTGAACCATGCCACACTTATGAATAGGAATATATGTGATTCCTAGATATCGCTCTCTTTCTTGGAAATCTTATATCGTGCCATAAGAGTATACTTATGGTGTGCTTTTGCATCTAATCCTGTTGTTGTTCTTATAGGAAGAGTTAACACTCTAAGGAATGCGACATGCAGACTTGAAGAGAAAATTGCCAATGCGGGAGCTACTCTGTGGCGAAAAAGTTCCTCCACTTGAAGATGATTCTAATATGGAGCAAGATCCGGTCAATCCTCCACCATTGACGGAGAGTAACGTACGGGCTGCCTTTATTCAATTGGCTCAAGACGCCACTATTCAAGCCCAAGCTATGACGACCCAATCAAACCTGGAGCTTGTACCCGTCCTCATCAACAAGTAACCACTATGCATTCCCGTCTAAGGGACTTCACTCGAATGAACCCTCCTACCTTCTACGGGTCTAAGGATGAGGAAGACCCCCAAGAATTCATCGATGAAGTCTACATGATACTTTTGGCTATGGGTTTTTCCACAAGTGAGAAGGCCGAATTAGACACTTATCAACTCAAGGATGTGGCTTAAGCAAAGTTTGTGCAATGGAGATATAATAGGCCATTGAAAGGTGGTCCTTTGACTTGGTAGATCTACAAGAAGGATTTTATTGATGTGCTATTTTCTAGGGAGATGAGGGAGGATAAAGTGGTGGATTTCATCAACCTTCGCCACGGAGGTATGAGTGTTCATGAATACTCTTTGAAATTCACTAAATTGTCAAAATATGCTCCTTCTTTGGTTTCCGATCCTATAGACGAAATGAACCAATTTGTGACGGGGGTGTCAGATGATTTTCAAGAGTAGTGTCATTCCGCAATGTTAAATGAAAACATGAACATTTATCGTCATATGGTACATGCCAAGCATGTAGAAGAGGCAAGGGCTAGGAGAAAGAGTAGGTATACTAAGAAGGCAAGATCTTTTGATGGAGGTTCAAAGAATAGGCTTGAGATACAAGACAAACCTAGGCTTAAGAAGCGGGTTTCATGTAAAGTTCCTTCCAACTTCCCAAAGGCTAGTGGTTATAGGGTCTCTAACCCTTAGTTCAACAAGGGAAAAGGTATTATTCACCAACCGAGAATTCAACTTGTGGAAAGTGTGGCAAGAAGCACTATGATTATTGGCTTAAGGGGATGGACAGTTGTTTTGGTTGTGGTAAAAGAGGGCACAAAGTTAGGGATTTAACTAATGTGAGGGTTCAAGACAAGGGTAGTGGTAAAGCTCAAGCAAGTGGTTCTAGTGATGCTCCTAAGAAGAACTACTTCTATGCTTTCCGCTGTAGGAGTGAACAAGAGACTTCTCCCGACGTGGTGACCGATATGTTGAAAGTCTTCTCTATTTATGGATATGACTTAATTGATCCCAGTTCTACTTTATCATTTGTTACACCTCTTGTAGCTAAAAAGTTTGAAATTTTGCCCGACATTTTGCACGAACCTTTTATAGTGTCTACTGTAGTGGTGAGTCGGTTGTTTCAAAAAGAGTGTATAAAAAATTTCCTATAATGTTGCCAATAGAGTTTCATATGTTGACCTAGTAGAACTTGATATGCTTGACTTTGATATTATACTGGGTATGGATTGGTTGGATGCATGTTTTGCCTCTATTGACTGTAGGACAAGAATAGTGAGGTTTAACTTTACAAATGAACCCGTTGTTGAGTGGAAGGGGGGGAAATTCTATTCCTACAGGTCGTATTATATCTCTTTTCTAAAAACATGCTAAATGATCTCAAAGGGTTGTCTATATCACAGAGTAAGAGTCAAAGATTTGGACTCCAAAATTCCTCCCATTGAATCAATCCCCATAGTGAGTTAATTTCTGGAGGTTTTTCCTAATGACCTTCCCGATATTCCTTGCAGTCGGGAAACTAATTTTGGTATCGATTTGTTATATTAAACGAATCCCATTTCAAGTCCTTATTATCGGATGGCTCTGGCTGAATTGATGGAGTTGAAGGCTCAACACAAGGATTTACCAAACAAGGCTGTGTAAGGCCTAGTATTTCTCCGTGGATGCTCCGGTGTTGTTTGTAAAGATGAAAGATGTGTCGTTGAGAATATGTAATGATTACCGCAAACTCAATAAGGTCACCATTAAGAATAAGTATCATCTCCCTCGGATTGATGGATTGTTTTACCATCTCCAAAGGGAGAGCTACTTTTCAAAAATTTACTTGAGATCGGGGTATCACAAACTTAGGGTGAGAAGTGAGGATGTACCAAAGATGACATTTCAGACTAGGTATGGGAACTATGAGTTCTTGGTAATGCCTTTAGGTCTCACTAATGCTCCGGCGGCATTTCTGGACCTAATGAATAGGGTGTTTCAAAATTACATAGATTTATTTGTCATTGTCTTCATTAACGACATCATATTATATTCAAAGAATGAGTATGATCATATGAGTCATTTGAGGGTGGTATTGTAAACCTTAAAGAAAATCAATTGTTTGTCAAATATATCAACTGTGAGTTTTGGTTGAGGTCGGTGGAATTTCTTGAACACATCATCTCTAGTGAGGGAATTGAGGTATACCCAAGGAAAACAGAGGCAGTGAAATATTGACCTAGACCGTTGACTCGAACTGACATTAGGAGTTTCTTGGGTCTAGCGAGTTATTACCGGAGTTTTGTGGATGGTTTTACATCCATTGCATCTCCCTTGACTACTTTGACCCAAAAGTGTAAGAAATTTGAGTAGTCGGAGGCATGTGAGAAAAGCTTCCAATTGTTGAAAGATAGGCTTACTTCCCTCTGGTGTAACTTTATCGGAGGGTACAAAGGGGTTTGTTGTGTATTGTGATGCATCCCATGTGGATTTAGGTTGTGTACTTATACAACATGGGAAGGTGATGTCCTATGCTTCTAGGAAACTTGAGGTGCATGAGAGAAACTACCCAACTAGCGGCCGTGGTGTTTTCTTTGAAAATGTTGAGGCATTACTTGTATGGTGTGCATGTTGATGTCTTTACCGACAATTAAAGTCTCCAATATGTCTTTACCAAAAAGGATATGAATCTCCGGCAAAGAAGGTGGTTAGAAATGTTGAAAGATTACGATATGAGCATACTCTATCACTCGGAACAGGCTAAGTCATATGAATATGGGTAGTGTATCCCACATTGATGAAGCCAAGAGAGACCTAGTGAAGGAAGTTACTAGGTTTTCTAGGTTGGGGGTGAGGTTGGAAGATTATTTGGATGGTGGCTTCATGGTTGGTAACAACTCCGAGTCATCATTAGTAGTTAAGGTGAAGTAAAAACAATGCCTCGACAAATCATTGATGGAGTTCAAAGAATCGATCGTTGGCAAGCTTAACGAGAATTCTCTCTAGGGGGGATGGTATTTAAAGGTGCAAAGGGAGACTATGTGTTCCCACTGTATATGGGTGGAGGGACCAAATCCTTGAGGAAGCCCATTGGTCCCTACATTAAATTCATCCCGGTTTGACAAAAATGTACCATTACCTAAGGGACATATATTGGTGGGAAGGTTTGAAGAAAGACATAGCTAAATGTCCATTTTGCCAACAAGTAAAATCCTAACATCAAAAGCCGTGTGTCATACTACAAGAGATCCAAATCTTACTTGGAAGTGGGAAGACATCAATATGGACTTTGAAGTGGGTTTACCTCGGCCTCAAAAGTCATATGATTCTATATGGGTGGTTTTGGATAGGTTGACTAAGTTCGCTTGCTTTATTCCCGTTAAGTCTATTTATTCGGCGGAAGATTATGCTAGGATCTTCATAGATGAGATTGTGTGTCGCCATGGTATTCCATTATCCATCACATCGAATCGGGGTGCACAATTTACATCTAGGTTTTGGAGGTCATTTCTAAAAGGATTGGGTGCTAAGGTGAAGTTGAGTACCTTTTTTCATCCCCAAAAGGATGGTTAAGTGGAAGGCACTATTCAAACACTTCAAGATATGCTTAGGGCTTGCATTATTGAATTTAAAGGGAATTGGGATAAGCATTTGCATTTGGTAGATTTTAATTATAAAATAGCTTTCATTCATCCATCTCCATGGCTTCGTATGAAGCCTTGTATGGTAGGAGGTGTAGGTCTCCTATAGGATGGTTTTATGTGGGAGCCTTCGTTTCTTAATCCAATTTGATTTATATGAATTTAGAAAAAGTCCGTATTATAAGGAACAGGTTGCAAATGGACTATAGTTGGCAAAAGTTTCATACCGATCATAGGAGAAGGGATTTGGAGTTTGAAGAAGGCGATAAGGTGTATTTGAAAATTTCACCAACGAAAGGGGTTGTTAGATTTGGCAAGAAGGATTGAGTCCTCGTTATGTGGGTCCTTATGAAATCATGCAAAGAGTTAGTAAGGTTGCCTATCAATTGAAACTTCCTAGTGAATTGGCTTCGGTTCATCCGGTTTTCCATGTTTCTATGTTGAAAGAGTGTATTGGTTCTCCCGATTCTATCCTTCCTATTGAGGGTCTTGATGTCAAGGATAACCTCTCCTATTAGGAGGTTCTAGTTCAAATTCTTGATAAGCAAGTCAAGAAGTTAAGTAATAAAGAGGTGGTTTCCATAAAGGTTTTATGGAAGAATCACCTATTGAGGGTGCAACATGGGAGGTCGAGGCTGACATGGAGTCCCATTATTCTCATCTATTTGTTAATTAAGTTTAGTCATTCTTTTTAATTATATAAATATGACTAGAAATTGAGGTTTCATTATTTTTGGTGAAGTCTTGCAAAAATGGGCATTCTGGGTTGCATTATAGTGATTTTCAATGAGTGGTGTCCAAAACTTGAAATTTTTGCCTTTTGGTTTGTTTGAGTTATGTTGTGCATTTTGATATGGTGAGTCCTTATAAAATGATATATATATAGCATGTTGAAAAGTTGAACTTTGTGCTAATTGACTCATGTAATGTATGTGGAGATCATATGTGTTGTGAGAAAGAAATGCCTCATGATGAATTGGTTGAGACATATGTATGATAACTGATCTTTTGTAATTGACTTATTTAAATGATATAATTTATGTTGATTTGATATTGTTGATTGATTGGGCTGCTAGTTTTGAGTCTATTCCTTCCTTCAATAGAATTTTAATGTCATTCCGGGAAGAATGTTCCTTAATGGGGGATAACGTAATATTTCAAAAATCCAAGACGAGTATTAATTCCTAATATAGGTTCCATAAGGTCTAAACAGTGTTTTAAGACCTATGTTAATTAATATAGGTCATTAAGGAAGTTTAGGAACCAAAACGTCCATGACGTTTGAAAACTAGTGCTAAAAGGTGATAGCGTGCTTTAACCTATTTGACTAGTTTTTAGGAGTCATAAATTCATTAAATTAGGTGGAAGGGTGTATAACATATGTTGAAATTGATTCGTTGTTGAAACATCCGAGTACGACTCTCCAGGGACCAACCAAGGGCCCTTGAGGACCCTAGCACGTAGAAGATAACACTGCCTAGGCAGTGTGCAACCACCAAAGAGAGAAGACGGCTCGTGTGTGGATCGACGGGGAATCGATTCCAACAATAATACCAAACTTATAAAAAACGTTGAAGAACTTCAATTGCATAGTCTGTGACAAGAATGATCGTTGTGCAGAACGGAAGGGAGGCCTGGTCGTCGATGGCGGAACGGCCCGTTGGTCGAGGTCTCGTCTTTGGGCCTGCAACTTTCCTGCAAATTTTGAAGTTGGTTTCATTTAATTAATTAGGGTTCAGGTGATTAACTAGGAGTTTAAGGGAATATAATTAAGTTAATTAAGCCCCAATATAAAGACCCCAACCCTCATTAGTCTAAACACACCTCACAAAATAAACTCTCTTCCTTCTCTCTCTCTCTATTGGACGACACCATTGAAGACAATCTAGGGGGAGGTTTTGGGGGCTGGAGACGGACGATTTCCCCATCAAATCTTCATCAAACGATATGGTATGGGATCTAATTCAGCTTTGAAACTTCTTTTCTCAAAGGGCTCCTTCAAAGTATTTCTAAAAGTTGAGTTTTCAAGTAGGTTTCATCCAATTAAGTGTTTGATGTTATGAACTGAGTTTTGTTATGATTTATTTAGGATATAATTTATATAGTAACATGTATTTTAACTTGATTATTTTAATTTGTGATGGTTTGGTCCAAATTGAAGAATATTATCCTTAACCCTTAACGCTAGGTTTGATCTTGATGTAAATTAGGTTGAGATTGATTCAATTGACTTGATTATTGGTTAAATAACTATTAGATGACTTTGTTACACTAATTATGAACAAATTAGTATTATTTGTAGTCTTTCATATTAGTTTTTGAGAAGACATCTAGGTTACGGGAATTGACCTAAGGGTCATATTTTAATGCTCTGACTTAGTACTGAAGTATGGTGTAGTGACTCTTCTAGACTTGTTATCATGTTGATCAACTGAATTATGATTATATTGTGACCTAATTTTGTTTATTAAAGGGGTTGATGGTAAGACCTTGATGATGAATTATAAAGGAGATTTTGTAAAACTCATAATCCCTATTCCTTATTTAAACTTGTGGTTAATTGTGATTAAGTCATCATGATTGTATTGGAGTATGTCTTATTTAGGATTGATAGGGTAGTATGATGTTGAAATTGTCTTCATTATAATTGTGAGGTTGATTAATATGTAAATGTTATAAGGATGGTGATGTATACCAATGTGCCTTATTACGAAGTTATATGTAATGTGTTAACCTCACCTATATCAATTATGATGAAAGGATTTATGCTCATACAATTCTTATTTGTAACAACACTAAAATGACTATGCTAAGCAAGTCCTAGTGTATCTAGAATGCCTAGATTAGACCGGGTTCACATGGATTGATGCGCGTAGAACCAGGCCTCTGAACCTATGCAACATCCAAGACAACCAACTTTGTGAGTTTGTTGAGATAGGCAAGGTTGGGTCCAGTCATGTAGGTACCCGAATATGAAGATTCACCCGGATGAGTCATAACCAGACTTGAAAGGGGTAATCTTAAGTTTAGAGGTTCTAGGGGTAAAATGGTCTTTTTCAGGCTAAGGGTAGTATTGTACTTATCCTAAATATTAATTAATTAATTATTTAATTAATAAATATGATTAAGGGTCAATTCGGGTTGTGGTTGATTGAATTTGACCCTTATTCGAATTTATGTTTTACCAGGGTTTGGACATGGGTAGAAGCAATAAATTAAATGAATTAATTGGTATTTAGTTAATTAGTTGAATTAATTAATATTTAATTTCTTGATATAAGTAAAGGGAAATCAGAATTTTAATTTTAAAAAAAATAAATAACGAGGAGTCCTAGTTTGAATAAGTCTCCACCTAACTCTCCTAATCCTAATCCACTCATTCTCATGTCTCTCTATGTACTCTCACCCTCACTTGCACGACGAGTATTCATTAAAACAAAAAGAACAGAACAGAAAATAATGTTCAGCAAGAACTTGAACGCTAAAACTCAAAAGCAAAGACATTCTAAAACCGAAAACAAAAAGGGGTTCCTCGACGGGTTGTGCTTGAAGTTTCGGTGGTGAGGCTTGGTTTCGTGGGAAATTGGCAGCATTTAAACAAGTGTTGAACGACATTAAGGTATGAGTTTTCTTCTCTCCTGGTACCTTTCCCAAGAGACCCCTAAGTTCAGCTTAATTCCAGTGAAGAGACCCCTAAGTTCAGCTTAATTACAGTCAAAAACTAAGATTCTACCCCGTTGCATGCCCCTGTCATTAGATCCTTTGAAAGGTTCAAGAATGTGCCGTGAATTTTTGAATGTGTATTCGGAATTATGTAGAAATGAAAGAAGTGATCCGAAAATGTGAAGTTTGTTAACTTCTTTGTGCATGTATGTGCCGTGAATTACCCACAGTTTGAAGCTTTATATTGACATGTTAAAATGTTATGAATTATGTGTGTGCGAATATGTTAAAAATTTGATGTTCATATAAGTTCAAAGTTGCTGAATTAAATTATAATTCTTGACCGAAAGTAACCTTGAAGATGCACCTAAAGATCTCCCTAAAAACTACTTGAAATGTCTTAATGTTTAACATGAAAGAGGTTGAGAAAATGGACTGCAAAAAGGTGATAAAATTTACGAAAATAACCATGAGAACTCACCTAAAGATGCACTAGATGCTACACGAAAATTTTCCTAAATCTAACGTTTAATAGTTGAAGAAATGGACTGCAAAAAGGGTGAAAAAATTTCCAGCATTCTGGAAATTTGTTTCGGCAAAGCTTACTATAAAAAAAAATTTGTTTTAAAAATTTTTAAAAATGCATGAGGTCATTGGAAATTGAACCCAAGACCTCACCATTAACAAGTAATCAAAAATTAAATAATAAAATGAGGTGAGGGGGATATGACATGGGGTAAAGCTCAAGTGAAAAGTTAGGAGAAAAGTGAAAGAAAATGAAGTGAGGCGTGTGGCGTTTGAATCCACAACCTCTTGGATAGGTGAATTAGAGATGAGAAAAATGAAATAAAGAAATAATAAAATGAGGTATGTGGGAATCGAACCCACAAGCTCTCGGCTGAATGAAGTGAATTAAGGAGAAATATAAAATAGGGTTGTGAGGGTTCGATCCCACACCCTCTTAGCCTAAATGAAGGAATCAAATAAAGATATAAAAAGAAAATAATGTGGGCGGGGATTCGATCTTGGGTCCCCCAAGCCGAAATGTTTAAGACAAAAATCAAGTAAAGAAAGAAAGGAAGTGTGGGTGTGGGTAATGGATCTCGGGTTCCCTAGCCAAGAAGTTTATGACAAGGAAAATCATAAAGAAAATTAACTAAGTGTTATACAAGGAATTTGAAATAGGGTTCCCTTTCCCAATTCCGTATTGACACATAAGTATTACGGGATGAAATTATTAATGCATGCTGCCTATAGGAATAAAAATTGAGACCTTGGCATACTTACAAGATGCATAAGTCTTGTATTATATAATCTAGGGTAAGTATGAGTCACTTAGACGAATTATGAATGAAGTCTCATGGCTTGTACATATGGATCCATAAGTCCAGCACACATTTAAAGGTAAGCAAACCTAAGATGTATGTGATGAAATGATGTGAACCTAGGAGGGTTAAGCAAGAGTGTGAAACATACTAAAAGGCCAAGTGCATTGCAATATGATGAAATGAACTTTCACGTAATGGGAGTGTAGAATGATGTATAGTCAAATCTCAAGCATACTACAAAATAAAGTGTTAAGAATGAATTCATAGTTAATATTTAAAGAAAAGAGTGGCTAAATGACTATAGGATAGTGCAAGTGAGACAAGCTGCATCTACTCCTAAAAATCAATGTCACTAAATGAAATTTCTAGGAGTATATATATTTCGTAAGACCCCAAAGATGAACTAGGTTAAATAGAGACTAAAATGTTTGTATTTATTTTCTAAGGTCCTAAATAAGTCTAAAATATAGTATATAGGGGGTAGCTAAAGTATTAGAGGTGTTGGAAGTCAAACGTCAAGGGACGATTAAGACGTTCGACGACTAAGTCACCTAAATGTATAAAATGTTGTTGTATATGTTTAAGTGTGTTTAATGGTGTTTTAACGTTATTAATAGAGTTAATATAGCATTTACAGTCAGTATTTAGAGTTTTGTGAAGTTTGGAGGTCAAATGACCAAGAACGTCCAAGGCGTTTAAAAATATGCCTTGAGTTAACCTTGTACGTCTAGGAAGGTTTCATCGAGTTTTACAAGTTCGTTTTGGATGAAACTAATGTTAGAGGTGTTATACATATAGATGATCATATTTGGGTTTGAAATGTCTGGGAAATTATCCCCAAGGACCATTAAAGGTTCCTTCATGAAGGACCCAAAATAACTGCGCTGGCTGTCCCAGGCAGACCCTTGCGACGGAGCAGTCAACGGCCAGTCGCGGCTGTAAAACCCTGTCAAAGGGTCCCTTCGTGAGGGACTTAACCGTGGGCGAAGAGAAGAACCTTGTCAAGCCGCTGGTGCCACCAACGGAGGCCTGTGACGGCTCGTCGTGACTGTGATACTCCGTCAATGGTAGGCGTTGCACACACCTGTCTTCCTGCGCAGGGTGCTGCCAAGTTAGGGGTGAATTGGTAAAGTCACCCCACTTCTAAATTACGTCAAGGACTGTTACTTAAGGATTTTTTTTGGATATTTTGATAAAGTATATAAAGGGTAATCACATGGAAGACTTCATTCTTCATAAACCCAAAACACTTAGAAAATTTTCTGTTACCTACATTGAAGTTCAACTTGAGGAGGCAGCTTGGTGAGTTTATTTTTTGTAGAAATTCTTCATCAAAGTGAAGAAATATCACCCTTGAGGTATGTCTTTTGATCCTTGAAACTCTTTTCATCTAGGATCTAAACTCTAAAGATGTTTTTCAAAGTTTTCTAAAGTGAATTCTCCAATTTCATGATTCTACCATTGGTTCTAGCATAAATGATTTTTAAACATTGAATTATGATTTATTTGATATTGTATTGATGATTTCAACATAAATTACCTATGAACCCATGAATTTGGATGAACCGTCGTTTTTTACCAAAATGTGGGTTATTTGATATTAAGCTAATATTGTTGCACTGTTATGTAGTTTCTTATGGGCTTTCAAATGATATATCAATTTTATTAAATTTATATCAAATTGATCTTAGATTTTTAAACCTTGATTGAATTGATGTAGATTCATTGAGTTTTATGGTTATTGCTTTGAATTATTGTTCATGGCCATGGGTAAGGGCCTTGTGATGTTGAATTGGTTGATTTAGCATTGAATTAAAGTGCGAATAAGGGAATGAAGGTATGCTTCTCGGTTTTCTTTAATTTGATATTAATGATACTTTGATTCTATAACGATTGGTATGGTCCACTTCTGGTGGCGGTGTTATGTGTTTTACTTGCAATTGACATTGCCTTGTTGGCGTTATTTTATGAAATATAATGAGCATGACCTTATTGTCAGCTACTTGAACTTATATGGCTATTTGTGTAGTTTATTTGATGCTCTGTGATCATATCTACCTATATGTGATAGTATGTGTTAAACTATCAATACTGTTTATTTAATAAATTTATGTTATGGCTATGTGTTAGTGTATAATCTTAGAGTTGATACATGGTGGATCCTAAATTGGCTATATGAGTCTAAAATAATTAGGTTGATAGTGTTAAGGTAATGAATAGGATGAGTAAATAATGTTAAGGATCATTCCTAAGAGTCTAAATGAAGATAGGCAATTTGTGTTAAATGGAAGTATATTGTGTCTTGTTTAGGTAGACTTGGGTCCCTTACTTGATGCTTATGTGAATATGTGATGTTGTGAATTAGGAACCTGAAGGGTCTTATTCTCGATTAAATGAATATAGGTGAAACCTTGCATAATGATATGAAGGTCATTTATGTGGAATCTTGACTTAAGGGAAAGGTTAACATTGTTGAAGCATAAGCCGTAATGGTTTCCTTCAAAGTAAAGGAGCGATGGACTTAAGGTTGATTGGCTGGAAAGACATCATATTACACCTTAGGAAAGGCGCGATGAGATTCTTATCGCCATAGTGAGATATGCCCTAGTGGACCTTGCTTTGGTTGGTTGAATGTAATTTGTTCATGAACTAGATATGGGACCCTTTTATATGAACCTTAATTACAAATGATCTATGAGAAAAAAGGCTAGCACCGACTGAGTATGGTAAGGGAATGTAGTTCTAGTTAAGTATGAGTCTAGAATACAAAGTATGCCCTTCATATTCCTTAACCATGTGCCTACATGGTATGTGGTTAAGTTCTACCATTGGCAAGTAGAACAACCTCATCTGAGTAGGATAGAACTCTGGATTCCATGTCTTTCCACCATGGTCTATGTTGGTTATTGCCTATTCTCATCATATGGAACACCGATTAGCATATGAGGAGTTTATGGATTTTAGGTGGTTGTATGGGACGCTATCTAGTCATTGCACAATAGACTTTGAAGGTATTATGTGGAGTTTCTAGGTCTTGTCCACGACCATTATTTGAATGTCCTTTATGTGATGTATGAGTCTTAATGAACTAATGACTTATGATAAGGAGTATGTCAATGAATGAGTACCTTATCTAAAGTGACTTAAGGATTCCTTAGCTAATGTGTGAAGAGAGCATAACGGATGATCTCTTCATGTCTTATCTTTGGAAGTCTTGAGGATGACTCTAGTTGGGGAAGTCGGTTAATTTTGTGGACATTATCTAAGCCTTAGGTAGTCTTAAGGATTATTTAGGTAATCGTGAAGAGGTCACTATGGACGTTATCTTCTTGATTTACCTAAGTAGGTCTTTTGATAGCCTTTAAGAAGAGAATGTCATATCATCTATGTGTTGGTGTATTATGGGAGCATGATTCTATCTTAGGGAGTCTACAGGATCTCTTGAGTGTGTATGTAAGGGATCGTATGGATGGTCGCTTCACAACTCACTCAAGTGAGACTTAGAGTTCACCTTAGGTAGAAGAATCTTACCTTGATGGTTATGATTGCTTTGTAAGTTTATATGTGACTCATTATAGGTAATCTTAAAGGTCATTTAGACACATCTAGAGAGGATGTGTGGGCGGTCTCTGTTTTTATGACTTAAGCGAATCTTAGGATGACTTTAGGTGAGGAAATTACATAGTGGAAGTATCTTATTTGTTTTTAAAGTTAACTTACAATGATATTATGATTAAAATATATTTTAAATAATGAGAGGATGCATATTCCAATGCATATTCCAATGATTTTTATGCATAATGCCATACTTAGTACATGTGGTTGTACTAACTCCATGCTTTTATCTATCTATATAGTTCATGGTAGGTAAGGAGCTTTTAGAAGTTAAGACAAATCGTTAAAGACAAGTTAAAGTATGTCCTCACTTCACTCGAGGACATATATGTCTTTTATGTTTTCATTCAAAGTATTGTAATAGACTATGTATTTCTATATTCGTAATTTGAAGCATAGGCCATGTCCCAAGTATTCTTGTGTCTTAAGATGATGAGATTTACACTTACTATTTCCTACTACTTTTATATGAAAGAGGTTTTGAAGACTATATTATGTTTTGATAAAAGTTTTAATTCCGCACTACTTTTCACTATGTAATGCAATGAATAATATGAAAGAGGCTTGTCTAAGAGCTCCGAGAGTTCGACGACGCCAGTTAAAATCCAAGATTGTACTCTAACTTTTAGGGTATGGTTTTGGGTTGTGACAAAGCTTGGTATCGGAGCATTGGATAGTGAAAGTAGTATTCCTAGGAATCAAGAATTTACATCAAGTCACGTCTAGTAGAGTCTTAACCATCAGTGTGAGTCGCGACTCATTGATGGGCGAGAGGCTATAGGACGATAGAGTTTCCCTTGTTTTCTACTCCTATGTCGTGCGGTAGAGTAAATGTTATGATTATCCTACTTATGAGTTTCCTTGTGTTTTCTATAAGGATGGACTCTTTAAGGTTGGGAGAGGAGAGAGTGAATAAGGAGGTTCCCCCTAATATTGAGCAAGTTCCTCAATGTGGGTAAGGAGTTCAAGGTTCTCAAGTGCCTCCCCATGGTTATCCTATTCCTTATGTCGAAGGAGGTCTTGAGGTTCCGGAGATGTCTTATAGGGAGATTAGAGAGGCTTTGATTGCTATAGCCCGAGCCGGACTATACAAGCTAATTTGAATATGACTCCTAGTATTGTGGAGAGCACTATGACATCTAGGTTGAGAGACTTAGTGAGGGAAGAATGTTATATGGCTATGCTACATGACGATATGATCTTATCTAGACACATGGTATATGCACAATCAAGTTAATAGTCTAATCTTAGGAGTATGTCGAGGAACTTGAAAAGGAGTGTTGATAGTGATCAAGTGAAACCTAGGTTCAAAAAGGGGGTTCAAACTCAAGATGGACCTAGTGTTCCTAAGAAGAAGTTTGAGAAATGAGGTGGTTCGCGTAATGGCAAATCTACATGTGCTACTTGTGGTAAGAAACATCTTGGTGAGTGTCTTTTGGGTACGGGGATTTGCTTTGGATGTGGAAGAGATGGGCACAAGGTGAGAGATTTTCCAAGCATTTCTTCCAGGAAGGAGGGTAACAAGGTTGAGCCTAGTTGTCCAAAGGAAGATGCTCCAACTAAGAGGCATTTCTATGCACTCCAGACTAAAAGTAAAAAAGCAGGGTGAGAGTTATGATGATGTTGGTAAGTTCTCTTTCTTTTGTTAAGATATGAGTTCCTTCTAAGTGGGGGAGTATGGTTTGTAGATGGGATAGAAGTCCTTGAAATTGTTGCTTGTGCATGATGTTAGGAGTTTTGTTGAACTTAAATTTCATTTACTTCTTGCATTGTGTGATCTATGAAGCATTGATTTTATTGTAAGAGGTGTTTATATGGTGTTACTTTGCATATTAGCATGTTTATATCATGAATTTTCTAAAATTAGAACTTCTGAAAAATTGCTTTAAAATGGCTTAATAATTCACTGTTGCATTGAAACTGCATGCTGCCATATTTTGAGAAAATGACTAATTATTTCTTTTTCCAAAAAACGTTTTGATGTGTTTAAAACTGATGTATATGAGTAGGATATTGAGCATAAAATGTGTTTTTCCTATTTGGATTTAAGAATGTGAATTTTGTAGCATAATGAGTTATAAAATTGTTTTCTAGTTTCTTGTTGTGTTGTGAATATCTTGACTAAGTGAAATTGATGTTTTCTTGTTGAATATGTGTTATATGGAATGGTTATTTTCTGCTAGATGAGTCTCTTATCTTGGAAGTGTTAGGAGAGTTACAAGTGTCATTCAAGGACGAATGTTGTCAAAGTGGGGAAGATTGTAAGACCCCGGAGATGACCTAGGTTAACTACAGCAAAAAATGTTTATATTGATTGTCTAAGGTACTTAATAATTCTAAAATATAGTATAAAGGAGGTAGATAAAGTATGAGAGGTGTTGGAAGTCAAATGTCAATGGACGACTTAGACGTTCAACGACTAAGTCATGTAAATGTCATAAATGTGGTTCTATGTGTTTATGTGTGTTTCATGATGTTTTAAGGTTCTTAAAAGAGTTAATATATCATGTATAGTCAGTGTTTAGAGTTTCGTGAAGTTTGGAGGTCAACGACCAAGAATGTCCAAGGCGTTCGAAATATATGCCTTGAGTTGACCTTGTACGTCTAGGCGAGTTTCGTCGAGTTTTACGTGTTCGTTTTGGAAATAATGTGAGAGGTGTTAATATTATATAAGATCATATTTGGTTTGTAAACGTCCGGAAAATTATCCCCAAGGACCACCAAAGGGTCCTTGAGGAAGAACCCAAAATCAGTGCGCAGGCTGTCCCAGGTAGACCCTGGCGATGGAGCAGTCAACGGCGAGTTGTGGATGTTACGCCTTGTCAAAGTGTCCCGTCATGAGGGAAGTAACCATGGGAGAAGAGAGGAACCTTGGCAATCCACTGTTGCCACCGATGAGGCCTGTGATAGCCTATCGTGGCTGTGATGCTTCGTCAAGGGCAGACGTAGCATGCACCTGTCTTCCTTTGCAGGCTGCTGCCAAATTAGGGGTGAATTGGTAAATTCTTCCCACTTATGAATTAAGTCATGGTCGGTTATTAAGGATCATTTGGATATTTAAATTAAGTTATAAATGGTAATCACATGGAAGACTTCATTCTTCAAAATCATAAACCCAAAACACTTAGAAAATATCCTAAGACCTCCGTTGAAGTCGAACTTTAAGAGGAAGCTTGGTGAAGGGTTTTTGAGTCAAAATTCTTCATCAAAGTGAATAATTATCATCCTTGAGGTATGTCTTTTTATCCTTGAAACACGTTTCATCAAGGAGTCCAACTCTCAACATGTTTTTCAAAGTTCTCTAAAGTGAATTGGCCAATTTCATGATTCTACCATTGGTTCTTGCATAAATGATTTCTAAACATTGAATTATGATATAATTGTATTGATGATTTCAACAAAAATTACCTATGAATCCATGAATTTTGATGAACCCTAGTTTTTGAGTATAATGTTTGTTATTTGATATTAATCTAATATTGTTGAATTTTTATGTAGTTTCTTATGGGCTTACTAATGATACATGAATTGTATTCAATTGATAGATAATTGATTTTATATTATTAAACCTATATTGAATTGATGTAGATTCATTGAGTTTTATGGTTATTGCTTTGAATTATTGTTCATGACATGGGTAAGGGCCTTGTGATGTTGAATTGGTTGATTTAGCATTGAATTGAAGTGTGAATAAGGGAATGAAGGTATGCTTCCTGTATTTATTTAATTTGATATTAATTATACTTTGATTCTATTATTATTGGTATGGTCCACTTCTGGTGGCGGTGTTAGTTATTTTACTTGCAATTGACGTGGCCTTGTCGGCGTTACTTTATGCAATATGATAAGCATGGCCGTATTGGTAACTACTTGAACATATATGGATATTTGTGTAGTTTATTTTATTATGTGTGATCATATCTACCTTTATGTTAAAGTATGTAATAAACTATCGATACTATTTTGTTAATAATGTGATGTTATGACTATGTGTTAAGTGTGTAGTCTTAGAGTTGATACATGGTTGATCCTAAATTGGCTGGATGATTCTTAAATGGTTAGGTTTATAATTTTAAGGTAATGAATAATATGACTAAATAAGGTTAAGGGTCAGTCCTAAGAGTCTAAAGGAAGATAGGAGATTTGTGTTAAATGGAAGTATGTTGTGTCTTGTTTAGGTAGACTTGGGTCCCTTGCTTGATGCTTATGTGAATATGTGTTGTCTTGACTTAGGAACCTAATGGGTCTTAGTCTTGAATAAATGAATATAGGGGAGACCTTGCATGATGATATGAAGGTCATATATGTGGAACCTTGACTTAAGGGAAAGGTTAATATTGTTGAAGCGTAAGCCGTAATGGTATCCTTCAAAGTAATTAAACATGCTTGGCACGTGGGTGAAGGAAGCCATCGTTGATATCGACCCATATATATTTGTAGGGATCACCCCCAACTAAATTCAAAAGTTAATTTGATGATCTTGACGAATCTTTAACGTCCTTCTCCTCTTACCGCTTTCTCCTCTTCATTTCTCTTCTCTGAAAGCCCTAACTCTTTTGTGAGAAGTGTATACTAATCTGATTCAACTGATACCCCTAACTTAATTACCAAGACGTTATAATTTAAGAGGATAAGGAAAACACCAAACTATCCTTAAAAATCTGGATTTGGGAAATTTCTTTTTTCTGACAAACCAACTTCCAAATAGCATAAATAACTCATATGAAGTCAAAATCGTGAAAACATGCGGCATTGGAAAGATTGTTCCAAGATCATTTCAACAATATCTAGAACTACATCTTATTTATCCAGAGCTAGGAGTTATGGACATTTGAAGTTGACTGAAAAACTCACTTTTCAACTTACTTAAATTTCTATATTTTTCAAATACTTTCCAAAAATAAGTATTTCCAAATTTTAAACTCCGTTTTAGATCTTTCTAGTTGCGAGATATTAGAGTTTCATGATCATTCTAAAGTGTAGACACCTCATTTGGATTCACAATAATTAAAAGACAACGGACTAACAAAAGTTCATTGTTGTCCTTTACATATGTGATTTACTTTCTACAAATTTTAAGGGCATCTTTTGGCATGGTTGTGTATAGCACTACTTCAATTTTTAAAGAGGATTTATATGTCAACTTCGAACATTTTCCCTCTACATGTGTTTTCTAAAATTAACAACTTTCTTTTATAATCTTTTTCCTTTGTATTGTTCTTCTAAAGCATGTGTTGATGTTGTTGCAAGAAGATGTCATATTGTTAGAAATATCATAACACAAAATAACATAATTTACCTAACATACAAAACTCATAATGCAGTCTATCTTTCTTGGCCCATAAAGAAGGAACCTATTTGTCACGCCCGAGCCTACACGCTGGGCAGAACTGGCACTCGAAGACTGTTGCTGGCCCCAAGCAAACCCTAGGTCTTACTTTCTTAACGTTTTTGAGAAGACTCAAAGCATTAATACAAGGATTAAAATGCACTTACTTATCTATTTTATAGATAACTTAGAACGTTTCTATAATAAAACATTCAACTCAACCTAATGAGAACTAAAGTCTTATTACATAATAAATGAAAATATGAAGGAAATTGACTTCTAACTTTCTATACATGCATCCTCTAATAAATGAAATTAACGTCGGGTGAATACCCGTTATAATCCAAACAACTAAAAATAAAACTGAAAACAATGACAAAGGAGTCTTTCGAAAGGCGATGAAGCTCACTAACTGACTCTGAGCTGCTCACTAGATCAAGAGTACGCTGGGTGCGAATCCTAGTTAGATGCTCCGCATCATAATATGATGAACAGTAACTGGCATCAATACAATGAATGTACGACTATGTGAGTTTGAGTGCTAAAACAACATATTCTTGAAAGAGATCATGAAAAAAACACACCTTGGCTCTTTTCAACTCATGAGTACTTCATTGAACAAATTTCATTATAAAGTAGTTTTAAAGAAGTGCAATATATATAAAAGGAAAACTGTTTAAAAAATAATGTCAACTCATAATCATAATATCATAAAAACATATCATGCTTCCTCTTAAAGTCTACTTCTGCAATGCATGAATGAAGTCGTATGCCTCCACTCATACTAAGTATAACCGCTTGAGGAACGATTAAATTACTACTCTGGGGTTTTCTGTAACTAACAACCACCACTGTGAGCATAAGTTGTAAAACAACGTTTTTTACCATGACGTTGCAAGGCTTTCCTATACTTTGCCGTCATATAGAACTACTTAACTTAGTAGATCCACTAGCTTAACTTTTGTGATCATCTAAAAAGTATTGACCCATTAATAGCCATGATGGCTAAATGGTTTATGGAGAGTTCAGTTAATATGAACTCACATATCCATATTG
Organism: Solanum pennellii; assembly: GCF_001406875.1. Classification (NCBI taxonomy): domain Eukaryota; kingdom Viridiplantae; phylum Streptophyta; class Magnoliopsida; order Solanales; family Solanaceae; genus Solanum; species Solanum pennellii. The sequence continues at coordinate 15,853,530 of NC_028644.1, forward strand.
GTGCTCAATATTACTCACAAAATATACTTAGCTCATATGCTTTTAAAAACAACTTTCTTTATTTGATTTGAGATAATTACTTAAATCTATCTTAAAAGCTCTTTTGGAATCGATGTTCCCTTTTCTTTCCCAAAACTCTTTTGGAACTCTCAGTTTCCTCTAATCTTAAATGTAAAAACATTTATAAATCTTTGGGAATACTTTGTCCCCTATAGCTTTTAAAAAATGAAATCGGCTCTTTTATTCTTAGCTGAACTTGAATTTTTAGCCTTTAAACAAAGTTATAAAATTTGTAAAAGACTCTTGAAAACTTTGACGAACCTCACTTGACTATACTCTTAACTTTGATCTTTAACTCTTTCTAGAATTTGACTGTTAATTGATCCTTAAATTAAATTGTGGATTCAAGGATTTTGATTTGTGTTTGGCAAGATCCTATGATTTTTAGGAATGATTTTGAATAGCTAGGATTGAGAAAAGTTACGAAATCACCATCTTTGAAAGAGTTTGCGACACAGAGATGCTCCTAGATAATTATTTATGAAATAAGATTTTGAGACAGTGGAATCCGCTTCCTGTCCGCGACGCGTTGTGACTTTCTGTTCACAGAGGGAACAAGTCCGCTATGTAGACTTGTTTGTCGCTACAAGTTTGACTTTTTCCTTCTTAATTTTTCAACCCCTATTCACCTAAAGTCAATATCATCGTCAAAATCGTTTTAGATCGCAATACTCACCATTAATGCTCGTGAACCTAACTCAAAGTAACTCTAGAACACCACTTCAAAGATCTCAAAACTCCAACATTTAACAAAATTCAAGAGTACATATAAATTCAAGAACAAAAGTCAAGAAAATAAACTTTCAACACTTTTCGGATGGATTTCAAAGAATTAAATATGTTTGGCGGGTGGGTGAATAAATTCAACCGCTATGAGAGACTCACATACCTTGTAGGGATCATCCCAAACGAAATTCACAAGTTATTCTTGACGAATCCCACGATAATGAATGCTTTTTCCTTTCATCTTCTTTTGCGTGTTTTCTCAAAAACCATACCCTTTTTCCAAAAGTGTAAACTTGACCAAGTTCAGTATAGACGCTTAGTAATATTACCAAAAATGAATTTAATGAATTTTGTAAGAGAAACACCAAATTACCCTTTTAATTTCCAGATCGGACATTTCCTTAATCCAAAAACCCAACATCCAAAGAGTATAACTCACCACCCAAAATCCAATTTTTTCAAACTCGGCGGCGTTGGAATCTTTGTTCCAAGGGATTTCCAACCATATCTACAATTACACTAAAATCATCCTGACCTAAAAGGTATGGTTTTTTGAAGTTGACCAAAAACTCACTTTCACACTTAACTAGATTTCTTGATTTTAATCATTTCCAAAGAAGATTTACTGTTTCCAGTTCTAAGTTTCTTCCTAGTTGTTTCAAAGTGCAAAATGTTACAATATCTTCCCCTTGAGAACATCCGTCCTCGAATTAATTAATCTGACTAAGGTAATGGTGTAACATCAAATATATAATATAAACACCCAACAAGCACAACGCAAGTTCAACATGCCATCAACACCAAGAAAAGGATTAGTACCTTAATTTTAAGCTTCTCTGGATTTGAAGATATGTGTGTATCTCTTCTCCCTATTTTCTTTATATTTCAACTAGCTACTCTATAACCGATTTCCCCATAGAACTATGAATTCATGCTACTTCCTTGGTCCTCAAGTTGCAAACTTTTCGATTAGGAATTCGGATAGGAACCTCCTCATAACATAAGCTATCCTTGATCCCAATACTTTTAGTCGGTACGATCAACGGAGATGTGAAACACTGGATGTACCGCTTCTAATTCATAGTGGTAGTTCTAACTCATAATCTACATTGCCAATACTCCTACATATTCTGTAAAGACCAATATACTGATGACTGAGCTTACCCTTCTTACAAAATCTCATAATTCATGGGTTAAACTTTCAAATACACCCAATCATAAAATCCACTTTGAATCCCCAAAACACCATCTCCCTCTTGTTTAAATGTTGATACTTTTTGCTTATGAAAACTTGCCTTTTATTCGAGCAATACATCACTTGGTCTTGCTTTCTTTTTATTTCTAACTTTAATGATGATTCATTCCCGTACATTGTTACTATTCTTCCTTCTATGGAATCCATAAGTCTCACTCCCAATCGTTCAAGTCTAGGCACATCTTTTTATTCTAACTCTTTCTTACCTTCCTTAAAATGGGTGGTACCACCACTAGACAACCTGATCAAGGCATCTGCAAACAATACTAGCCTTACCTGGGTTGTAAACAATACACGTATCAAATCCCTCAGCAACTACAACCACCATTCTATTTGAGATTAAACTCTTTTTAACCAAACACAAATTGAAGACTCCTATGACTGGTTAACATATCCACATGAACACCATGATGAGAAAGATATCACATTTTGAAAACGAATACTATAACAACAAACTCTAAGCTATGGATTGGGAAATTTTTCTCATGAACTTTCATGTGATGGTGGATTAAGCTTTGACCTTGCCATTCTACAGTAACACACACCCCAAACAAACTCTAGATGCATCACAATACACAACAAAACCTTATGTACCTTCCGACAAAGTAAAAATTGGGTAGTAGTCAACTTCTTTTTTTAATTCCTGAAAGCTTTTCTCATAAGCTTTAGAAAATTGAAACTTAACCGTCGTCTCAGTTAATCTGGTCGAATAAAAACCTTATCTAGAAATCCTTCAACTGCTCTTTCAACTCTTTCAAATCTGTTGGTGACATTTTGCATTGGGGAATAGAGATAGGATGAGTATGTGGAATGATGTCTATGCCAAAGTCTATTTCTCTCTCAGGAGGGACTCCGGGTAGATCATCGAGGAATATTTGTGGAAACTCTTTTACTATTGAAGCTTAAATTGACTGAATAACAGGGACTAAGTGATAAACACAACCCTTGGAAACTAATTTCCTTATCTTCAGGTACGGAATAAAACGGCCATTAAAAACTGCTAAGGTGATTTTCTAGTGTAAGATAACTCATATGGAAACTAAATCTTGAGTACTTGAGTTCTACAATCAACTAAGGCATAACATACATGAAACCAGTACATACCTAGAATGAGATCAAAATACCATGTCTAACTAAATTAAATTAATCATGGTACTCTTGTGATTGATGGAAAATCTACAATCACGATAGGCTCTATCTGTTAAAATAGACTCACCAACTGGTGAGGAAACACTGAATGGTTCACTAAGTTACTCAGGAAGAACATTGATATTCAAATCAACATAAGGAGTTACAAAGATAAAGTCGCCGCTCGGTCAAACAAAGCATAAACATCAAAACTAAAGATTTTGATCATATAAGTGATAACATATAGGGATTTCTCTTTATCTTGGTGACTAGTAACAACATGTAAGTGGTTTGTTCCTCCGCTAGTACCATTTCCTTGCATGTTCTTAAGACACTCTTTCAAAAAGTGACCATCTTTTCCTCACTTGAAGCAACTTGTCTTGTCGTGAAGAGACTTACTTTGGTGGTTTCTATGACACCTAGCACATGTAGGAGAGAATTCTTACTATGGTACTCACATTTGTTCTTAGGTGTAGGTGTACTAGAAGATGATGGAGGATGTTCCTTCGGTTCCTATAAGAGGGATGATCCGTTGGCACTCCCTTTTTGCTTCCTGAACTCGTTCCCTGGTGTCTTAGCCCTCTTATTCTTAAATTCTTCTCTATCCTTATTGTATGTTCCTCAACTTGTTGTACATGGATTGTCAGACTTGCTAGGTCCATATCCCCAATCAGTATAGCTGCCTTGTCTTCCTTCGTTTACCGATGAGACAACCCAACAACAAATAAACTCATCTTGCTTCCCATGTGTGCAACTATCTCCGGAGCATAGTGACAAAGTTGTGTGAAGTTCAGACTGCACTCATGAACACTCATAGGCTCCATATTAAGGGTGTGAAACTCTCTTATCTTTGCCTCTCACAAATAAAGGGGAAATTAAACACCCAATTAGAGCATTCTCAAACACAACCCAACTCACTACTAGTGCATCCTCAACCCTATTCTTCTTCCATTGGTCGAACAACATTCTAGCAACACATTTTATTTTGTAAAAAACCTATTCCACCGTCTCTGCCTCAACATTCATCACATTGAATATCCTTTTCATCTCCTCCTGAATGAAGTTTTTTGGATCCTACAGCACACTTGAACCTTTGAATCTTGGGGGTTTCATTCGTCAAAGCTCATATATCCTTGAAGTATCAACCACTCCCTGTCGATTATCTTTTTTCCCAACTCGAATTAACCTATATATAAATTCACGGAATCATGCATGGGTGACCTCTCCTTGAGGTTGCACTTCTTGTGCATTAGGTACCTTTTGTTAATAGTAATTTTTCATAGCAGGACGACCTATGATGCCCTTCGTTGATGCATGATTTTCTGGAAACACGCGTAATAATAAACTAGAGGGAATCGTTTTAGAGGTAAAAATCTAACGCACGAAAAGAATGTGAAAGAAGTGAGATGATTTCCTAAATGTTGCAACCTTCTAATTATAGATGTGGGGCGCTTCACATCTATAATTAGGAATCTATAGACAAGACATCATAGGCTCCCTATGACTCTTTGACTCTTTTATCTTATACCAAGTTTTTCACTCCCCGAGCCTACACTCTTGACGGGACTGGCACTCGAAAACCGTTGCTAGCCCCAAGTAACCCTTGGTCTGGCTTTCTTAACTTAGCGGAAAAGTCAAAGCATTAATACAAGGATTAAAATGCGCTTACTAAATTGTGTTAAAGATAACTTATAACATTTTTCAAAATAAAACATTTAACTAAGCAAAATGGCAACTTAAGTCTTAGTACATAATAAATGACAATGTAAAAGCAACTGACTGCTAACTATCTATGTATGAAGCCTCTAATAACTGAAATGAATGTTGGGACAAGACCCTTGGTCATTCTAACAACAGAAATAAAAATGAAAATAATGAAAAAGGAGTGCTCCGGATTGTAAGAATGCTCAATAAATGACTCTGAGCTTTTCACCTGATCAATGTGTGTTGGGTGCTGATCCTAGTTACCTGCGTCTTCATCATAATACAATACAGATCAACTTTCATTAGAAATGTACGAGTGTGTGAGTCAGAATGCTAAAAACAACATATGCTTGAAAGAGATAATGAAAGAAACACTTACCTTGGTTCTTCTCAAGTCATGAATACTTAGCTAAACTCATTTCATTATAAAGTAGTTTAAAAAAGTGCAATATAAAGAAAAGAAAGAACTATTTAAAATATGATGTCAACTCATAAATATAATATCAAAAAAACATATCATGCTTTCTCTCAAAATCTACTTGTACAATGCACGAATGAAATCTCATACCCCCATTCATAGTAACTAGAACCCCTTGAGGAACCATGAAATTACTATCTTGGGAGATTCTCTAACCGACAACCCCCACTATGAGCCTAAGTGGTGATACAACGTTTTTTATTGTCACTCTGCCAGACTATTCTATCATTTGTCGTCATATAGAACTACTTAACTAAGTGGATCCACTAGATTAACTTATGTGAACATCGAAAAAGTATGACCCATTAATACTATTGATAGCTACATGGTTTATGGAGAATTCAGTAAATATGAACTCGCATCCCCGTATCGATACTCAATATTATTCTGAAAATATACTTAGCTCATATGTTTCTTTTAAAAACAGCTTTATTTTATTTGAGATAATTACTCAAACTTATCTTTAAATCTCTTTTAAAAATCGATGTTCCGATTATTTCTAAAAACTCATTTGGAAATCTCACTTTCATCTTATCTTAAATGTTAAAACGTTTAAAAATCTTTGGAAATACTTAGTCCCCTATAGCTTTTTAAAAAGGAACTCGGATTTTTTTTTCTTAGCTAAACTTGAACTTTTAGCCTTTAAAATAAGTTAAGGATTTTGTAAAAGACTCTTGAAAACTTTGATGATCCTATCTTGACTTGAATCTTTACATTGGTCTTTAACTCTTTCTTGAATTTGACTGTAAATTAATCCTTGAATTTAAATATGAATTCAAGGGTTTTGATTTGTGTTTGGAAAGATTCCATGATAATTAGGAATGAATCCTAATATCTAAACATGAGAAAAGTTACGAAATCACTGTCTTGGAACAAGTTTGCGACGCGAAGAAGCTCCCAAATACTTATTTACGAAATCATATTTTGAGATAATGGAGTCCACGTCCTGTCTGTAAGGAGGAATGACTTTTTATTCATAGAGGGATCAAGTCTGTGACATGGACTTGATTGACGCAGCAAGTCTGACTTTTTCCTTCTTCGTTTTTCAACCCCAATTCACCTAAGCTAGAATATCTTTCTCAAAATCATTTTAGATCCCGATACCCAGCATTAGTACTCATGAACCTTACTCCAAGAAACTCAACAACCCAACATTAAAGGTCTCAAAAATTGATCATTCAACCAAATTCAAGAACACATTTAAATTCAAGAATAAAAGCAAAGAACATAAACTTTGAAACTCTTTTTAAAATGAATTTCACTTAATTAAACATGTTTGGCGGGTGGATGAACAAATTCAACCGCTATGAGAGACTCACATACCTTGTAGGGATCACCCCCGACGAATTCCACAAGTTATTCTTGACAAACTCCACAATCTTGACTCCTTTTTCCTTTCTTCTTTTCTTGCATTCTTTCTCCAAAACACTAACCTTTCTCAAAAAGTGTAAAACTTACCAAGTTGCATTTAGACCCTTAATAATATTACAGATAACAAATTTATTATTTGGATAAGGAAAACACCAAATTACCCTTTGAATTTACACATTGGAAATTTCCTTAACCCAACAATGCAACTTCCAAAACGGCATTTCTCATTCATTCTAACTCGATATTTCGCAAACATGGCAGTGTGCAACAGATTGTTCTAAGGGCTTTCCAACCATATTTGGATTACACCTAAATCATCCTGAGCTAGGATTTATAGTCATCTGAAGTTGACCACAAACCCACTTTTCTCACTTAACTTAATTTCAAGATTTTAATTATTTCCAAAAAAATACTCTTACCAATTATAAGTTTCTTTCTAGTTGTTTCAAATTGCCAGATGTTACACTATTTATTTATAACTCTTACGATTCAAAATTAAAAATTATACTCCTTCTACGAGGTATTTTGACTCGGCAAAGAGTTTAAGAAAGCATGAAGAATTTTAATAGCTTGTGCTCCAAAATGAATAACAAAAATTTTTGTGGTTGTAAATGATTACATTAAGTGTATATTAAACATTTTATTGTTAAATAGTTACTTAAAATAGAATTGTTCCATTCTTTTTGGACTAATTAAAAAGGAAAGTAAGGTACATAAATTGGGACAGACGGAATACTTTTTACTCCCAAAAAACATGGATAGAGAAGCTATATGTTTGTCATCTTTCTATCTCTGTTTATCCGTTATAATGCAAGATTATTTTCTCTTTACAAAAATATTATTGCGTTTTATTGAAAAGAACAAAGAATTACTAAAGTCTAAGATAAAACCCTAAACTCTCCATTGATAATAAATAGAGGAGGTTTTATCGTCTAAAGAACTTTCAAAATAAAAAAGCAAAAGAATATTTTTAAAAAAGATTAAATAAGACATATAATAATATTTTCAAACATTGAGAAGCTAGCCATGTTGAAAAATTACAACATTGGTGGAAAGGTGCCTCCTGAAGGATGGTTGAGAGAATAATGTGAATCCCCTACAATTAAGCTCGACCCATTGAAAGAAAATATTGATGAATGATGATATTCGAGTTGAGTCAATATTGTGAGTGATACTGATAATTGTACGAGGGGTATGTGAATGATAGAGTTAGGTTATATATATATGTGTGTGTGTGTGTGTGTGTGTGTGTGTTTTAACACTAGAAAAATTTTGAGTTAAGACTAGAACCATCCTTCATCGTGAGTTGGATTTTACCGAGGAAATCTTTTGAAGTAGTATTGAGCACAGATATGGGGACAAGTTAAGATAACTCAAGTCTCAATAAACCATGTACCAAAGTGGGTACAAAAACTCATACTTTTTACATTATTCCTTAATTCTTTTTAGCATAGACTAGTGGGTCCACTTACTGAGTAAGGATCTATAACCCTGACAAGGTAATTGACGACCCTGGTAGTGTGAGGAAAGACATAGTTGTAAAAACTGAGCAATTTTTTTGTACTAAAACTCAAACCCTTCTTCGTAGTGAGTGAGATTTTTGCAAGGAATTTCAAATTTCTTGAATGTTAAGGTCAATAGATGTAGCACCTTAAGTTCCAGGAAGAACAAAAAACAAAAACATTCAAGTCAGTTCTACGTTTTATTAAGTTTTGTTTCAACTTCAAGTGATCATAAATCCCAGCACAGGATGTGTTAGGTGTGCTACATGATACCATAGGAAATATATTTCCAAAGCCACCAATTTTTCTATGTTTTGAGTTTAAATGAGTGAGAAATAACGTTCTGAATTTACATTCTCCAATTAAGGAGAGTTAACCGAAATAGTGAGCGGTATTTTGGTCTTTTCTTATTGAATCATATTTAACTCTTTTTGTAAGGTTTTAAGGGTCTAATCCAATTAGGTTCAGTTTATTAATCCGATTATACACTTAGGATTTTAGTTAAGAGTTCAACAAGAGAGAAGAGGAGAAAGGAGGAAAGGATGAAGACATTCGCAAACGTTCTTGAGTTTAGTTGCGGATTTTCGCCAAGGATTTGATATGTAAGAGGTATGTAAGCTTTCATAGTATTGGGTTCATTCATATACACGCCGATCATGATTTTATTACAGTTATTTTGTTTTTGAAATTATACGATTTAAGTTATTGATGAGTTTTTGATAATTGTTCTTGAAGTTTCGTTAAGTTTTGATGTAAGATTCGACTTAGGTCAACTTTAAGTGATTATATCTCTTAGAATATTAAGAGTTACGTGACACATAACCTATCCATCTAAATGTAATTGTATCTACTTTCCAACGCCACCAATTTCACGACAATAATTTCTAAGTAAAATGTTATGGCTATTTTAGTAACCTATACATGTTATTACGAATTAGAAGACGGGAAAATATTAAAAATAGTTTATTTGATTACCTCGAAGAAGCCATAAGCGATTTTCTTGACCTATAAAAGACTCAAGACAATCAAATTTTAATGTTCACTAATGAAAAGTCATAATTCTTGGCATAGTTATTTAAAGAAACTAATTTGAGAATATTAAGAATGGTTTTCTTGATTGTTTAGTTCAAGCTAGGTTTCAAAGCTTCTAATCATGTTCTTCTTCAAGATTCAAGATTCTTACAGATTCTTCAAGATTATTCAAGAATCTTGTTTTTTAAAGTAAATAAGTCTATCATAGTTTTGTACTAGTTTGTCCTCACATCCTACATCTACTTTCAGATCATTAAAAGAATAATCTATGATTCTACCCCTAAATTTGAGTATTGCTGAGATAAGTTGATTTTGAGTTCTTGAGTTTACGTTTCTATTTAAAGTTTTATTCATATTTATCGAATTTCTATATTGTTATTGAGATCCTTCGCATCATGAACCATAACTATTTAATTCATAATTCACATTCAAGAGAAAGTTAATTGTAGAGTTCAAGAAAGTATTTAAGTTCAATTGTGAATTCTTTGAGATCCATCGTTGATTAAGTTTTTAGAAAGTTAACAAGAGAATGAGAAAAGTAACATACACGATTTTCATTTAATATGTATACCTTTGAGTTAAGTCGATCATGTCCATAAATTTCGGATGGACTCCACAAATTGAGTATCTTTGAGAGAAGTTGTGCCATCAAGTTCATAGTGTTGAGTATTGAGTTTCTAATCTCTTTTGAGATTATATTTCTAATAATGGGACTATTACATGTTACCCATGAAGTCATTGAGCTAAATAATCGATGCCCATAATTCTGCATGAACCCTATAAATCAAACATTATTGGAGATGAGGAGTAACTTTCCGTTCTCGAGTGCAGTAGTTTATGCTCATAATTCCGCATGAACCCCCCAAGTTGAAAATCATGAAATCATCCATGAACATGAGGTCATGAACCCTTAATCCATAATTCTATTCAAGGAAAGTTAAGAGTCAAGTTTAGAAGTTAAGAAGAATGTCAAAGCAAAATTTATAAAGTTCTCATAAGTCTTTTACAAAGGTTTTAACTTTGTTTTAAGCCCAAAAGTTATGTTTGTTTGTAGGATGTCGTTGGCCTTGTCCATACTTCCATCATTGTCATTTAGAGGATTCATAGATAGTCAATAAAATTGAGAATTTCTTATCAGTTATTTTATTTAACGTTTTAAAGACATAACTTGCCTATTTTATGGCGAGTTGAATAATTTATTTTTGTTCATTGTTTTTCATTTGAGTTTCAATTTTGTATTTAAGTTTCATGAGTTTAATCTTGTTTTATGCTTTTGCATGCTTATGTAGTATTCCTCTTGTAGTCAGCCAGGATGAGAAACTCCCACAGGAATATTTTGTATTCTTTTATACACATAGTTTACTTTGTATTTTCATATATAAGTAAAGCTTATGTGGTATCTTTGCATACCCACTTCGTAGCTTTCAACTGTTTAAAAATATTTCCATATATGACATATGTGTTGTTACTTTATATTGAATTGAGTATCCAGAGTTGAGTACCCAGAGTCGAGCATCTTATTAATAAGTTGAGCCTTATGTAACTATGTTGAATATATTATCATTGAGTTGAGCCTTATTGCACACAGTTTACTATCTTATCATTGAGTTGAACTATGCTTCTTTGAGTTGAGTTTAGTTTAGTGAGTTGAGAGAGGTAAGAGTAATATTCTTTTTAATAGTTTGAGATTATATTTTTTATTTAGAATTTCCCGTACATACTTGTACATTCCAAATATTGATCAATTTGGTTTGCATCATATCATGATGCCGATACAAGTATTCAGGGTCATCAACTTGAGCTCCGTTGATACCACATGGAGTTCAAGTTCGCTTTGACGAGACTCCTTTCTTTAAGAGGATTTCATTTACTTTTTAGTTTTATTAGGATGTCGTGGGTCTTGTCCCAACTTCCATCTCTGTCATTAAGAGACTTCATAGATAGACGGTAGAGTTTGAGAAGATTGTTCATTTATTTTGTGAAATGTTTTACAGATTTAAGTTGCCAATTTTATGGCGAGTTGAGTATATTATTTTTATTTAGTTTTTTAGTTTTTGTATGCTTTAGTTAGTATTTGTTTTATAGAAAGACATTATTAGGGTTCTCTTGGAAACAAACAATGGTTGTCGAATGCCGACCACGTTCAGGTTGTAGGCTCAGATCTTGACATATGTTGTCAATTGTATAAGATATTTATTATTTTTTTAATTGGTTGCACTAAATATGTAAATTATTTTATATTATAATTTAAAGAGAATAATGGAAAAATTGATATCCAGCTTATGTTTTTTGGATGAAAAAATTGATCATCTGACTGCAGGCCCTTTTAAGGCATACAAAATTTAAGAAAAAACTTAATAACATTGATAAGAATGTTCTTTACCTTATATTGGTTATAGCCCTTCTATGGCCTCTGCTGACGCGGGATGGTTTATACAGTGGACTGTCCTGCAATGACCATGCTTATAGTAGAAAAAAACACTCTAATAATTTATCAATTTTCTCTCCTTCTATTGAGTAGTTTGATGTGGTTATTGTTATGCCTATCTGGCTAACCATATCTTGTGGCTATCAAAAACATATATCTTTTTTTATTCTCTTTTTCATTACTTCGTTTGATAATATTATAAGCATTTGTAGGTATTCCAAAAGGTAATAGTGTAGTATTCTACTTGAGCCAGAGTTGGCAAGTATCTTGCAATACTTTTACAACTAGGAGTTTGGTGGAAAGGCATGACCCGCATTAGATATTTAAGTTAATTTTTCAAAACAATTAAATTTTTGAAACTTTTTTTATTGTTCAGAGTAAGTTATTTTTTCAATGTTAAAGAAAATTGATGGAAAGTTCTTTCCTTTTTGTCCTTCATTTACCTTTTCTAAGTGATTACTTCAAGAGAGTTAACTATTCATATTCATGATTCTTATCTGAATTATTTCTTTAAATAGTGTGAGAAGTAAAAAAATGTCTTAAATTTTCTTCTTAATAGGTGTATATTACCTCACAAATTTAATTAATACTTATTCCATATTAAGCGTATTTTTGAGACTTTTTTCATTGGTCAAATAATTGATTCAAAATTGAAGATTGATGTTTAAATATTTTTCCATGTTTGTCCTTTCCTTTAATGAAATTTGATATTTTCGAGTAGATAATATAATATAATATTATTTCCATTCGAGTGAATATAAATGTGTTGGAAGATATTTTAATAGGAGAAATATAAGTGGAAGGTAACTTTACTGAACTTAACTTAAAGATTTGTATTTGTATATTCTAACTAAAGAATTGGGACAATAAGTTTAAAAAATAAGGTTTAAAGAGATAGATGAATTAAATTCTTGACATTCGAGTGGGCACATCCAGTGGACGAGCCATAAATATTTTTAAGTTTGTTCAAGAATTTTTATTTATAAGTGAAATGCATGTCGTTTGTTTAACATAGGGATTCTACCATAAACAATCCCAACATTTGTCACTACCAAATAAAAAAAATTGTTTTTCTCTTTTTTATTCATTGATTTTATATGATAAAAATATATGATTATACAATTTAAAAATGTTTTTACTGGTAATAAAACAATTATAAATGGGAGGACCTTGATTGATCCTGTAGGTAACGATGGATTCCTTAGACCATGTGCACCTTGTATTATACAATTACTTATATAGCCCTTGCTAGTTGGAAGGTAGAGCATACATACCCTAACCGATATCTCTCGATTAGGAATGTATTGAGATGAATATTTGAATCCTAGCATGTTTTCTAAATTGTCCCATATTAAAAGGGTTATATTTAAGTGTTATTACTCATTGAGCTAGTACCTCACTCATCCCTAAGAAATTTTACAGAGAACTCAAGTAATATTGATGAGAATTTAATATTAGCAGCATCTAGTACGCCACGTATAACTTCACGTAGCAAGAGATTTATAGAATTGATACTATTTTGTTTTATTTCAAAACTCTTAGAATCTCTCTATTTGTCCTTCTTTTTGTTAGAGTGATGATTTTTGTTGGTCATGGGACTTTTTTGAACTTCTTTTTATATTCTGAGATGAATTGCTATTTTTGCGTGATGATTAAATTATCGATGGACATTATGTTTTGTTTTAGAGTTGTTAATAGTTGTGTTGTAGATTTACCAGACAAGAAAATTTAGGATAAACCTAAAAATTAATCTGGAATTCTCCCCCTTAGCGCCGCTCATTGTCCTAAATTTGGCCGTACGAAAAAAAGGACTGTGAGATATTTTTAAAATCTCACAGAATGATATAAAACTAATACTAAAAGGGTTTCTTAAATAGATAGATATCTAATGTCGAGATTGTTATTTATTTATTACCGGAAAATGTCTTTTTTTAATGGTTTGCTATAGATGGTTTTAGTATAAGTAGTTCATCGACCGTTGTACGTGTATGCCTAGTAAGTTAATATACGATTTAATAGAATAATGTTAGTAATAAATGTCTAACAGAATCCTAGTAAAAGATAGATCATCGAAAATCTTGGAAAAGGATAAAATATGTGAACTAAAAATATCGTCCTTCAATCCATATATTTAAAAACCAACTACTGTTCCTGTCTAATATCTTTAACTAGGATTCTTTTTCCGAAGAGCTTACGCCTCATTAGTCATAAAATTTATTGTTAAAGAATAAAAAAATCAAGAACAAGTCATTGAAATGGCAAAACGTGCAATTTTATGTATTTGCCTCATTAGTATCCTAAAGAAGATAAATAGTTACCAAATGCAAATATTCTTACGTCATTTTTTATAGGTATTTGGTGCCATTAAATTTATGAGAAATGTTTCATCATCATAAAAAACTGAGACAAAATTCATGAATAAGACCGGTGACAACAAAGAACTTGTTGTCTCTCATAGTCTTTTACTTTTTGTGAAAACAAATGAGGTGTCTTCTGTTTTATATAATGATGCAACTTTTTTGCGAATCGAACCGTGTAAAACACACATAAATATTTTCACATATAAATATTTTGATGTTGACACTATTTTTCTTATTTCTGATACTAATGAACCAATTATATAAATTAGCATGTTTTTCCATTAGAACTGACCTGTCTTTGTTTTTTTGCTATTTAACTATTAAATATATGCTTCATGAGACATAAGATCTTTAGAAGAATTATTCAAATGAAAGAGTTGATTTTGGCATACACAGGTGGAGGGACATTATTTAAAGTTTAGTTATTTATTCTCTTTCAACTTAATGAATATTTAAATGAAGTATCTTTTAGTGGGACTCCATTACACATGTTTTACTAATAAAATATATTCTATAAAATCATATCTAATTTGAATCGACATTCATGTGCAACACACATGCCGAGAAAGTAGAAACTAGTTGTTCTAAGCTACATAAAAAATGATTTTTGAAAAAAGACATCTACTAATAATAAATAGACTACAATCTCGAGAGAATATATCCATTAATTTGAGAAATTATTTTATCATTTTTCATCTTATTTTTTATATTTTAAAATTGTCAACCACTTCTTTGACCATATCTTTAGTCGTTTCATGCTTCTCTTCTTTAGTAAGAATTAAAATGGTGGGATTGTACGTTAGCTAACCTGACTCATTATGGAGGTCCTCATAAAGGTTTTATAAAACAAATTGTTTCGCTCTCTGAGGCGCTTGATTAATAGGATAATATACACATGTAAAACCAAGAAAGTTGCGTAATTCCTTAAAGTTACTTCCAAATGCAAAAGTGTTCCTGAAAAACTGGTAGGACTCTCCATAAAACTACCAAACTCAATAAGGGCTTCCTTATAATGTTTTTTTTTTTTTTAAAAAGCTATTCTCTAAGGAGCCAGGACCATGGGGTAATGCACACGAAAAAACTAAAAAAGACATGTAATTTCTAAAAGTTTTCTTGTGAAGGTGAAAATGTGCAAAAAAAAAGGTGTGACTGTACGTAACATTTTCCAAACTTATTACGGAGCTCCTAATAAAAAAATCAGAAAGAAAAAATAGGGTGCTCTGATGAGCCAAATTGATGAGTCCATGATTATTATCTAATTTAGGATAATATTTTGATAGATTTAGTTTTCTCAAATGCACATTTTGTCTCCATAACTCATGAAAAACCTTGATTTTCAAGTATTTAGACTTGGAGACCAATCATAGACACAACTAAGCAAAAAGGAACAAGGCAGCTCAAAGAACGAACAAAAGAAGGCCAGAAGATCGTCTATTCCATTAGGCAAGTTGTCGAACGACCTTAATCTCACCTTATGTTCAACAGTGTTGTGCTCTAATGGAGAGGATCAAATCGCGGTGCAAAGCAGCAGTCGGTGTGTCGCTAAAAATTTCAGCCAAACATGACTATATCTCCCAATGTTATGCAATGCGAAGATGATTAAGGCAAAGTAAGACAACGATGAGATATACAAGAGGTAGGATGGCCGAGTTGACCGGCAATCCGTACTAAATGTGCCGAGTCATCCTTCATAGCAAAAAATTTTGATAACTATAAATACTCATTGGGATTTGTAGCTTAATATCAAACTTTAGTTTTGAACATCATTTTTCAACTTTTAGACTTCGTTTGCTAATTTTAGTTCTTAAAGTGTTTGGGAGACTTTGTTCTTCAACCTTAATTATTTGAAGGTTCCTAACTTCAAGAAATTGGAAGTAGGTCTTGAAGAATCTTCATCCTTAACATGTTTAATGAAATTATCTATCGTACTCAATTGATGGAAACACTTTACAATATCGATTTCTATCTCCTTTCTATTATTGTGGTGTGATTATGTGAATATGGGTTGAATTTACTGTTGGGTATTGCAAATTAGTAGTTAAGTTGTTATTTGAATGTGATCTCATTTTATATTTGTGTATGAACTTAACGGAATTATAGTTGCAAACATGATTTCCTATTTGTGTGGTAGGCTTGATCGAGATAGGTCTTAAGACCAAAACAACTGAATCTATAGCCGGTGGTTATTAGGATGTCGCGGGTTCAGCTCGAGAGAGTGAATCCAAACCCGCTCACACTTTTTTAGCTCGAGAAAGTTAATGCGCTAAAAATAAGGCTTGATATAATTGCGGCATTTCAGTGCACGAGAGAAACCAATTTGATTCGGGGTAAGTTGCTCAAGAGACTCCACTAAAGTGTAGCTTAGTTAGACAATGTCACATCTGGGTTTACCCCAAAGACGTAACCGGCACCGTCGTCCTTTTGAAGGAATACGACTATCCTCTTAGTTTCATGTCATTAGGTTGAAAAATGCGGAAAAATTTTAAACTTTTATTATCACTATTTGGAGGTTTACATACACCTCTACATACACATAATATATATTCATATCGAGTATACATAGACCCTTCATATAAGAAGTTTACATAACCTTCTACTTTAATTGCACATGCATATATAACAATATAGAAATAGACTCAATGATTGTCTCATCTCATACCATCTAAACGAATATCACAACATTAGCATAGCCCTTACATCCATTCAACAAAACCATGTATAGATCGTAAAAAGTACAATATTCAAATAACAAGGAAAGGAATTATAGAGTCAATAAGCTCATAACAAAATCCAAAGCTAGAAGATGGCATTGCCCTCGAGAGTTGAGGACCTACCATACTTGGATGAAAGGAGGAATTCAAGCCTTCAACAATGACGCCTCCTAAAACTCTTCAAAGACCAAAACCTAAAAGGTTTGGGAAGGGAAGAAAATGGGGTTAGTACTCCACATATACTAAGAATGAGATCTTATGCACATACACAATCAAAACAAGTTAAAAGGGTATTTTAATCAAAACATGTTATTTTACCCCTTTAGGGACTTAATAAAAAGTCAAGTAAGTCATATAAACCAAACAACATGCTTGCTATCATACAAGTAATACTTATCCCAACATACTTGCAACCATGATTTATTACAACCCTAATATCAAAGAATAATATCACAAGAATGAATAAGAGTTAAAACATATCATAACAAGCAAGACAACTACTCACAAGTCCTTATAAAGTCCACAAGTGCAATGACCAAGCAAAGCCCCATAACCTTACTCAATCAAGTATCCTCAACACAAAAACATGACAAATGTCCAACTTTGAATATCATGGCATTTGGACTTGCATTTAATCATATATTATAATTATTATCCAAGACATATTTATAAATGGACTAACCAACATATAGTATCAACCATGTGACATAGTCCACATATACATCATATATTATCATAACATAAACATATATAAGAACCTCATTCTAAGACTCCCCTCAAGGCTAGCTAGTGCAATGTCTAGGTAAATTCCCATACCCCTACCTAGACTAAGATAGAGCCATAAAGTTTTCCAAGTTAGATTTGAAGTCCTTTAATTCGTTTTACCTTTTTGGGAACACCTTGCCCTAACAAACATAGTCCACATGAGCTAGTGTGAAATCGGGTGTCATAAAACCCTACACAGAAAGAAGGCGGACTACATGCCAAAGTAGTACCAAAACATGAAACATAGCAACTACATGGATCCACTAGTTAGTGTTCCATTGGGGGCAACATAGTTCAAGAACTAGGATATTTAGTTGGAATCCTCTTTAAGTGCCATCAATTATAGTCTCCAATCTCAAACGTAATGTATTGCTCCTACCTTCCCTATGTTGGAAGGGACACTTCTCTATCTAGTTCACTCAGTCCTAAGCTAGAGTTTCTTTTTGAAATGTCTTTAAGCCTTTAATTATCAATCACAACATAAGTTAGGCCATAGGGTCTAACCCTTGTATAATCATCATCATCAATAGTTCAATAAGAATTGTATAAGTATTAGTCCTTTCATCACAATTCATATAAGTGAGGTTATCACTTTAGCCTTTCATAACATATTATGGCACATTGATAGTTGTGACCATCCTTATAGGACATACAGTTTAATCAACCTCACAACATAGTCAAGTCATTTCAATTTAAAATCATACAACCCTATAATCCTAATACATGGAATAGTCCAAATGTAATATCATGACATAACAACAATTAATCACAATTGGAAGTAAAGATACAGACTCTAAGACTTACCAACTCTTCCTCATAGTCTATCATCAAGGTCTTACTATCAAACCATAACTCAACTCAACTTGGGGAGTAACATCTTCACACAATGATAATCAATAGACTAACAAGACCAAATGCATTTCTATAACAGAATTCATCTTTAGATCACAACTTGAGATAAGGTACATAGGCTAATTTCACATAATAATTCATAACACAAATCACATCTCGAGAACTAGCATGATAGTAATATAATTCATCTTAATTTAATCATAATAGCACCATAGGATTGTAATCAAATCAACAACTAACTCAATTCAATTATCATAATACAATATAGGTCAAGATCACTAGCTAGGGTTAGGGATAGAGGATCATATTCTTCAATTTAGACCAAACCTTGAACAATTACCATAAACAAGTAGAATTACATGTTAATCTACTCAATATAACCCTAAGAGTTCATTAACAACTCAATCCATAACTACAATTTCGTAATTGGATAAAACCCATAAGAAAACTCAACTTTTTGAAATCTATTCTGAAGGAACTCTTTGAGGAAAGAATCTCAAAGGTGAATAGAACCCATACCTTAATGATTTGTCAGCAATTTGATGGTAAATTCGTCCCTTTCCTGCCCCCGAACCCTAGTTCTTTCTAGCCTTCAATGGTGAGTTCAAGTAGAGAGAGAAATAAGAGAGAAGAAAGAGAGTTTATTTTGAGAGTTGTGTTTTGATTAATGAGGGTTAAGGGTATTTATAGGGGGACTAAATCAACTTAATTAGTCTTCCTTTAATACCCAATTACCCCTAAACCACTTAATTAATTAAATGACTCTAATTTAAAATGTGCAGGAATTTGTAGACCCCATCGACGGTACGTGCTGCACATCCAAAAGATCGGTCAGAGACTGGTGCGCGTGAGGCTTTTCTTTATTTTTCTAAGTGTGGGGCGATAGTGGCATCAACGCCTCGTACATCCACACACGGATCGTAGCCTGCACCTCAGCACCCCGTCGATGAGTCCAGAGACTGTGCAGGTGAAGGTACCTTCTCCACCAGCTTAAGTGTGGGACACGGTGGAATCGACGCCCCATTGATCCATATACGGGTCGTCTTCTGTCCTATCGATGCACACTGCCAGGCAGTGCTACGTCACACTACAAGAGTCCTCCTCAAAGGCCTTTGGTTGGTCATTGGGGAGTCGTACCCAAAAGTTTCAACCATGGAACAACTCAAACACCCATTAGCTACCTTTGCACCCATTTTTATACACTTCGGACTCCTAAAAGTTAGTAAAAAGGCGTAGGCACACTAACATCCCTTAGAACCAACTTCCCAAACGTTTTGGATGTTTTAGTTCTTAAAACTCCTAAATGACCTATATTCATTAAAAATTGACTTAAAAACAATGTTTAGACTTTATGACACCTATCTTACGCTTTACAATGAGTCTTGGATTTTCAAAGGGTTACATTATCCCCCCTTAGGAATATTCGTCCCCGAATGACACTAAAATACTTTTGAAGGAAGGAATAGACTAAAGACTAGAAGCCCAACCAATCAACAATATCAAATCAACATAAATCATGTCATTTCAACAAGGAGACTATCAAAACTCATATTACCATACATAAGGCTCAAAACACTTCATCATGAGGCGATTCCTTCTAACAACACTTATGTGCTCAACAAACATTACATGTGTCAATTAGCACAATGTTCAACTTAACAATATGCTATCTATCATTTCATGAAGATTCACCATATTCAAATGCACAAAATAACTCAAAACAACCAAAAGGAAAAATTTCAAGTTTTGAATAGAAACACTACAATAACTTCACTTATGTTCTTTCGAAAATGCATATGTGCACATCTTCACCCAAAAATCAAGAAACATCAATTTCTAGTCATATTTTTATTATTAAAAAGAATGACTAAACTTAATTCTAAAAAAGATGAGGGTAACGGGACTTCATGTCGGCCTCGGCCTCCCATGTTTCACCCTCAACTAAATGATTTTTCCATAACAACTTTACGGAAACCACTTCTTTATTCCTCAACTTCTTGACTTGCCTATAAAGAATTTGAACAAAAAATTCCTCATAAGAGAGGTTATCCTTGACACCAAGACCCTCAATAGGAAGAATGGACTCGGAATCACCTATACACTTTTTAAACATAGAACCATGGAAAACCGAATGAATCGAAGCCAATTCACTAGGAAGTTTCAATTCATAGGCAACCTTACCAACCTTTTGCAAGATTTCATAGGGAACCACATAACGAGGACTCAGTTTAAATTTCTTTCCAAATCTAACCACCCCTTTATTAGTGAAATTTTCAAATACATCTTATCACCTTCTTCAAACTCCAAATATTTTTCTCCTATGATCGATATAAGAGTTTTGCTGACTATAAGATATTTGCAACCGGTTCCCTATGATATGAACCTTTTCCAAAGTCTTATAAATAAACTCGGGACTAAGAAGTGATGGCTCACCCACTTGAAACCATCCAATAAGAGAACTACACCTCCTACCATACACGACTTCATAGGGAGCCATGTAAATGGATGAATGAAAAAATTTCTTGTAGGCAAAATCGACTAAAGGTAAATGCCTATCCCAACTCCCTTTAAAATAATTAATGCATGCTCTAAGCATATCTTCAAGGGTTTGTATCGTACTTTCCGCTTGACCATCCATTTGGGGATGAAAAGCGGTGCTCAACTTCACTGTAGTACCTAACCATTTTTAGAACGACCTCCAAAATCTAGATGTGAATTGTGCGCCCCGATGGAACGCCATGGCGGCACACAATCTAATCTAGGAAGATTCTTGCATAATCCTCCGCCGAATATGAAGACTTGATGGGAATAAAGCAAGAGGATTTAGTCAACCGATCCACAACCATCCATATGTAATCATGGGACTTTTGGGTCCGAGGTAAACTTACTACAAAGTCCATATTTATTTCTTCCCACTTCAAAGTATGAATTTGGATCTCTTGTAGTAAGCCACCCGACTTTAGATGTTCGGCCTTTACTTTTGGCAATTTGGACACTTAGCGACAAATTCCATAATGTCCCTTTTTAGACCTTCCTACCAATATATTTCCGTTGGGTCATGGTACATTTTTGTCGATCCCGTATGAATTGAGTATCAGGAACCATGTGCTTCTTCTAAGATCCGATCCCTCAACCCATCTACATTGGGAACACATAATCTCCCTTGGTACGTTAACACATCATCCCCCCTTAAGGAGAATGATTCATTCAACTTGCTGAGAACCGATTCTTTCAACTCCATTAAGGGTAAATCAAGGTGTATGTTTGGACTTCACCTAAACTAGTAAAGATGACTCGAAGTTACGATGAACTATGGCACCCCCATCCGGATAACTCTACAACCTTATCCCCAACCTAGACAACCTATTTACTTCCCTTGCTAGGTACTTTTTGGCTTCGTCAAGATGCGATACACTACCTATAGTCATCCAACTTAGGGAATGTGCAACTACATTAGCCTTGCCGGGGTTATAAAGGACACTCATTTTGGGTAATAACATATTGGAGACTCTTATGATCGATAAAAACATCAACATGAACCCCATACAAGTAATGCCTCCTAATTTTCAAACCAAACACCACGGCCGCTAATTTAAGGTCATGAGTGGGGTAATTTCTCGCATGTACCTTTAGTTTCCTACAGCATAGACTATCTCTTTCCCGTGTTACAGAAGCACATACCCCAATCCCACTCGGGATATGTCACAATACATCACAAAACCCTTTGTACCCTCCGGTAAGTTCAACACCGTAGTGGAAGCAAGCCTATCTTTCAATAATTGGAATCTCTTCTCACATGCCTCCGACCACTCTAAATTTTTACTCTTTTGGGTCAAAGTAGTAAAAGGAGACGCAATGGACATGAAACCATCCACGAACCTCTGATAGTAACCCGTAAACCATACAAACTCCTAATGTCAGTTGGAGTCAATGGTCTAGGTCAGTTTTTGACCGCTTCCGTTTTCCTTGGGTCTACCTCAACTCCCTCACTAGAAATGATGTGCCCAAGAAAAGTCAACGACCTCAACCAAAACCCACACTTAATATATTTGGCATAAAATTGATGTTCTTTAAGGTTTGCAATACTACCCTCAGATGACCCATACGATCATCCTCATTCTTCGAATATACAAAGATATCGTCCATGAAGACATTGACAAACAAATTTAGGTAATTTTGAACTACTCTATTCATTAGGTCCATAAATGCCGCTGGAGCATTAATGAAATCGAAAGACATGACCAAGAACTCATAATTCCTATACCTAGTCCGAAAGGCCATCTTGGGTATATCCTCCCCTCTAACAATAAGTTGATGATACCCGGACCACAAGTATATCTTTGAAAAGTAACTCGCCCCTAGGAGTTGGTCAAATAAGTCATCAATCCGAGGGAGAGGGTACTTATTCTTAAATGGTGGCCTTGTTCAGTTGGCGGTAATCAATACACATTCTCAATGACCTATCTTTCTTCTTCAAAAAAAAATCGGAGCACCTCACGGTTAAATTCTAGGATTTATCAAACCCTTATCTAGTAAATCCTGGAGTTGAGTCTTGAACTCTTTCAACTCATCCGGTGCCATACGATAAGGAGAAATTTATATGGGATTTGTATCCGATAGCAAATTGATGCTAAAGTCAATTTCCCGTTTGGGAGGAATACCGGGAAAGTCATTAGGGAAGACCTCAGGAAACTCACTCACTACGGGTACCAACTAAATGGAAGTTATTTCAGAGTCTAGATCTTGGACTCTTCCTATATGATAAAGACAACCTTTTGAGATCATTTTGCATGCTTTTAGACAAGAATTAATATGACCTCTAGGAATAGAATTTCCCTCTTTTATTCAACAACGGGTTCATTTTCGAAGTTAAACCTCACCACTTTTGTCCTACAATTAATGGATGCAAAATATGCATGCAACCAATCCATACCAAATATAATATCAAAATCTAGCATATCTAATTCTACTAGATCAACATAAAAAACTCTATTGGGAAACATTATAGGACAACTTCTATACACCCTTTTTGAAAAAACCAACTAACTCACCGGAGTAGACAATAAAAAAGGTTCATGAAAAACATTGGGTAAACTCTCAAACTTTTTGGCTACTAGAGGTGTAACAAATGATAAAGTAGCACTGGGTTCAACTAAGACTTATAAATCAAGAGAGAAAACATTCAAAATACCGGTCACCACATCGGGAGAGGTCTCTTGCTCACCCCCTACAGCGGAGAGCATAGAAGATGTTCTTCTTTGAAGCATCAGTAGAACCACTTGGTTGAGCTTGGCCACTAACCTTGTATTGACTCTTCAAGATTAGAAAATCTCTCATCATGTGACCACTCTTGCCACAACTAATTCAATTATCCATCCCCTTAAGGAAAACACCGTAGTGCTTTTTACCAACTTTCCACAAGTTGGCTTCTCATTTGGTGACATAGTACCTTTTACCTTCTTACATTTAGGGTTAGACACCCTATCACCACTAGATCTTGGGAATTTGGAAGGGACTAGATTAGAAACCCAAATCTTAAATTTCGGCTTGTCTTGAATCTCAAGTATATTCTTTGAAGAACCTCCATCAAATGACCTTTCCCGTCTAGCGTCTTTACTTTTTCTTTTAGCCCTTACCTCTATAACTGTTCTTGCATAAACCATAAGATGGGAAATGTTCTTGTTTTCATGTAGCATGGCCCATTGGCACTCTTCTTGTATGTCCTCCGACACCCCCATCACAAAATGACTCATTTGGTCTCTAGGATCAGAGACCAAACAAGGAGCATATTTGGACAACTTCATGAATTCCAAAGAGTACTCATGGACACTCTTCCCTCCTTGATGAGGATTGTTGAACTCCGTCACTTTTACCTCCCTCATCTCTCAATGAATGAACTGATCTAGAAAAACTGCCTTATATATCTCCCAAGTCACCAGACCACCCCTCAAAGCCTATTATCCCTACATTACACATACCAAGTTTGAACGACATGCTTGAGTTTATATGTGGAAAACTCGGCCTTGTCACTTGAAGACACCCCCATATAATATAGTATCGTGTAGACCTCATCAATGAATTCTTGGGGGTCTTCATCAACCTTAGACCGATAGGATGTAGGAGGAGAATTCTCTTAGATGGGAAGCCATAGTAGTAACTTGTTGATGAGGACAGGGAGCAATATCCCAATTGACTTGGGCCGTCATTGCTTGGGCTTGAACGTCGTGGCTTGTGCTTGAGTAGTTATGGCTTGGTCCATTTGAGAAAGAATAGCCCTCATCTCCGCCTATGTAAAAGATGGAGGGTTAGCCGGGGCTTGAGAAACATTAACATTCTCCTTATGTGGAGGAACTTGCTCATCATGGGGAGGAGCTCCCGCATTAGAAACTTCCTCCTCAAGTCTTTGAGTCGCATTCCTTTGAGTGTTCATGCTTCCTATAAGAACAACAATAGAATCAGATGCAAAGGCACACCATGAGTATACTCTATTGGCACACTATAAGATTTCAAAGAAAAGAGAGTGATTCCTAAGCATCATATAGGTTCCTACTCATAAGTGTGGCGCGCTTCCCAATTATACATATAAACCTACATAATCGTGGTAAATAGAGATACATAACTCAACTATATGCAACCTTATGCTCTGATACAAAGTTTGTCACATCCGGGTTTACCCCCAAGACGTAACTGGCATCATCATCCTTTTAAAGGACTAAGACTAGCCTCTTTGTTTCAAGTCAATACATTCATAGGTTTAAAATGTGGAAAAGTTTGAAACATTCATTATCATTATTTTTAGGTTTACATAGACCTCTAGATACACAAAATATATATTCATATCAATTATACATAGACCCTTCATATAGGAAGGTACATCGCCTTCTACTTTTATTGCACATACATATATAAGAATATAGAAATAGTCTCAATGATTTTCTTATCTCATACCATCTAAGATAATATCACAATATGGTCATAGCCCTTAAATCAATTAAACAAGACCATGTATAGGTCATAGAAAAGTACAATATTAAAATAATAAGGAATGGAATGACAGAGTCAATAAGCTCATGACAAAAAACAAAGCTAGAAGATGGCATTGCCCTCAAGAGTTGAGGACCTACCGTACTTGGATTAAAGGAAGAATCCAAGCCTTCAACAATGACGCCTCTTAGAACTCTTCAACGACCGGAACCTAAAACTTAAGGGAAAAAGGGAAGAAAATGGGGTTAGTACTCCAGATGTACTAAGTATGAGATCTTATGCACATACACAAGAAAAACATGTTAAAAGGGACTTTTTATGAAAACATGATATTTTAACCCTTTTAGGGATTTAATGCAAAGTCAAGTAAGTCATATCAACCAACCAACATGCTTGCTATCATACAAGTAGTACTTATCCTAACTTACTTGCAACCATGATTTACTACAACCCTAACATCAAGGAATAGTATCACAAGAATGAATAAGAGTTAAACATATCATAATAAGCAAGACAACTACTCACAAGTCCTTATGAAGTTAACAAGTGCAATGACCAAGCAAATTACCATGACTTTAAACAATCAAGTATCCTAAATAAGAAAACATGACAAATGCCCAACTTTACATATCATGACATTTAGACTTGCATTTCATCATATATTATCATTATAATCCAAGGCATATTTATAAATGGACTAATCAACATATAGTATCAACAATGTGCCATGGTCAATATATATATCATATATTATCATAACATAAACATAGATATGAACCTCCTTCTAAGATAACTAGTGCAATGTTTAGGTAAAGTCTCATGCCCCTACTTAAACTAATCTATACCCATAAGGTTATCCAAGTTAGAGTTAAAGTCCTTAATTCGTTTTACCTTTTGGCACAAATTGCACTAACCAACATAGACCACAAGAGCTAGTATGGAATCCGGTGTCATAAAACCCTACACCGAAAGAAGGCGGACTACTTCCAAAGGTAGTACCAAAACATGAAACATAGAAACTACGTGGATCCACTAGCTAGTATTCCTATGGGGGAAACATAGTGCAAGAACAACGCTATTTAGTTGTGACCCTGTTTACGTGCCATGCATTATAGTCTCCAATCTCAAGAGTAATGTAGTGCTCCTACCTTCCCTATGTGGGAAGGGACACTTCTCTATCTAGTTTACTCGGTGCTAAGGTAGAGTCCCTTTTGGAAATGTCTTTAAGCCTTTAATTATCAATCATATCTTAATTTAGGCCATAGGGTCTACCCCTTGTATAATCATCATCATCAATAGCTCAATAACAATTGTATGAGTATTAGTCCTTTCATCACAATAAATATAAGTGAGGTTAACACTTTAGCATATCATAACATATTAAGGCACATTGACAGTTTTCACAATCCATATAGCATATACAACTTAATCTACCTCACAAAATAGTCAAGACATTTCAATTCAATATCATTCAACCCTATGATCCTAATATACGGCATAATCCAAATGTTATATCATGACTAAACAACATTTAATCACAATTGGAAGTAAATATCGGGATTCTAAGACTTACCAAGTCTTCCACATAGTCTATCATCAACCCATAACTCAACAAAACATGGGGAGTAACATCATCACACAATGATAACCAATTGACTAACAAGGCAAATTGCATCTCTATAACACAATTCATCTTTAGATCATAACTAGAGACAAGGTACATAGTCTAATTTCACATTATAATTCATAACCTAAATCACATCTCGAGAACTAATATGATAGGACTATAATTCATCTTAATTTAATAATAATAATAGCACTATAGAATAGTAATCAAATCAACAACCAACTCAATTGAATTATCACAATACAATATAGGTCAAGATCACTAGCTAGAGTTAGGGATAGAGGATCATATTCTTCAATTTAGACTAAACCTTCAACAATTACCATAAACAAGTTGAATTACATGTTAATCTACTCAATATATCCCTATGAATTCATTAACAACTCAATCCATAACTTCAATTTCGTAATTGGATGAAACCCATAAGAAAACTCAACTTTTTGAAATCTATATTGCAGGAACCCTTTGAAAAAAGAATCTCAAATGTGAATAGAACCCATACCTTTATGATTTCTCAACAATTTGATGGTGAATTCGTCCTTTTCCAGCCCCCAAATCCTAGTTCTTGCTAGGCTTCAATTTTGAGTTCACATAAAGAGAGAAATTAGAGAGAAGGAAGATAGTTGAGTTTGAGATTTGTGTTTTGATAAATGAGGGTTGAGGGTAT
The DNA here is from genome assembly GCF_001406875.1 of Solanum pennellii. Lineage (NCBI taxonomy): Eukaryota > Viridiplantae > Streptophyta > Magnoliopsida > Solanales > Solanaceae > Solanum > Solanum pennellii. Next base: position 15,881,180 of record NC_028644.1, read on the forward strand.
TTATAGTGGGACTAAATCACCTTAACTAGTCTTTCTTTAATCCCAATTACCCCTAAACTACTTGATTAATTAAATTAATTTAATTTAAAACGTTTAGGAATTTGCAGACCCCATTGACAACACCTCGGTCAATGGACCGTTGGTCCGTCGACGGTCCATGCTGCACATCCATAAGTTCGGTCATAGACTGGTGCAGGCATGGCTTTTCTTGATTTTTTTAAGTGTGGGATGACAATGGCATCAACGCCCTGTCGATCCACGTAGCCTGCATGTCGGCACTTCATCGATGAATCCAGAGATTGTGCACGTGAAGAGACCTTCACCACCAGCCTAAGTGTGGGACGACATTGGCATCGATGCATCGTTGATTCACACACGAACCGTCTTCTATCGCGTTGATGCACACTGTCAGGCAGTGCTGCATCAAACTACATGGGTTCTCCTCAAGGGCTATTGGTTGGTCCTTACATAGTCGTTTTCAGATGTTTTAATCATGGAACAACTCAAATAGCCTTTAGCTACCTTTCCACCCATTTTTGTACATTTCTGACTCCTAAAAATTAGTCAAAAGGCTAAGTCACACTAACATTGCGTGGAACCAATTTCATGAACATTTTAAACGTTTTTGTTCTTAAACCTTCTAAATGACCAATATTCATTAAAAATGAACTTAGAAACATTGTTTAGACTTTATGACACCTATGTTAGGCTTTACAATAAGTCTTGGATTTTCAATGTGTTACAGACAATAATAGGGATTTTCTAGCAATAGCATGTACCGTGTATTTTATTTAAGACCATATTCTTATCACATCCAAAGAATCCCGTCTCCTTATTTGTATATCTATTATTTTATTGCTTTTTGTTATTGATTTGACTATAACTGTAACACCCAAAAATAAACTAACATAGTCTAGAGCTTCATGATTAATTTTGAGCTAATTTTAAAATAAAATGAGTTATATTAGTGTCCTTAGTTTTTGTGTGAAGTTTTTTTATGTTTGGGGGTAAAATGTTCAAGAACGTCCATGACATTCGCAAAATGTGTCCTAGAGAGTGTTCATGTGTCTTGATGTGTTTGAGTGAGTTTTACGCGTTCGTTTTGCTTGAAATTATTGTGGGATATTCCTAAGACCTACGACGACTATGTTTAGAGGTTCAATGTTCGGGTACGACCCTACCTAGTACCCACAAGAGGCCCTAGAGAAGGTCCCAATAGAAGGATCTAAAATTGCCTTAGCAGTGTCCACCAACGAGGATAAATGATGGCCAGTAGTCAAACCAATGGCCCGTCGACTTGCCCCGTCAATTGTACCTGCAAGGTAGGTTGTACAGGATCCAACTAGATCTAAGTATCAACCGAAAAAATCCAACCAATGGAGCGTTGATGGACAGAAGGTATGTTGGTTTCAAACCGTCTATTGAAGCTGTTCAAAAGCTGTGTTTTTTCTGTTTTAGATTGGAGTGTTTGGTAGATTCACTCAAGTATTTTATCAACCTTAAGTGATATTTTTAGGTTTATTTAGATATATTAAGGTGTTTCAAACACTAAGACCTCATTTTAGACTCCATTTCCTGAAAACCCCTCCCTCTTAAAAGACACTCTCAAGTCAGCATGGAATCTAGAAGTCAAGAAGAAAAAACCAGCAAATCAACTTGAAATTTCACAAGAATACTTGAAACCAAATCAGGAAATTGAATTATTTCCAAAGTTTGAAAAACCCAATATCCAAAGAAAACATGAAAAATAATAACAATGTCTAACCTTAAAATGAGGATTTAATCCATATTTATTTAAAACATAGTCCAAAATTAAAAAAAAATTGAAATTAGGAGAGTTTTTCCAAAAAACGTTGTTGTAATCGACGACCCCCATAGACGGACCGTCGATGGAATGACACTCCATCGACAGCTTCCGTCAGTCAAGACTTAGAATATTTTTTTGTCCTCCGGATAGCATCTTTTCTGAATCAATCGACGCAAGAACAAAACGGTTTGTCAATGCACCTACGATTCGTCGATTCCCTCTGTCGCTCTATCCTTAGAATTTCTCCAACCTCATGTACTGGAATATCTCAAATGACACCGATGATTCAGTATGATGGTCCGTTGATTAAATGACGGACCATCTATCAATCAATGGACTGTCGATCCACGTCATAGTTCCACAGTTGGTCAGATTTCCCCGAGTTTTTCTATTTTTTTTACTGCAATTGACGCTCACCACCTACAGACCGTCAATTGAACGACAGACCATTGATTACCTTTGTAGGTCACCTCTGCACTATTTTCCTGTTGTCTTCTGCGTTTTTGTTCTATACGTCTTTCCTGTAAAACAAACCTAAAAATATTTTAAAACTACTAAAAATAGGATCTAGGCAGACACAAATCTTAAGAAAATAAGCATTGAAAGCACAATGAAACCACGGTACAACAACACCCTCAACATAAATTCGTTGTTTGTCCTCAAGCGACGCACTATGATTCAAAATAACATTTTGTACAAAAGTATACTCTTTTAACTTTCGCAATCACAAGGTTATCAATCCCGACTCATCCTGTACTTTAGTGCATGATCACGCTCTGAGATTCGACAAGCTAACTGATGTGGATCACACAGTGACACACATAACTATGGATAAACACTTCTATTGTTTTGCCTCTCACCAAGGTACCAACTTTCCAATGTTGCAACTAGTGTCTTCACTTCAAACGAAATCCTAAATTTTTGCATAGTAATTTCATGTTTGGGTACAAGGATCTTTATTCAATACTCACGCTCAAAAAATAGTTCATACATCGCGAATACTCGTCGCCATAGGCCTGCCCTTATTTTTACTGGTCAAGTTCACCACATTAGTTTCCTAGGATCACGGTAGGACTTTCTTGGCTTGTAACATAGGCTTAGGGTCAAGTGTGGTACATTCGGGTATATTTTTAGTGACTTTTTGCCTTCCTTGACATCTCTGCCAATCTTCCTACCTCTTTTATTGTTGTTTATGCCCTACTGTTCTTCTAGTTTCATCTTTGTGTGGATGTGACTGTTACTGCATTTTGTCATTTTTTTATTACTATCTTTTTTTTCGTTCATTCAATTGATGATTTTACTATGTCACATATTTTGATCGTTTTCTCTTTCCTTTTCAACCTTAAACTCTTCTCATACCTTATTTCGGGTCATCACTCATAATAGCCACCCTCAACTTATGATTTTTATTATGAATTGAGGTACATATAACCTGAGGTCGGGTCAGGGACAAGACGAGGTTAGTTTCGGCATTATCCACCCTCAACTATGGTTTTTGGCCTATATCTAGGTGAACATGCCTAAGGAGGGACCAGGGCCAGCACATAAATCCAGGAAAGTTGAGTTGCTAAAGAAGAGAAAGTTCTAATATAGGCTACATATTTTGATCAAAAAGGGATAAAAATTTCATTTTGTTAACATTATTTTAGGCAAGATGTCTGCTAATTCGAACAAGGACCTATGTTCCATTCCTAATTGTCTAACACATATTCCTTTTGTAGGACCAACCGAGCAAGTTCTATCTAGGTACCAACAGTTGAACAGTCAAAAAATTCCTCTCACTCTCTTGACACTTCATTACCCCACCAGATTGTCAGATTTCCCTCGGTGTTAGTTTTAGGGTCATGGAGTGGGTGCCTATCTATGTCATGGTTAGAGCCAACACATTCAACTCATTTTCACCTATTAATGCAAGCACATTCTTAGGAAGAGATATCGTTCATACTTAACCATCATGAAAAATATTTCTTGCTTTTATATTTTGTACAAGTTACGACATGCCGTTTAAACAAAAAAGTAACCAGTCTCTTGGGATAAAAGAACACAGGCAAAAAAACTCAAAGAGAGGATTTCGAGTTGGGCTACTGAAACTTCACCCTAACACTCATTTTGCATTTACCCCACCCCTAACAAAAAGAGCATGCACCTGTCCCCAATTCATAAGAACAATAAAATTGGGTGGCAATTGAAGCAAACCTGAGGCGCATAGTGCTAACGATCTATCAACAAGTGGGCGGGTACGGTTCACCATAACTCGCAATAGCAGTAGACGGGCCACCATCAGTAGTATCCACAACAATCTCTGCACCATCGGTGGTGCTCCTCTCACTGGTCTCCGGTCTGGAACTACATGCCCCAACAGCTACCTCTCGTGCCCTTATCTAGCGGGTCACCTCATAAATTAATGTGGTTCTCCTTGCAGCCTCGAGCTCAGTCCTCTCTTTCTTCCTTGCATGGGAATCCTCTCCCTCAGTAGTGTGGCTAGAACAGTGACTCTTGGTACAACCACGTGGATTAGGTTGCGGCTCCGGAGGAACTGTGAACAGTGCATCAAACACAGTGTCCTCCGCTAGCTCGAAGGGTACAGTCTTAGGCTCAGTCCCCCGCATCGCCAGGATACTGTCTACTTCTGCCTGCAAACTACCCACAGCTTCGTGACGAGCAGTCAAGTCAATAGTAGGGGCCGGGCATGCAAGGAACTGCAACTCAAAATCATTAAGGCGTTAGTGAACCACCCGAATCTTCTGCTAAGTCTGTTGGGCCACCCACTTGTCGCATCTCATCTATTGTTGGGTTGTTTGTAGCTTGTACATCAAAGGTTTTTCTTACAGTATTCGACTTTGTAGTGCTCCAAGCCTTGTTTTTGTGAGATATCTTCTCCAAGTTTTCTACGATCTCCGCATATGTGCACTCACCTAATGAACCCTCCACAACAGTGTCGAGTACTGCCTTATTGTTATCATCTTGACACTGATAGAAATACTTCTTCAACAAATCATCATCAATGAGGTAGTATGGTACACCTTTCACAAATACAATAAATATGTCAAAGAGCTACTCACCGGCTTCCCAGGTAGTACGACAAAGTTGTTCACTTTATCTTTGTGGTTGAGCTTCTTGAACACTAGGTAATACCTTGTTAAGAACACATCTATCAACTGATCCCAAGTATAAATGTAGTTGTAGGGAATCATAGTAAACCATATGGTGGCATCTCCTGTCAATGATAGAGGAAATACTCGCAACCCAATGACATTCATATCTAAGTCTGGCCTACACACATAACTATTACACACAGACCTCATTTTGGCTATGTGATCATGATGATCTTCTAATGGCAGTCCTGAGAATAAACCTCTCTCGGTGAGCATCTGCATCAGGCTACTCGTCCCCACGAATGTGTTCCCAAGTGGAAAAGGAGGTAGGAGAAGAGGTCCATCAAACTCAGCAATGTTCACTTTGCCCCTATAATAATACTGAGGTCTTGGTGCTGGGGGTTGCAACCTCAAAGCATCCTTTCAATCAACTTGAACTTGATTGTGTGCTTCAAGCGGTAGTGGAGGATGATGAATGGCCCCATCACTTAGATTTTCTAGGTTCTGTTGATTTTCTATTATTTGCAGTGTACGTTTAAGTTCATGATCGAATGGAGTAAGTGGTTCTCCTCGCCTTCGTGTACTTGGCATACACTGAAGATAGACCTGAAAGTAAAAAAAACAAAAATAGAAAATAAAATCAGGGAATTGTTTGACTAAATATCAATACTATATTTATAGTTAATCTAAAAGACACTTTCCCCGGTAGAGGTGCGAAAATTTGATACGCTCAAGTTACACTTACCTGAAGAAGTATAAGCAGTTGTATAAAGTAAACAACCCAACTAGTAGGTTGAGTTCGATCCCACAAGAAAAATGATTTAAACTTAACATCAATGTGCAATTATGTCTATTTAGCCAAACTCTTTCCGAAAAAAAGTAAGTAAAAATTTTGTTTTATGAAACAAGTTTCTTTAATACTTCTAGGCTAACAAGTAAGAAGAAGTAAATATTTAGTTTTTATCAAGTTGTAAGACAAACTAAGGTGTATGTGTTTCCCATAGGTTCATAACTATGTATTCCTAGCAATAACAATTCTTCCCTAGTATTTTGCATGCAAAGTTATAAGTTAGGTATCTCTAAATCCTTGGTCCGACATTTAGAGAATTTCACCCCGTACCTTGGTCTGACTACGTGTGTATATGATATTAACCATTAACTTCACTTGATATTAAGTATCATAATTGATATATTGCTTGGTTATTACTTTGCACCAATCGACACTAGTCGATTAGAGAATAACCCACTAAATCTATGTTTATAATTCTTTTCTTATTAACTACCTCCTTGGTCCGGCAAGTAGTAACAAGGTGAGTTTAACGTTTTCCACCAATAAAAAGACTTCTAAACGAAATAATTATCAATACATGCAAGAACCTAATTGAGAATTGTTATTTAGCTAGGTCTACTTTGTTAATCACCCATGTTCCCAAAACCCTATTTGTGGATTTAGTTAACAGTGCAAGAAAAAATATAATTCATGGTTGTTAAGAAAGAAATCATGAACTTAGTTTTTCAGTGTGAAGAAAACCCAACAAATCAACTTGAAATTTCACAATAATACTTGAAACAAAATCCGGAAATTGAATTATTGTCAAAGTTTGCAAAACCCAATCTCCAAACAAAACAAGACCAATTGTAATGTTTTACCCCAAAAACGTGGTTTTAATTCCTATTTATAGAGTGATATTCGAAAGATATATTTAAGAACCTAATATGGTCATTATGATTTTTTGTCATGTCCTTTGGTATGACAATTGCACCAACAATGTTCATGGACCTTATGAATAAAGTCTTCAAACCTTATTAAGATATGTTTGTTATCATCTTCATTCATGACGTACTAATCTATTGAAGAATGAAGAAGATCATGCTAGTCACTTCAAAATAGTTCTCCAGACCTTGAAAGATAGAAATTTGTATGCCAAGTTCTCTAAGTGTTAGATTTTGTTTAATCTATGCCATTATTAGGACACATTGTGTTTGGAATGGGAGTTCAAGTTGATAATCGGAAACTTGAGGCAATGCAAAATTGGACTAGACCGGCATCTCCAACTGATATTAGGAATTTTTTACGTTTGGTTGGCTATTATAGGAGGTAGGTAGAAGGGTTCACACATATTTTATCCCCTTTCACTAAGTTAACCAATAGACAGTGAAATTTTAATGGTCTGGAACTGGCTAGAAATGTTTTGAAGAATTGAAAAAGAGGTTGACTACTGCCCATTATTTTATCTTACTGATGACTCCTCAATTGGACTCATCTAGGGCCTTAACTGAATTTATTTAGTGTCTTCAAATATTTTTTTAATCTAGATGTCTGATAAAAACTCCTATGTCTTAGGAATTTGAGATTTTGTAGGAACATTGACACTGAAGCGTAAAACAGAAGAAAAATGGAGAAAAAGAGATAAAAATCAAATGTTCGCATTGCAAAGCACACTTGGCGATTTGCCGTATAGGAAAGCTCCGTCTTCTATTATGACAAATAAGCTATTAAGGAAATAGATTAAAAGGTAACGAAAAGGATCAGTCGGTGCTTCACCAATATTTTTCGTAAAACATAGGATTTCTTCCTATCAATCAAGAACACATAGACAAGGAAGGAGACATGCATATGACGATGAACTGAATGAAGGGTAATTCGCCGAAACACTTTGTGAATCACGACTAACTGCACTGAAAGGATTCGCCAGCGCAATTCTGAAGTCCATAAATACTGAAATCTTTTATTATTTCGATATGGAAATTTAGAGAGTGATGCAATTACACTTATATTTTGTTCTTTAGTCTTCTCAAGTTTAAAGAGGGTTTTTGTGGAAGCTTGAAGAAAGAAGATTTTCTTCCAATTTTAGGAGTGGGTCTTCTCCATTTACCTTCCTTTGCTACTCTTAAGTTTTAATCCCTTATACCTACTTAATTTTATTATCATTTTACGTATATTTTTTTATTATTACTGGATGTGTTCCTAAAAACAACCCATTATTGGGTTGTGATTTAGCAAATATAGGTTGATTTATTTGGTGGGTCTTGCTTGGCTGTAACTTAGATTGCCTTTTGATGGTGATTTCATTTAGTGGTTGTTGTTTAGTATAATGGGTTTGTAGTTGCAAATACAAAGCCACCCATGTCTTTTAGGTTTTCTCGAGAGATAGGTCGTGAAACTAAGACCACTAGAAAGATCTTCTCAGGAGTGGATCGACATATGGTTCCACCCGAGAGGGTAAGACCTAGTATCATATCCAAGAAATCCCTTAAAAAGAGTGAGTGTTGATAAGGCGTAGGCTTGATTGTTTAGAAGAGTGTATGTCCGAGAAAAACCCATTTGATATTGGGTAAGTTGACCGAGAGGGAACTTTTTTTCACCTGAAGCTTAGCCTAGTCAGCATTGTTTATTAAATCAGCTACCGAACGCATGTACCCACCACTTTTATCATCATATATAGTGATCACACCCGAAGAGCTTTCCCTCGTACTTTATTTCCCTTTAATTTTTGCTATTTTAGTACATGTGACAAATTCTTTTTTGATATTTGACATTCTGGTGTTAAAAATCTAATAAATTTTATTTAACACTCGAAAATGACTTAACTTATCAATTTTTAGAATGAAATTATAAGTAGCTATAATTTTAACTACCACTCCATTAGGACACGACCCTAATCCTTGGTTGGTATACTAAACTAGCTTTGCGTAGATACTCATGGTGTAGTCTAGTGTAACGACCGGAGAATACCCCCTAGAAGTTACTGGCATGGTTGACCTTTCCGAGGTCTTAGACAAGCCTCTTAAATTCATTCATTGTAAAGTCATATAAATTTAGAAGAAAATTTATGACTTTTTATATCACATCATATGCTAGAACATCACTTCATATATATGTAAAATGTCATAAGTACGTAGTTAGACTCTAAGTCTCTTTTGCCATCCTAGACTCAACATCAATAGAGTAGAATAGGGACACGACCCTTAACAACATAAAATAATAATATAAACTGTTACATAAACTTAAAGAACATGTTGACATAGGCAATCCTTGAATCATAATTTCTTTGAACTAGGGAGATCCATCGAAGCCCTTCACTTAGGAGACATCCTTTAGCCATCACCATCTACACTTTGTGTAAAAAGATGAAGAAGAATGGTATTAGTTCAAGAATTCATCTATGTTTTGAAATTATGAAAAAAATTGAGTTAAAGAGGACATTTAGTTAGAATTCATGCATCATATGTACAATAGAACTTCATGAAGATTACTATAATAAGAACAATATAGTTTACATATTTCATATAGACATGGATATCACTAATAACCATACTTGAAGCTATTTAATCACATTGAAGGCATAATCTGAAGATAAGAACCATCACCTAAGACAATCTCCCATTCTTACTAGTGCAGTGTACAAGTAATATCCCGTACTACTACTCATACCATGTAATACTAGGAAGTCACCCTAGACTTAGGCACATCACATTTCATTACATACAACACATGCACTTAACCTTGGACATAAGACCAACATACTGCATAAATGGTCACATGAGAACTCTTTTATCCATTACATCTTAGTCATAACTAATTTAGTTCATCTATTAGGTAAACCACTCTCACAACCCTATCACAAGCTTGTTTGTGCAATGTACGCATGGAGTTCTATACACCCAAATATACCAAGAAAACCCATTTAGAAGCCTCAAGTGTAACTCACATGCATAATAATAATTCATGTGTTGACATAAGTAAAGTTAATCATGACATGCACGACATGCAATCATGCTAATTATACCTTAACATAATCATTATTCAAAAAGGAACCTCATCATAACTTCTGTTAGAGTCCAGTTGTGCAATGTATAAGTAGGGTCCATAGTCCTACCTATACTAACTAGTCTTTCAAGGAATCATGAAAATTGTTTATAATCTTAACTTAGTTCATTTCTTAACTTTAGGGATGCTTAGCCCTAACCGACATAGACCATGTGTGGTACATGCAATTATGTGGTGTATAACCCCACACCGAAAAAGGGCGTTCTACTTTTCAATGTAGAACCTAAATAATATCTATCTAGGTGGATCTAATAGCTATATCCTATGGGGGGAACGTAGTTAAGGGATAATGAGATTTCTTCTACAAATCCAACCTTTTGCATTAGCGGAGATGCTTCCATATCTTGAGTATCACTTCGATAACCCAACCTATTACATTAGCGGAGGGATCTTTTCCTCATTGTTCATATCCACTCGGTGCTAAGCTTAAAGTTCCTCTTTAATATATTTATGCCTTTCTTAATCATTAGTTCATAAAGAAGGATTTATGAGCTTGCTCCTTCTAATATCATATACCTCAAAGGTTTCTAAGTTGTGAATGTTCTTTAATCATAGAACCTACTTGATGTGAAAATGTCCTTTCACATAACTCTACCATTCATAAAATCATATGTGTGTGCATACATATGTGAAATCTACCTTCAAATGAACACTTTTAGGCAGACATGTTCATAACTTCATTAATCATATACTTACATTTATAGTAATAGATATTGATGCATAGGAGAACTATCCTTCCTTACTCATCATGAATCTATCCTACTCGTAGACACGAATGAAGTGTGTATGTGTACGTGCATTTGCCAACAGGATCACATAATGTCTATAACATAACATTGAGGAACCCACCCTCTAAAGACCACAAGAAATGTACAACATTTCTCAAGTCTTAAGTCATACACATATATAGTTTTATGGACTATAGGCTACACATAGTCACATTACAACATAGGATGCAATAACATATTCAACATTAAAATAGAAGACTCCTACCATACTTTGATCACATATTAAGGTAGTGATTTGATAGGTACGGGTCATTCAAGAAGTGTATTCATCATCATTAGCCATACTGATCACACCTAACCCTAACATGATCATCCACATATATACAAGTAACTTCAGATAACATCAATTCAGTTAGAACGTGATACTAGAATCAAGTCACACCCATCAACCTCATAACCACGAAATCATCATATCAATTCATCTTGCATATAATGCCTTCAACGCCATGAACATCATATATAAGGATAAATACGATTGTAAACACCGCCACCATAAGTGGACCATACCAAACAATATCAAAACCAATACTAAAGACTAGGAAATTAGGTCAACTTACCCATAATCCTAGCCATGCTCAACATAGACCAATTCTCAACAATTCATAATTGATTGATATATATATATATATATATATATATATATACACACACACATAATTAGAATTAAGTAATACACTATACGCAAATCATAATTTGATCATCAATTAATTAAGATCACAAGACCCACATTATAGGCTAAATTGAGAAATTAGAAGGATCATGGATTCTTCATTAAATTGGATTGAAATTTATAATTTAAATAGAATATAATAATAAATTCATCACTAGTATGATTTAGAAAATCATTTGACAAGTAACCCATGGTTAGATTAAAAAATTGGGAATTTTGTCTTTGAATCACTTTTAAAAAATCTTTGATTGAACTCCCTAGATGGAAGAGTAACTAAGGATCAATTATTAACATACCTTATTAGTTGAAGAAATATGAAATGTTTGAGAAGAAGCCATAAAAGTCCAGCCCCAAGCATGAACTTTAGTTTGGGTCTCCATTGGAGGTTTGAGAGTATTTGGAGGAGAAGAGAGTTTTGGGATTTTTTATTTCCCTATTTGGTGTTGGGGTTTTTACTTTGGAAAAGGGTAAAATAGGTCTTAGAAAAAGTTTATACCAACACAAAGATTTTCCAAAACACCCCATACTTATCTTGAATTTTAGACATGTCAAACTTAACTTCCATTTTCGAAATATTCTTTGGGGAACAAGTCTGCATTGCAGAGCTGTTCCTCTATGAATTTTTGAATTAAATTTCGAGGTAGTAGAGTCCGCTACTTGTTCTCGACGCGGACATGATCCTTTCATGTACAATTTGTGCTACCTTTGGAAACTTGTTGGCCAATGGTTGGGTCCTCCTCAAGGGTTCGTACGTTGGTCCTTGGAGTTTCATAACTTAATGTTTTAACCCTAAACATGTTTATTACGCACTAGGGTCACCTCCACTATTTTTAGACTCCAAACAACACATAAAAACAAGGCAAACATACAAGGACACACTAGCACGTCTAAAGACTAACTTTCGAACGTCTTGGTCATTCTTTGATGTTCGACCTCTAAACAACTTCAAATCAACTATATAAGCTTTAGCAAAAACTTTATTAATATGTTATTAAACTTTTTACGAACATGTGAGGCTCTACACAACATAGTTTATTTTGAGGGTATTGACAGCTAGTGTTGTTAATCACGAGCTAGAAAATATTTAAATAATCAAATGGTGCCACTATCGAGAAGTGGTGTTACGTGAATATGTAGTTACTTATAGTTTTTAGTTCTTTTTATCGTAGTTTATTCAAAATTTCACTATTAATTTTGTTACTTTTTGGGTATGTTATATTGTTCATGCAAGTTCTTTAAGTATGACAGAGGGAGTGGTAGGAAAGCCATAAGGAAAACCAAGAAGCCGAAAATGGCCCCACTCTAGCTATTAGTATCTCAACTGAATGACTTGACCACAAAAATATTTGAGGTGGAAAACCAGTGCAACCGCAAAGGGAGGTATATACCTCAACACGCCAGGAAGAGCACTAGAGAACATGAGAAGAGACATGTTGAGAACACACATCAACTCATTCTCCAAAAGGTTACCAATAAAGATCGAGTGTTGGACAAAATGATAAAGAGTATTGAAATGATCAATCAACTGATCAACCCTCACTCTAGATAAATCGTATATCAGATAACTCCTAATGTTTTCCATGCCTCAGCTCCACCCAAACGACATATTCGAGTTACCTAGTGATACTAGGACTAACTCCCTTATCATAGAGTGAGGAAGGACCGACAAAGAGCTATTACGCTAAAAAAGTCACTTCTTGGGAGGCAACCCAAGATAATAACTTAGGATTGTACTTTATTAAAATAATTGTGTACTAGTGTTGTAGGTTAAATGAGGAAAATTTTGCGAACTCTTAAGTTGAAAACTAAAAAATCCATTACGTGCAACGTTAACCAGGTTGGCTTTCCGTTTTGAACTCCATCGTTTGGCTCAATTAAATGGTACTATTGAACCTGTAAAACTCGGTGAGACTAAATGTAACTTGGAGCTTAGACAATAGGTTCGGCGTACCGGAGGCAGACCGCCGATCTCACCCCAAAAAAATTGAATAAATTGAGGAAAAGGGTGAGACAAATACCACTCACATTCCACCAAATAGTTTGATGAGTACAACTTACTTCGCGGAATGGATGAGAACTGAACGGTTATATAAGTGCAAACGGTTAAATTTTCTAAGAACTCCATTATTCTTTGTCCCTAATTTATTAAACTAGTACATATTCCTAGATTTTCAGTAGAAGTTAGTATTTCTAGTTAGATAATAGTGCTTGGGTGTGGATTACATCATTTACTAGAACTCCAAAAGTACTCTAAATGGAATAAAATGTTTCACTCTCAAACTCCAGATTTACTTTTAATAAATTTGTTACATTGTTGCTACTATCGAATTGGAACAATGTTGGTTGGGTCCTTTGATAGAAATAAGTTACTTTTATGCTAATTTTAAATTATAAAGTGCCTAATATTCCTACAATCATAGAATGATTGTACTTATTTATCTTGATCGTGAGTATTTGAGTTGAATTGTACATGTTCGCTGCCTAGTTGAGTGGGTGAAACTCTTGTGTGATGGGAAGTGTGGGTTTTGTGTAAATTTCATATTTGCATGATTAGTTTCTATTTTAAATGATGAAAAGTTAAACATTAAAAACAAAGAGAGACTTAGGCACGATGGGTTGTTCGACGAACGAGGTCGCATTCGCCGAACGACTCGGCGGTTCGCCTAATTACTATTAGATCGCTTTGAACATGCCTCTTTTACCTCCCTCACTATATAACTCGGCGAATAGGTTTGACTTCACCAAATACTCGGATATTCACCAAATGAAATTTTCTTTCGCAAAATGTACCAAAATGGATTGTAATATCCTTTGGTTAGTCAACCTAGTTCACTAAAGTAGATTGGTGATTCGCCGAACTGAAATGCAAAAACAACTACAACAACTTTCTTTTATTTACATTGAAATGCGATTTCAACTAACAATGGATCATTGTAGGTATGGTACGTAGGAACGAGAAAAGTCAACTCTCAAAGAAAGCAACCCTGGACATAAAAATTAATAAAAGGGGCTCAAATCCTCTAAAAAAGAGAAGTCGGGGAGATCAAAAGCGGCAAGGGCAAGAAAAATAAAAACATGTTTCTGAAAAGGATAACTACAAAAACTAGATCTCAGCACAATGAGTCAAAAGATAATGAACCGCTAGTTCAAATACAGAGAAGACTGAGTAGTAGGCCTCAAACTTAAACTAGTAAGTTTTACCCTTATGCTTCCACACGAATCAGAGTGAACTCAACCATAACTCCTCGTGAGGTGACTCCAGTATTTGCACCTCATATCCACTTCCTATAGTGCCGCAACATTACATGCTAAACAATTTGTAGGGAAATGAAGTTAGGACCATTAAAGAAGAAAAGCGCCTAGTGATGGTTGGGTTAGACAGGTTATCTGAGATTCTAGCCGCCCTACGTTTCCAGTTATTCGCAGAACCTCAAGGACCATATGTTCCTAAATGGGTTAGGGAGTTCTATGAATCATATGGAGAATTAGTGCCGACGAACATAAAACAAGCAAGAGAATTCAAATTAGTACATTCTCTTACAGTGAGAGGCACAAGAGTGGAATGACATAGCAAACATATTACCATATATTGGAAAGGTGTTGCATTCTATAGGACCCTATGATTGATTGTCTATCACATCAACTCTAAATGACCTGAAGGAATTGCTAGCGCCTATGATCTAGGTGAATACTGACAGATGGCTCAGAGTTGTAGATTATTAAAGGAAGAAAGATTTGAATGTGGCTGCCAGTTTTTTGCTCAGTTTCATAAGAAGAACGAGTGAAATATGTTTATCCATAGATCAATCTATCTTAAAAGCATCATGTATACGAGGAGAATTGATCTAGGACTACTAATGTCACAATAAATGGGTAAAAGTACTAGAGACATACTTCCCTGCCACTTCATGTCCTGGTGCTGAGCTATCCAGAATAACTAGAGTGCGTCGAGATCAAGCATATTATGAGATCACTCTTGCTTTTGTCACTTATATTAAGAGATTTCAGGAACAGTGTGCTGGCGAGGAAGTAGGCAGGAGAGGAGCAGCCGCAGATGATACAACTCCTTAGATTGATATTGACTTGTTATTTGTAGAAGAAATTGCACCCACTCAGGCCTCTAGGACAAGAGTTAACCCTTTTTCCTTCCTCCTCTTCATAGGATCTAGGTGTTTCCACACCAGACTAGCCAATCCAAATCACTCTGAGGGATGATTCTGAAGATGGGACGACTATCCTCATCCACCGAATCATGGTCATCCAAACAGGAGAATTCAGTCCCTAGGTTGATTGACAAAACCATCGGTTCTGCACTTGCTCCCATATAGAGTGTTGTGAATGCATTAAATGTGAGAGTTACAATATATGACCACAACAGGGAGATGCCAGGTGAGATTTTGGTATTACAAGACAACATTGCGAGACTACAGAATGACGTAAACTAATTGCAGAATGTAGAGACCCACAGAGGACCGGAAAAAACTAAAAAATGAAGAGAAGGATGATACAAAATCTTAAAAAGAGGAGGAAATGAAGAAAAACAAGGGGGGTTGACAGCCACACAAGACCAACAACACTTCTTTAGAAGCCTGACAAACATAGGAGAGAAAGTGGTACATCTGGTGAGATAGACATCACATATAAAGCCACCCACAACAGCTTCTATGGTACCTGGTATTAATGGTCAATTACAAACTATAACTCAAAGTTCTAATTCCCCTATAAGAGAAGAAACTACAAAGACATGATTTCTCTTTATCTTCCTTATTGTCTTACTGACACTTTATTTTTCATAATTTTATTTTCACTTGAGAACGAATGCTTTTTAGTTGGGGTAGGGAGACAGTAAGCTTTGTTTTTAGCATCTTTAATTCTTTTTCAAATTGTGTTTTGAAATACGTTATCTGTATTAAAAGTAGTGTTTTTATATTCTTCATTTTTGTGGATTGTTTGAGTTTATTCTTCTTATTTCAGATCTTAATTTCAAAATAATTATTACCCTTCAAAAATATTTTCAAAATTTAAAAATTTTCCAACTTTTTTGTTGAAAGTGATTGTTCTTTTACAACTTTAAGTCGCGGTATCGATCAATATTGGTGAATTCAAAAGAGCTCTTAATCAAACAAACATGAATGTTCATCTACAAGGAGAAAGAATAAACTTACATAGACAATATGTGAACTCTTTTCATCCCGTTTTGACTAGCCTATTATCGAATTGATTCTTTTGCAATGACCATTGCACACTAGCGAAAGTGTGTAGTCTTGTTTGACTTAACTGTAGATTCCTTGTGTTGTGAGCTTAATTTGAACCTTTCATTAATAAAACTAGAACTTTTCCCATTACTCTCATTGATTTTGAAAGGTATCCTCTTGAGATCATCTTAGGTCACATTAAAATAGAGTAAGCCAACGATGATATATACCTCTTTAAAGGCCTACCCGCGAGCGTGTGAAACCCTCTTGAACACCCTTTGATCCGTACATCTTCTATGGAAAAACCTTGATGAAACCCATACCTTACGTTATCCATCACCTATAATAGTCTTGATATGTGCATAATTGAATATCCAACTTAAGTCAAATGCCTAAGTTAACGGTGTTTTAAGAAGGGAAAGGAAAAGTCATTAAGTGCAAGAAATGTCTTGCAAAGCAATGGTATTGCGGAGAAATATAAACTCTCCATATAAAAAAAACAAGAGAGAAGAAAAAGAAAAGAATGAAAAAGAATGTTGCAGAATAAAAGCATAAAAAGAAATCGGATTTCAAAGCAATCTATTGAGAAGAATAAATGATGACTATGTACTTGACATAGGATTGATGAAGCAAGAAAGATGATGTTTTGAGAAAGTAACATCTCATTGAGCAAAGAGACACCGACACTAAATGACCATACGTTTGCAGTCGACCTCATTATAAACCTTAGAAAGACATTTTTAACCTTGAGGGAACTGAATCAAAAGTCAATTAGAAAATAAGGGCAACCCTAAAGGTGAAAACATGCATTGTGTTCCTCTTTGTGCGTGTGACCATTGTATAAGATTCCTTATCATAATTTGATAAATCTACGTGTGTGAAAACAAAATCATTCTTTGTGTGAGGGCATGAAGATACTTTTGTTGATCTTGAATTTACATTAGTAGCGAGTATTATGAGCTCGAGAATCTTTTGTAATGGTGTGTCGTACCTTGAAGCTTTGAGTATAAAATAAAGCTATGCATGAGTAATTTAAGTCTTGATGTGCATATTCATGATTGAGACATGTGTAGCACTATTGAGACATCTACTCGAATGGAAGAACTAGAGTTTTACTTGAGGACAAGAAAAATTTTAAGTTGACGGTAATAATGAGTCTTTAAATTGGACTTATCTAGGGATTACGTGAATGCGAATAGTGTTCTCGATAGTTTATTTTATCTCGATATCTTACAAAAACTCCTAACTTTTAGGTATTTGAGAATTTGGTAGGAGCATGTAAACTTAGGCACAAAATAGAGAAAAAGAGATAAAAATGCAAAGGTGCACATCGGCACACACACTTGGCAATCCGTCGTATAGCGAAGCTCCGTCTTTTGTTACATCAACTGATCCCTGAAGGAAGTGGATCAAAAAGGCAAAAAAAAGGAGCAGTCGGCACTTTTCCAATCAGTTTCATAGAGCAGAAGATTTCCTCCAATTGATCCAGAACACATAGACACGGAAAGCAATGTGCAAGCGGAGATGAACAGAATGAAGGGAGATTCGTCGAATCACTTGGCAAATAACAACTAACTATGCCAAAAGGATTCCCCTGCGCAACTGTAAAGTCTATAAACACCGAACTCTTTTATTATTTAGATATAGAAATTTTGAGAGTCAAACAATTACACTTGATATTTTGTTCTTAAGTTTTCTCCCAAGTTTTGAGAGGGTCTTATTAGAATCTTGAAGATAGAAGCTCTTCTTCATATTTTCGAACTGGGTCTTCTCGATTGCTGCTTTAAGGTTTAATCTTTTATAACTATGTGATTTTTATTTATAATTTTAAGTGTATTTAATTATTTTTTGATGTTGGCTAAAAACCCCTATTCTTGGGGTGTGATTTAGAAATTATGGGTTGATTTATTTTTTGAGTCTTGCTTGCTTGTAGCTTAGATTTTATTTTAATTGCGATTTCACCTAGTAGTTGTGGTTTATCAAATTGGTTTGTAGTTGAAAATACAAAGCCACCAGTGTGTTTTCGGCTTGGTCGAAAGAGAGGTCATGCACCTAATACCACTAGATTGATATCCTAAGGAGAGGGACGACATGTGATTCAGCTCGAGAGGGTGACCCTAGTCCCATATCCAAGCACTCCCCTTGAAAGATAGAGTGTGGATAAGGCTTAGGCTGGATATTTTAGAAGAGTTTTTCCGAGAGGAACCTATTTTATATGGGGTAAGAGGGAACTTTCTTTCAAAGCTTAGCCTAGATTATTTTGTGAAATTATGTACCAAAAGCATGTAACCACCACTTTTATCTTAACATATAGTGATCACACCCCAAGAATTTTCCACCATATATGATTTCCTCTTTAATTTTTACTAGTGTACTACTTGTTACAAAATCCCTTTTTTATATTTGACACTCTAGTGTAACAAAATTTAATTTGTTTTGTTTTAATACTCAAAAATGTCTTAAACTATCACTATTTAGCATGGAATTCTAAGTAGCTACTACTTTCACTAGCACTCCCTTTGGACACAACCCAAACCCATGTTACTAGCTTCAATTCGTCGACGCTCAAACTGTAGGCTAGCATTGTTGATCCAGAGCTATAGAACATTCAAAGAATCACTAAGGTGAATGTACTCAATGTTTTATTTTGTATTGTGATGTATCTAGAGTCTACTTGGGTTGTGCATCATTGCAGAATTGTAAAGTATATCTTATGCCTTAAGAGAATTGAAAGTTCATGATATGAGTTATCGAACCCATGACTTAGATCTTGCTACTGTAGTATTTTCCTTAAAGACATGGCTTTATTATTTATATCGTGTTTATGTGGATGTGTTCACAGATCACAACAGTCTTCAATATGTGTTTAGTTAGAAATAGCTCAATCTCAGACAAAGGAAGTGGTTAGAATTACTCAAAGATTATGATATGAGCATTCTTTACAACCCATGTAAGGCTAATGATGTTGCTGAAGCATTAAGCAGGTTGGCTATGGGTAGTACCACCCATTTTAAGGAAGAAAAGAGAGATCAGTTAGCCAATGATATGCATAGAGTTGGACGCCTGGGAATCAGACTAATGGATTACACAGAAGAATTTACAATATTGGCAATGGGGTCGAGTCATCATTAGTATTAGAATAAAAGGCAAGCAAGACCAAGATCCCATTTTTCTTGAGTTGAAGGCAAGTGTTCATAAGCAAATAGTATTATCTTTTGAACAAGGGGGAGTTTATTTCTAGGGATACAAAGGTAGATTGTGTTTTCCAATGGTTGATCGAATCCAACGGAGAATCATGGTGGGAACTCATAGCTCTAGATATTCTATTCATCCGAGTTACACAAAGATGTATCGCGAATCGAGAGATGTCTATTGATGGAATGACATGAAGAAGGGCATTCAAAAATTTGTCTCTAAATGGCCAAATTTTCAACAGGTTAAAGTAGAGAACAAACGGCCCGGTTATTTGACTAAGAAAATAGAACTTCCAAAACAGAAGTGGGCAGTGATTAATATTTATTTAATCACAGTCTTGCAAGGTGTTAGAGGCAACATAATTCTTTTTAGGTGATTTTCTATATAATGACAAAGTCAACCCATTTTCTTTCGCAAAAAGATTGTCTGCTCGGCAGAAGATTATGTCAAGTTATATATTCAAAAAGTGGTAAGACTTCATGTTGTCCCAATTTCCATTATTTCAATTAGAAGTGAACCATCTTCTACACAATTCTGGAAATTTATTCAGAAATGTTTGGGTTCAAAGGTTAACTTAAGTATTGCCTTTCATCCTCAAACATATGGGAAAGCAGAGAAAACAATCTAGACCTTGAAGGATATGTTGAGGGTATGCATGATCGATTTTAAAGGGATTTGGGATGATCATCTACCTCTTACTGGATTCCCTTAGAACAATAGTTACAACTCTAGCATCCAAATGGCTCCATATGAATCTCTTTATGGGAGAAAATGCAGATCTCATATTAGATTGTTTTAAGTTAGTGAAGTAGGTTTCATAGGAAAAGACCAAGTTCATAAACCTATGGAGAAGGTGAAAGTGATCAAAGAGAGGTTGAAAACAGCGCAAACTCGTCCAAAATCTTACACTGATGATAGGAGAAGGGAGGTAGAGTTTAAAGTAGATCATTGGATTTACTTTAAATTTTCACCCATGAAGGGAGTTATTACGTTTGGTAAGAAGAGGAAGCTTAGTCCCCTGTATGTTTGACCCTCAAATATCAATGAGGATTGAAAATGTAACTTATGAGTGGGACCTACCAGAAGAGTTAGCAACGGTTCATCCAGTATTTCACATCTATATGTTGAGTAAATCCATGGGTGATCCTTCGTTGATTATGTCAATTGAAAATATTGAGATCAAGGATAACTTTTCTTATAAGGAGATTCATGTCAAGATTCTAGAAAGCTATATTCACAAATTCAGAACAAAAGAGGTGGCATCAGTAAAAGCCCTTTGGAGGAATAAATTTGTTTAGGAAGCTTCTAGGGGAGATGAGGATGATATGAAAAAGAAATATCTAAATCTCTTTCAATACGGAGAAAGTTAAGAGCAAGGTACTAATTCTTCTCTTAGTACTCTTTAAATTATGAGTGAGCATAATGTTTGTTGGCATTTGCTTGATAGGTGTATAAACGTGATGTTCCCACCCATAACCTAGTAAGAGTAATGTTATTCGAGGACGAATGTTTCCAAGGGGAGATATAGTAATATATTGCAATTTGAAATAGTTAGGAAAAAGTTAAGAACTGTAATTAGTCAATTTTGGAAATAGTTATGAATCTGAAAATTTAATTAAGATAAAATAGTGAGTTTATAGTAAAATTCCAATGGTCATAACTTCTATATCATGGTGATTTAGGAGCACTTCCAAATATGGTTGGAAAGTTATTGGAATTATCTTTCCAATGCCGCAGAGATTGTGCGATTCCGTGTTTGTATGAGTCAGTTATTGCCACGACCCAAGAGAACACCCTATAAGATATGGCATTCCATCGAATTGGAACACGTCTTACTTGACCACTCGGAGGTCTTGTACAAGCCCTTTGACATCATCCATTTCATAACATACATGAAAAGTAGAGCAGAACTAAAACTTTTCACACAAAATAATACTTCAAAATATCTTTCATAGAAAACAAAAGGAAGAAATCTAAGTCTAAAAGTCGCCATATTAGATATATGAATATATTAGGAAAGGACCCATAAAGTACAAAATAGAAATAATAATTCTATTACAATACGTTCAATAAGGATATCTAAACATTATGATGTCCTCGAATCTAGTGTTGACATACAAACACTTGCTTGAATGAAATGCTAGGGTCCAAGCTTCACTTCACACACTCCTCTCAAATTCCACCTACACCTTTAGAGATTGACAAAATGAATTGAATTAGTACATTGCATGTACTTAGTATGACATAATGCATAAAAATATGATAAGAGGACATTTGTATAAAATATGCTCTTTTTAAGTAAAACTTCATAAACAGGTATAAGGATCACATTAAGTAAACATAAGCAGATAGAGTCACATCCCACAATATAACATCAAGAACCCATCAAAACACATAAACATGATAGCCTCCTACCAAAGGTGATTCTAAGGCTCTTTGTAGTGAGTTATGAAGCGACCGCCCATACGAACCCTTCACTCACACAAAAGAGATCCTAAAGATTATCTAATATAAGATTATTAAAATTTCATATAATTGACTCCCTACCTAGAATTACTCATGTAAGAGAGAGAACGCCCATACACCCTCTCCAAGCCTACTAAGCAATCTTGTAAGCTACTCTACATAGATAAATTTCATTAAAATACCTTTACTTAAGTCATAATATTCATTTAAGAGACAATCAACACTTAAGGACTTTCACATAATAGTCTTGGAGAAGACCTAGGAAACTCACACATTAATATCTTCAAAGCCCAATCGTGCAATGTATAGATAACGTCCCATTCAATTATCAAAACTTAATAGAACATATCAAACACTAGCATGTATCTCATCTGATGAGAATGGGAAATAACCGACATAGACCATGGTAGCTAAGCATTGAATCCGGAGTCAACCCTACTCCAATAGAGGGTGTTCTACTTGTTAATGGTAGAACTAGGACACATCCCATGCAAGTACAAGGTTAAGAAATATGAAGGGTTTCTTTGTTCTCTAATGTGATCTTTGTTAGAGAAACTTCCCAAGCATACTCACGTGGTGCTACCCTCTGTTCTCATAGATTAATTCAATAAAGGAGCATATGAAGAGGTCCATATCTTGTTCATAACCAAATAAAACTACACCTTACCAATAAGGGCCCATAGGATTGCCTTACAATATTTAAGAGGATATATCAGTGACTTTCCTAAGGATCATTTCATGACGTTCCATCCAACCAACTCTAAGTACAGCATTCACAAAAGAAAGATAACTTTAAGGCTTTCAACTTCAAGGATATCATAAACTTGTTTTAAGTTCCTCATAAATGATCTTCTTTACTATATTAAAGATCATATTCTATTCATACATATACATTCATGACAAAGGTGTTTTATCCTACTAAGTGAGAGATTCATATTCATATTCTTCATGTATCAAGTAAGAGACACAAGTCTACAGAAAAAAGACACATATACCTTCCATTATCAAGTATAGCATATCAGTCATGAAGCACATAGAAAAAACATAGTATACTTGCAAGTTACCCTACACACTCATATAGAATCATCAACATAACTCAAACTAATGATCATATAGTCAACTAGAGAGATTCACACTTCAATATCAAGTATAGAAACCCAAGGCATTACTATAGCATATCATGATCACCCACAATCACCGACGAGAACACATACTTTGACTTCACATATACACATAAGTCATCAAGAGCTTCACAATACTCACATATTCAAGTTATCACAAGCTAATACCATAATTCATAAATTAATGCCGACAAGGCCACATTGTTTAACAATTCATAATGTATTGCCACGAGGCCACATTATTCAAAAATATAACACATTAGCACCATATACATAAGCGGAACATACCAATTTTCATCATAGTTCAGGATTTATACTACACAATATTGAGAAGGTTAAGTCAACATACAAATATTTCAATCTCATAACTCCAATCCATAGCTAATTCAACCAACTCAATATACAAAGACTCTTACCAATAGTCAGATCACCAATCAATACAATAATCACAATATACAGTGAATAAAAGATAATAAAACATGAATTTATCTATTTAGGATATCCTACTTACAAATCTATCATAATTCTTTCATAATTCAATAGCCCTAATCAAACTAATCAAGAAATCAATACCATTGAGGAATGATCAAATAAACCATAAAGTAGTCAAATCTACGATTGCATGGTTTTCACGGGTTGATAGAGTTTTTATTCTAAAATCATTAAATTCACATCAATTCAATCATAATACAATGATTCAAAGCGTTTTATGCAAGAATCCCTGGCTAGATTACAATTTAGAAGTTCATCTTTTAAGAAAGTATTGGAAACCACTTTGAAGATTGGCTCCTAAAAGAGATTCAAGGATGTAAACTATACATTAATTGATGCTACGCAACAAAATTAAATATATATTTATGGAGAAACCATGCTTCAAGCTCCAATTTTCCTTCAAGCTTCAATGGTGTTTTTTTAGAGTTTTTCGTTGGGGTTTGGGGTTTTGATTTTTAAATAATGAATTCATCTAAGTGTTTAAAACTTATAAACACATTTAAAATACCCAAAATAAACTTAAGAAACCTTCCAAATAATTTTACTAAGGCTAGGTGAAAACCCCATAATGCCCTTGAGATGGTCTTGTCACTGCAGGAAATTGTAGACCCATCAACGGTGAACCATCAACGCCTCGTCGACCCACCAACAAACCCTCCTTATGGTCCGTGGTTTAGGTCAGAGGCTGGCCAAATGGTAGCTTAAGATACCTAGCATATTTTCTACCTACTATGTATTTCCATGACCCCTGTAGATATCACCCTATCTATACCCGGAACCACTCCCCTAATGCCCTAAACGACGGGGCGTTGACTGACCTACTGGGCGTCGATTGCCCCTCATTGGTTGGGCTGGCTTTGAAAGCTTTTTGCTAGAAGTTGAATCCTTTTGAGGGGAACTTTGGTTGGTCCTTGGGGAGGTTTTCCCGGACGTTTCCAACCCAAATATACTTGTAAACATGTTAGGAACCCCTCACATCAATTTTAACCGAAACAAACATGTAAAACATTCAAAGGCACACCTAAACGATCAAGCACGTCTCAAGAAATATCTTTCGAACGTCATAGACGTTCTGGGACGTTTGACCTCCAAACATCACCAAACTTCAGACACAGCCTGTAAAAATAATTATAAACTGTTTTAGGATTTTATAACATCATCACACAGGCGTAAGGATCTAGTGTCACCTAAGTCGTTCTAGAGGTGTTACATTCTCGCACAATTGGACAACATTTGTCTCGAATGACACTTGCTTCATTTTAGGCACTTTCGAAAGACAAGAAACTCAACTCTAGATGCACATAACCATACCACACCATAAAAAACACACAATTAGGATGAACACCACTTTCACATAATAAAAAGACTCAAAACGCAATAAGAAGATAGAAACTCTTTCTACAACTCATTATGCAATAAGACACACATTATTAATTTCAATTAGGAGAAATCCTTCTCCACACATTATCATTCTCATATACATCAATTCTATACACATTATAACCATTTTAAATAAAAGAACAATTTAGTCATTTTTGCAGAAACTTCACATTGAACTGTCAAGCATTACAGTGAAACATGCTCAAATTTTAAAAATGCAAATCTTAAGAAATTTATAAGGAAAACATGAAAATATAATAGACAAAACCGTAGAAAATCATTTTAAAACATAATCACAACTTCATAAAATTCATAGTGCAAGTAATCAATAAAATTAAATTTCAGCAAGACTCCTAAACACAATGTAAAATGCAACATGCTACTATGACTTTCTAACTCTCAACCTTGAGTTGAATAAAATAGAAGGGAAAATAAATCAAAACTCCACTACTCACCATATTCCCCTACATAAAAGGAACCCATCACAATAAAACGGAGGAAATATAATTTGTTGGCATCATTATCATCATCTGGCTTTGTTCCCTTAGCTCGGAGGGCATAGAAGAGATTCCTCTGTGGAGAACCACCTCTCTTCCTCTATCTACAACTAAACCCTAAATCCCTCACCTTATGACCATCCTTACCACAACCAAAGAAATTTATGGTACCGAATAAAAACTTTCCAAAGTGCTTTACCCACAAGTATAGAAATTAATCTTAACACCTTTAGAACTACTACAACTTTCACCCTTTACCTTAGGACATTAGGTCCATCATGGTTTGGATCCCTTTTTATAAAACTAGGTAGGTTTTGCTCATTGGATTCACCCCTATTCAAAATTCTATAAATCCTACTAAGCTTGGATTCTTCAATGGATTGAACATACACCATAAGCCTAGACAAGTTCATGTCATTGTGGAGCGTGGTCATACGACATACTTCTTTCACAAGGTCGGCTACAGCGGTCACAAACATACTCATCTCATACCTAGGGTTAGAAACAAAGGAAGGAATATACCTAGAAAACATAGTAAACTTCAAAGAATAATCTTCCACTCTCATGTTTCCTTTCCAACGGACAAAGAACTCCTCAACCTTTACCTTCCTCCTCTCACGGGGAAAGTACTTCCCTTAGAAAGCCTCTTTAAACTCCACCCACTCTATAAGACCCGACACAACCATCCTATTATCTTTCCATTGAGTGTACAACACTTGAGTAACATGACTCAATTAGTATAAGGCAAACTCCGCTTTATCCCAAGAATTCACCCCCATAGCACTCAACACTTTATAAACACCATCAAGGAACTCTTGGGGATCGTCTCCCAACATAGAGCCAATAAAGGTACGAGGATTCATTTTTAAAAAGTCTATCAACCTAGAGGTCATGATACCCTCCAAAGCATACATCCTAGGTACAATGTCTCTAGTCACATGTGTTGTGATGGCTCGGGCTAAAGAAAGTAGAGCATCTTTAATCTCCCCATTTGACATATTTGGGGGAACCACCAGAAGCTCATTAACATCACCTCTAATATGGACTTGATAACCTTGGGGAGGGACTTGAGAATTTTGAGGAACTTGAACTCCTTAAGGATCTAGTTCACCTTGGGGATCTTCCTCTTGCACCCCATCCTTTTCCAACCTACTTGCGATCCTTCTTCTTATAGTCATGCTCCTATAAAGACAAGAACAGACACTTATAACCTTAACAAAATAGGCACAACACAAAATTGATGAAGAATATGAAAATCTATTGTCCTCTAGCCTCTCGCTCATAGATGAGTCGTGACTCACACCAATGCACAAGACTCTACTACATGTGGTGTTAATGAGACTTTGGATTACTAAGACTCCATAACCTATGCTCTAGTACAAAGATTGTCACGACCCGAGAGTACAGAGTAGAAGATATCACATTCTCTCAAATCGCAACAGGACGGACTTGACCTCTCGGAGGTCTTGTACAAGCCTTTTGGCATGATTCATTGCATAATATTGTATGAAAAGTAGTGAAGATTTAAAACTTTTCACACAAAATAATTATTCAAAATATGTTTAATAGAAAGCATAAGAAATAAGTCTGTCTTGAAGTCGCCATCTTATACATACAAAAATATTGGGACACGACCCATAAAATACGATATGGAAATACTGAGTCTATTACAATACTTTCAATATGGAAATCTGAACATTATGAGTTCCTCAAATCTAGTGATGACTTACCAACACTTACTTGAATAAAAGGCTAGGATCCAAGCTTCACTTCACATATTCCTCTCAAATGCCACCTACACCTTTAGAGATAGACAAAATATATGGAATTAGTGCATTGCATGTACTAAGTATGACATAATGCATAAAAATCATGATAAAAGGAAATTTCTATAAAACATGCTCATTTTAAGTTAAACTTCATAAACAAATATAAGAGATCACATTAACTCAACATAATCACATATAGTCACATTTAACAAAATAACGTCAAGAACCTTTCAAAACACATAAACATTAGACCCTCCTTTAAGGTGATTCTAAGGTTCTCGTGAGTGAGTTATGAAGTGACCGCTCATACCATCGCTTCACACACGCCAAAGAGATCCTAATGATTACCTAAGAAACCGCTCATACACCCTCTCCAAGCTTACCTCAGAAATCCTCAAAGCTACTATAGATAGATACATTTTTATTATTATACCTTTGCTTAAGTCATTATATTCATTAGACCATTTAAAAGACATTAAATAATTAAGGACTTCCACATAATGGTCTTGGAGAAGACCTAGGGAACTCACACACTAATATCTTCAAAGTCTAATCATGCAAAGTCTATATACAGTCCCATTCCACTACCTAAAATTCATATTAATATGCAATACATGCATGTACCCCACATGATGAGAATAGGAAATAACCGACATAGACCATGGTAGCTAAGCATGGAATCCGCAGCCAACCCTACTCCGATAAAGGGTGTTTTACTAGGCAATAGTATAATTAGGATACATCCCATGTAGGCACATGCATAAGGAAGATTAAGGGTTTCTTTGTTTTCTAATGTCATCTCAGTTAAAGAAACTTCCCAAGCATACTCACTCAGTGTTAGCCTTTGTTCTCATAGAGTAATTAAATAAAGGGGAATATGAAGAGGTACCATATCTTCTTCTAACAAAATCATACTACATTTTACCAAGGAGGTCCCCTAGGGTTCCCTTAAAATTGTTATGAGGATAGCTCATTGACTTTCCTAAGGATGATTTCATGTCTTTCCAGCTAACCAACCCTATGTCAACCATTTACACTAGAAGGATAACATTACGACTTTAAACTTCAAGGAGGATATCACAACCTTCTTTCAAAAAGGTTCCACATAAATGACCTTATGTACTATATTCAAGATCATATTCTATTCATACATATACAGCATGAAAAAGGTTCTTTAGCCTACTAAGTGAAGGATTCATATTCATATTCACATTCATATTCTTCATGTATCAAGTAAGGGACACAAGTCTACCAAAATAAGACACACATACCTTCCACGATTACATATAGCATAACATTCAAGAAGAAAATAAAAACAAATTAGTATACTTTCATGTTACCCTACACACTACTATTCATCAACATAACTCATTCTAATGATCATATAGTCAACTAGGAAGATTCACACTTCCATATCAAGTATAGAAACCAATGGAATCACTATATCCTTTCATGATCACCTACAATCACTTATGAGAACACATACTTTGACTTCACATCTGCATGTAAGTCCTCAATACCTTCACAATACTCACATATTCATGTTATAAAATGATAATACCATAACTCATAAAGTAATGTCGACAAGGCCACATTGTTTCACAATTCAGAAAGTAATGCCGACGAGGCCACATTATTCACAAGTATAGGACATATGCACCTCAACCATAAGTTGACAATACCAATAATAATCATAGTTCAAGAACTATACTACACAATAAAGAGATGGTTAGGTCAACATAAAACAATTCCAATCCTACAACTCCAACCATAGGCAATTCAACCAACTCAATATACAAAAGCTCTTACAAATATTCCTGCTCACCAATTCAATCCAATAATTGCACTATATCGTGAATCCAAGATAATACGACATTAATTTATCGATTAAGGACAAGCTACTTACAATTCTCGCATCATTCTTTCATAATTAAGTAGTGCAAATCAAACTATACAAGAAATCAATACAATTGAGATATTATCAAATCACACATAAATTAGTCAAAACTAGGATCGCATTGTTTGCATTGGTTCACATAGTTTTTAGTCTTAAATCATGAAATAAACATCAATTCAATCATAATGCAATGATTGAAAACGTTTTATGCAAAAACCCATGGCTAGATTACAATTTAGAAGTTCATCTTTTGAGAAAGTCTTGAAAACCATTTTGAAGATTAGCTCCTAGAAGCAAAGAGATTCAAGGATCAAAACAACACCTTAATTGATGCGAAGACATGAAATTTAATGCAAATTTATTTAGAAAACAAGCTTCAAGATCAAATCTCCCTTCAAGCTTCAATGGTGTTCTAAAGAGTTCTTCGTTGAGGTTTAGGGTTTTAATTTTGAAATAATGAATTCATCTAAGTGTTTAAGACTTATAAAACCTTTTAAGATACCCAAAATAACGTAAAAAACCGTACAAATAATTTTAATAAGGCTAGGTGAATACCTCATAATGCCCTTGAGCTGGCCATGTCACTGTAGGAAATTGCAGGCCTATCGATGACCAACAATCGACGCCTCATCGACCAACCAACAGAACGTCCTCCTTGTCCGTGGTTAGGGTCAGAGGCTTTTTATATTAAAGCTGAAGCTACCAAGCCTATGTTTCAACCTACACCCTAAACGACGGGACGTCGACTGACCTACTTGACGTCGAATACCCCTCGTTGGTTGGGCTTGTTTTGACAGCGTTTGGCTAGAAGTTGGGTCCTTCTCAAGGATCCTTTGGTTAGCTCTTGGGGAGTTTCACCCGGACGTTTCCAATCCAAATATACTCGTACAGAAGTTATGAACCCCTCACATTAATTTCAACCACAACGAAGGCATAAAAGATGTAAACGCACACCTAAATGTACAAGCTCGTTTTAAGGCATATCTTTCGAACGTCATGGACATTCTTGGACATACGACCTCGAAACATAAAAAACATTAGAAACTGTCTATAAACATCATTATAAGCCATTTAAGGACTTTTGAACCTCATGACGGAAATGTTAGGCTATAGTTTCACACAAGTCATTTTAGAGATGTTACCGTTATAGTCTTTGGAAGTTGGCCTGTTAAATTAAGAATAGTCTATATTTTGATTTTGGAGGTGTAATTTTGTATTTTCCTAAACCAATAATTATATTTCATTTTTCTGAGTTTAATTGGGGTAAAGTGAAATTTTAGTCACTTTTAGAAAAGTAAATTTCACACTAGAGCTTGGTGAAAGGAAAAAAGAGAAGAAAGGAGAAGCATGTTCAAGATTCGTTCAAGATTCGTTCAAGATTTGTCAATATTAACTTATGGATTTCATCGTAAGTGATACCTACGAAGGATGATGAGATCAGATAGTGTTGGGTTTGTTCACCCAAGCGCCAATCATGGTTTATTTCATCGAATTTATATTCTTGAAAGTTTAGAAATTGAGTTCATGATGGGTTTATTTCAAGTTACATTAAATCCTTGATTCATTGAAGTTGATGAGGTGTTGAACATTTAATTAATTCTAAGTGTCTGGGAAAAGAAGCCAAGGAGGTTAGAGGGTTTAAGAACTGAAAAACAAAGAAGAAATTTCGTCAGACAAAATCCAACACTACCTCTGAATGGAGTGTTCTACCTCAAAATTCATTTTCTAAAATAAATTTTAAATGTTTCTTCACTTCACGGACCTACCCTCAAATATTGATTTTTTATTATTTCTCATGTTTATCTATCTAAAATTATTCCTAAACTTCATGAGATCATTCTTATCACAAACCACGATCCTTCAATCAATAATTCAATTCAAGTAAAGTGATGAGTCAAGTCAGGAAATAAATATTCATGTCAATAAGTCAAGAGTTAATTCAAGATAAGTACTTAAAGTTTTCGAATGTCTTACAAACGTTTTAAGTTTGTTTTATGACTTAAGTTTAAGAGTTAAGAAAAGATTTCATATTTCAGTTTCATTTTTTCAATGAACTATATTGGAAATAAGTATTCCAAAGAGGCTCAAAATGTTTTCACAGTTAAATAAGAATGGAAACTGAGATTTTCAAGGAGTCTTTGAGCTAGTTTTCACCAACGAGTATATGCTTTCATAATGAAGATAGTGGGGAATACTTTGATTGTGAAGGTATATTTAATTTATTTTTTAGCACTAAAATCAAATCACAGAAGGAAGTATGTTCTTCTAATATAAGAGCTAATATAATTATATTTTTGCAGTAATATTGAGCACCGATATGAGGCGAGTTCAGAAATCTCACAGTCCTCATAAGCCATGTAGCCATCATAGGTATAAAGGGGTCATACTTTTTGGATGATTCCTTTAGTTCTTTTAGTATAGAATAGTGGATTCACTTAATAGTGCAGGTTTTATAGTTATGGCAAAGTATAGGACAACTGTAAGGTCCCTCAAAATGAATTAAGGTACCTAGAGCCTCACATGTTCCTACAACGGTTCATAATATTCTAATTAAGTATTTTATAGTATGTAGACTTGATTTTATGTGGTTTGGAGGTCAAACATCCAAGACGTTCGGAAAGTTGTTCTTTCGACATTCTAGTGTGTCCTTGTATATTTGCCTTGTTTTTACGTGTTGTTGGAAGTCCAAGAACACTAGGGGTGACCCTAGAACCTTAATTAAATATTTAGGGTCAAAAACTTTGGGTAAGGCTCCCCGAGGATCACACTAAGGGCCCTCAAGGAGGACTCAAACGTTGGACAAGGAGTCTGCCAAAGGTAACATGCAACAGCAAGAAATGAATCCTGTCACGCCTCGCGCGCCTGGCACAGAGTGTTCCGGTGTGTCATGCACCCTAAATGAGGTTCACTAACTAAAATATATCGTGAGTCAAAACTAGGAGTTGCCTCTGTGACGCGCAACCACTTCCAAGATTCGGTTGCGTCATTTTAAAGTCAAGTTTGATACATCGTGACGCGCAACCATTTCCCAAATTTGGTTGTGTCATTTTAAAGTCAAGTTGGACACGTCTAAAAGTACGAATAAGTGTGGGTTTTTTTTGGTAACTTTAGAAGTCGATTATAATATTTTTAATGACTTATTTAACCCTTTTCCCATGTCAAACCTCAATACTTGATGAAAAAAGCAAATTCCTATAACCCTCATCTCTTCCAAATCCTGTCAAAACCTCCATTAGAGATGAAATTCAAGAACAACTTTTATATTGAATTTCCATGGATCCTTCATCAAGATTTCTTGGTTTATTCATGTAATAAGGTATGGTGGTCATTTATACTTAGTCAACCTTTCTTTCAAGGAGTCCCTTCTGAATTTTTTTCAAAGAGAATTCTTGATAAAACTCTATATCTTTCTATCTCACCATAGGTTCTCTCTCAAATTGATTTCAAAAGCATGCTTATGATAAATTGATTATTATATACTCATTTCAAAGTGAATTTCAATCCAATTTCATGATGAACCCATGTTTCTCCCATAATCACAATTTAGTCTATAATGTGGGTAATGTGACCTTGTTGAGATATTGATAGAGTATGATTTCGTTTATGTAAATGTATGATTAGCGACTGTCTTCTATTCCTTCTACTTTCGATAGAATTGGTTTTGAATCGGCTTTGAATATCATTCTGTGTTATGTTCCACTTATGGTGGCTTTGTTTACCTTATTGTCATTGCATTTGCTATATGACTATGACCATGAAGGAAATTGTATTATGAATGTGTGGTGATGATGATCACCCAATGTGAAGTATTATGCCTAGGATTCCATTCTAGTTTATGATCTAGGGTGTACTGGTAATATTATGAGTAGGTGAATGAATATGTTCGGTTGGGTCTGGTCTACATGATTGATGATTCAATATTATTGTATAGTATGACCCTACCTATGTACCCCTATATGAATGTGTGTTCTCAACCTATGTTAGGGGTTGTAGATGCAATGGGAAGGTGTCTTGTCTCCTTTGATATAATGTTGTGTCTGGTCTATGCTTTGATGTGTATTGTGGCCTTAAGAGGGTAGCTGCCTCAATTTTACGTTGATAGACATTATGTGATCATGCTACCCAATGTACACACACACTCCATGCATATTGATTAATAGACTAGATTCATGGTTGTTAATATAAGGGTTTTTCTCATATGAACCTAGGGTCTACTCTTATGCATGATAAGTATATGTTTGAAAGTGTGAAGATGTTTCTTAACTAGGATGACCTTATAGGTGGAATAGTGTAGGTAAGGGTATGAGACTTTACCTATACACTGCACAGGTGTTCCTTGATAGAATAGTTCCTAGAGTAGTTTCTCTATATGCTTATGTAATGAATGCATGACTAAGGAATAAACATTGTAAATACGAGATGATGATAATGTATGTCATGACGGATTGTAAGTATTCCTATTATGCACGTTAATAATATATCATGAAGAAACTACTGAATTGAAGTATGGTCATGAAGTGTCTAAATGTGTTTATATGAAAGGATTGCGCATGTATGTACACCTATACACCTATACATGAATGAAGTAGAGTATGAATGTGTGTTATCCATGAGTCTCCATGTGAAAGGTCTTCACATATATATGAATACACACAACCATGAAATGTATAAATGAAGCATGCCATGATATTCTAGATAGATAGGGTCTTTTGAAAGGTTTGATCAATTTTACTCTAAACTATTTATCCTTCAAGTGTGGTTTGTCCATGGGAAAGATTCTGTCACATGTGTTAGGTTGATGAAAGGACATTCTCATCTATAACCTATGAGCCATAAGCATGAGGAGTTTATCTCTTAAAGCCTATTTTTATGATGTAAAGTTAATAAAGGCTTTTCAATCTAAAGGGAAATTAGTTTAGTACCGAGAGAACTTGGTGATGAGAGGTATCACTTCCCAAGTTAGAAGGTAGGTTCACAATGACTCTAATAAGATGGAGGCTTCCACGTAAATGGATTTATAAGTCTCTAATATATCTTCTCAAATATCCACAACTATGTGCCCCTATAGGACCTAGCAAGTGGATCCACCTAGATGCTAGCATGTATATGTTCTACTTTGGCAAATGGAGAACCTCTTTTGGTGTGGGTTTTAATGACACCGGATTCCATGCTTAACAACCATGGTCTCATGTCGGTTGAGGTGAAGTTTCCCTAAAGTAAAATGGACAATGGTAGTAAATGATTATGATCCCTAACTACGATAACTTAAGGGAAGTTGCTTAGTGTAGGTAAGAGGAATGAACTTACTTATGCATTGCATAAGTAACTCTTAAGGGAAGTTCTAGGAAGATTTTCTATATGTATATTACTATGTATATATCTCTTATGTGTGATACTTTACTATTAGTCCACTTATATGATAATAAACATGGTATGTTTCCTATTGTGTCTATATGATGAATGTTCTATTTGATATGCATGTATTTGACTAGAGTGTCATGTTGATGTATGGAATAAACGATAATGCTTGTGGTCCCTTGATAGGTTTACTTAGTATATGTGTTATGGGGCTTCACATGTACATTGCACTAGTACACTTAAACTGGTATTATCATTAAAGTCTTATGATGGTCTATGTAAAGTAAAGTGAGGTTATGTTAATGATATACTATTATCTTATTGATATGATATTAATAGTCGTGACTTATGTGATACATTCTAATGCGTTCTTCTATGTGGTTCATAAAGTGTGTCGGGTCAATTGTGAAATATATGTCTTATTATAGGTTCTATGAATGTACGTGTTGGCATAATGAAGGTTGTACGTATGATTACTTTGTGGCCCTAAGGTTATACTTGAGTGTGGATAGTGGAATGGGACATTATTCATACAATGCACCGAGTATCACTAGAGGGTCACTTGGGAAGTTTAGAAATTAAGGAAAGATTGAAGTTAAGGAATTAAAGAAAAAGGAGGTTACTGTAAAGTGGTGCTAAATATGCCTTAAACGTAATATGTGGCTTTGTGTGATGTTGTTACTATTTTATATGCCTATACGAAGTATGTGAATTTTATTATTCTTATTGTAACAAAATTTTATAGCCGGACCAAGATACGGGGTGAAACTCTCTAGATGTCGGACCAAGGATTAGAGATACCTAAGTTATCACTTTACATATAGTACACTTAGAAAGGATTGCTATTGCTAGGAATACTTCGTTATTAACCTGTGGGGAACACATATACCCTAGTTACTTTCTTATCTTGATAACAACCAAACTTCACTTTTGTTAACTTGTAAACTAAACTATTGAAGAATATTGTTTCACAAACTTGCCCCCCCCCCCTCAAAACTTATTTGTTTCGGAAAGATATTAACTAAACATATATCATTGTGGGTTAAAGTTAAGTCTAAACAATTTTCTTAGTGGGATCAAGCCCAACATAGTAGTTGGGTTCTTTACTTGATAATGATCGCTTATAGTTCTTAAGGAAGGTGTAATTTAAGTGTATCAATCATCACTTCAAACCATATAAGCATATAACCCTCCTAGCAAAGGTTATCCTAAGACTAACTTAAGTAACACAGGAAGAGACAACATATAAACCCTCTTCAAGCACACCTAAATATTCGTTAAGACTACCTAAGAAAAGATTATTCCATTTCTATCATTAGACTCCCTACCTAGAATTACTCTAAAACTCACCTAAGCAAGACATGAAGAGACCGACCATACACCTTCTTCAAGACTACCTAAGAAATCTTCAAATCTACAATACATGAGTAACTTTTCATTGACATGCATCAACATAAGTCTATCTATAGTCATTGCGACACTTAAGAGACATTCACATTTAGAAGACTTCAAAAAATGGGCTTGGAAAACCTAGGGAACCCTAATCCTAGCATCCTTAAAGCCTGCTCGTGCAATGTATAGATAGCGTCGCATTCCACTACCTAAACTTTGTAGAACTTCTCCAACACTAGAATTCATCCCACATGATGAGCATAGGCATTAACCTAAATAGACCATACTAGCTTGGCATAGAATCCGGAATCTAACCTACTCCGATTGAGGGTCTTCTACTTGCCAAGGGTATAACTATGACACGTTGCATATAGGCACATAGTTAAGCAATATCAAGGGCCTCTTTGTACTCTAGTATCCTTCTCACGTAGAGCAACTACCACAAGCATATTCGCTACATTCTAGCCATGTTCTCATAGACTAAGTTTGTTTAACTTAAGGCATATGAAAAGGTACGGTCTCTTAGTCCTACCAAACAATAATACCCATACAAAATATGGGTCCAATAGGGCTGCCACTCAATTGTAAATAAGGATAGCATAATTACTTTCTTAGATTTGGCTTCATGACGTTCAAACCAACCTATCCCTAAGTCAATCATTCATGCACATTGGACAGCATTATGACTTTAAACTTCAAGGATATCATAACCTTCTTTATAGTTTGAAGGTTCAAAGTTATTGACCTTCTTTACATGTTCAAGGTCCTCTATTATTCATTCTAGAAAGGCACCATCTTAGGCCTGCCGATCCTAGACTTTCATTAATCATTCATCCATACACATACATGAAAAAGGTGCTTAAGCCTAGTGAGTCAATATGTTCATACTCACATTCTTCATGTATCAAGTAGAGGGATATAGGTCTATCAATCAAGACACACACATTATAATCATATGAAAAATCCAATTACATTCAAGTAGCATGTAGAAAAAACTAAGTCTACCTAGCAAGAGATACTAGCAACATATGTAGACAATACACCATAGTTTATCCTAGTCACATATAACAAATTAGAGGCAATCATGGCTTCACTTCACACGTACACATAACCCATATAATTTTTTACATTGATCACCTATACAAGCTACAACATGATAAAATTACATTTGATAGAATAATGCAAACAAGGCCATGTTCTTCACAATTATAACGCACAAGCACCGCCATCATAAGTGGACCATACCATCAATACAATTTGATAGAAAAATCTACACAATATAGAAGAGATTAGGTCAACTTCCCACCTTTTCATCATCAAAACCACATCCCTAGCTTTTTAAATCAATTCACATCACAAAGGCTCTTACTAATAGCCATATATAAAATTCCAAACAAATAATCAAACCATACCAATGATCCAACAATATACAATATGAATATCATCAAATTAGGGCAGCCTATATATAATTCTATAATGATCTATACATAATTCAATAGCCCAATCGAATCTACACAAGAGTTAATTAAAATCAATTCATGATCGAATCACCCATATTATAGCGAAAAATAGGAATTCCTTTCATGCATGGGTTTATAGGAATTTTATCTAAAAACATTCAATAATAATCAATTATATGATAAACCATTGTTTCAAATCATTTCATACAAGAACTCATGGATAGAATTCAAAATAAAAGATTTTATGTTTTTGAGCATCTTTGAAAACCATTTAAATTTGACTCTTCGAGTGGAACAGAATCAAAGGATGAAAAACTTAATTTATGTGCAGAAAAGTCCACGACATTTAGGGTGAAAACATGAAAAAAAATCCTTCATCCTTGGAGCTTCAAAGCCTCATCAATGGATGTTTTGGAGAAAAGGAATAGAGAGGTTTTCTTTTGAGTTCAGCGTTTAGATTAATTGGTGAGCTTTTGGGGCTTAAAAAGACTCAATAACCGTCAATAAGGCATCCCCAAATTACCCAAATGGCCCCTGCACTTAATGGACATTTTAACCAATTGAAATTTGACTTACAAACGACTCAACCAAATTTGGAAAGTCACTTTGTATGATTGGGTCACCTCTACATCTTGGTTCTGAAATTTTTTTGTTGCATAATGGTTCACGTTGGCCCCGCGTAGCAGGGAAAAAATTTCCCTTTGAGTGCAGGCTGCGCAACAAGCAAGCACTGCCACTTCTTGGCTACCCGGCAACTTTCTTGGCTCATGTTTAGGTCCTCCTCAAGGACCCTTTGGCTGGCCCTTGTGGCGTCGTTGTAGGACGTTTAGAACCTTTACATGTTAGTAACTGTGTAGGAACAATCTATACTCCATTCCACCCTCATACCATACCCCAAAACTCCACTACAAAACACTAAAATGACTAGTTCCACTTAGACTAGTTTCTGGACGTCTTGGACGTTTAACTTCCAAACTCTTGAAAACTCCTCAAGCTGACTTATAAAATTTATATTCATCATTTTATGAACTCTTTAACTTGTCACACACATATTAGGATCTAGTTTAACCTAGCTCGTTTTTAGGGTGTTACGCTTATAAATTGCTGAAAAGGATTGTAGGTGCTTATTACTTTGCAGTGATTTTTGAGAGGAACTAAACTTGTGCATCTTATTAGAATATAAAGAATTACAAGTGTAAATAGCTTTAGGATCTAAACAGTAAGAGAAAATTGTTCAACATAGTATCACAAATGTGACGATTAGGATAACAAAAACGCTAATGCCACAGATGAATTGGAATAGCCACATTGTATTGAGGAGAATAATGTGTACAAATCAGACCTCACTCCTACAACCCATCTTTATTCTTCCTGCAAACTAGAGACTCCCCTGTATTCAGATCCTTTACAAGATCATGGGAAGGAAAACTTCAATAGAAGAATGATTATCACGACAAGACGAAGAAACCCAGGCGAGGAGTAGTTAAGTTTGTCTTTTGTGCTTTAGCACCGGTGATATTAGTTGATAGCAGCTTCTTGTTATCCTCATACTTTAGTAAATGCTCGTAATAGAAAATATTTTCGTAAATCTCTTAGGAAATTGTTGAATCTCGAGCATTAATGGCAGTAGAAAGTTCACGTAATTAAGATCCCAGTCCACTAAGAATCTTAACAATGAGTTCCGGATTAGATATTGGCGCATCAAAAGGTGAAATTTCATCACAAAGTGATCGAATTTGATGGAAATAATCTGCGAATAGACAAGAATCTTTAGTGAGGAGATCCATTCAATCTCCCAAGATGAAAATTCTTGTTTGAGATTAGTTCGCATACGCAGTTTGTAGAGAATTCTAGGCAGCTTTGGCAAAGATTGCAATAGTAACAGAGGGTCAAGTGTAGCATTAGAGTCTAAGATAGCATTTTTGAATTAATTGATCTCGGCGGTACCAAAGAATGAATATGGGTTATCAACATCTTGATTATTTTGCGAGATGGTCTGAGTGGGGGAAGGGATGGAGCCATCAAGAAGCCCATAGAGATTTTGACCACACATAAGCATTGAAACTTGAGCTTTCAACAGGGTGAACTTGTGACTGCCATTTAATTTATGGACAGTTGGGTCAAAGGACTGAATTGGACAATAGTGATGGTGTTATTGACTCCATCGCATTGGTCACTGAAGTATTACGGGCCATTTTAACTACTTAGCAAAAAAAAAACAATCAACATGTGGCAGTTTAAAAGTGCTCTGATATCATAATGAAATGAGAGCAAAGATGGGAAAATTGTATGTCTTGTTATTGATATATGGCTGCTATATAAAGAATTTATACAAGACCTAGAAGACATAAATACTATTAAACGTATTTTTGAGGATTAGGAAGTACGAAAATAAAAATCTACAAAAGTATGGAGTCTCATCTATAATTAGTACTAGTATTCGTACCCGCGTGTTGCGCAGATAATTTAAACGATAATAAAAATCTAAACTAAAACTAACTACTAACCTTCTCTATGTTCGTGGTATGTGTTTTAAGAAAATAATTAATGTAAGACATTAACTTTTTTATTTTAGAAAATTAAATTAACATTAATAGGACACAATTTTATTTGTTATAATATTAAAATATTATTTCACTTAATATAATCAGCTACATTAGATAGAAAATGACAATACCATCTGCGGAAAACATGTGTGGGTGGTGCATTTGATTAGCATAATTATAGATTCTAATGGATTTCAATTTTATGGAAATTTTATATCATTTTAATTAACAAAGATATTCAGAACGAGTCATAATATTAGTCAATTATGTGAGTTCAATACTTGTTTATTTACAATTGTAATGTAATATTAAGCATACCATAAGAAATCAACTTTGTAAATATTTTTATATTTCTTTAATTATTTTATACTCTACATATAGGGTAAGACACTATACAATGTACATCACTCAAGTTTTTATTAACAATAACAGAATGCTTTTGAAAGAAACAATTTAGCATCAGTTTGAACATACTAAATCATTGACCTTCTCTTATTTATCTCCATCTTTTCCTCTGCTTTTCTTTTGTTCCGCGAGATAAGCTTTACTAAACTAACAAATGCAATGTGACTTATACGCATTATGAAGTAGTTAATCATTTAGAACGTATTGGGTATACGATAAGGCGGAGAATGCTCTATATTTCAAGTTGCAGCTTGAGGATTTATAGTAGGAGATGATCATCGAATACTCACATGGCAAACAATGGATAAATAATATCATATTGCAATCATGAATGAGGTTTCTAAATAACACATATTGAATATCATATAAGGTTCTACTTGAAAATCCTTATTCAAATTCAATATTATCATTGAAAACGGATAATAATTTTATTGAAAAGAAATTCATATGCTATAACTCCAAAAAAATAATGTTTACAAACTTGACACTTCTAAACATGTATGTTTGCATTTAACTCTCTTTTGTGGGATCTGTCTTTCACATTTGCTACAAATTGCAAGTATCCTTATCATGTTGATGCTCCTTAGACATAAATAAATCTTCAATTCTATATGCAAATAGTCTCTGATTTATAATTGTGGTACACTTCACAGTTATGAATAAGACCCTACATAGACGTTGTTTAGAGAGACATCAATCCTAAGATTTCTCAACCTCATGCTCTGATACCAAGTTTGTTACGACCCAAAGTACCCGTTAGGCGTAACCGACGTCGTCATGCTCTAAGAGAACTAAGACAAGCCCTTAGAATAAATCATAGCACATGATAGGTCAATATTTCGGAAAAATTAAAAAGTTTACATATGAATTTTACATCGACTCCTCATACACGAAATGAACATAGACTTCTCTTTTAGCATAAGAAATCATATAGAAGTCTAAAGTCTCATTTCTCATATAAACCATCTACAAGAGTATGAATCACAATAGTTTGGTCATATCCTTTAGTCAATTATAATATGTCATATACGCTACAATGAAAGTATCAACATGAGAATGGAATAATCATCCCAAAACATAGATAAAATTAATAAGGCTTGATGAGTGGCTTACTCCTCGAAACTCATGAGGACTCACCAATGGTCTTAGGAAAGGAGCAAGTCTTATTCATCAATGACCACGAATCTCCTCAATGGTCCGAACCTAAAATGTTTGGGAAAAGGGGAGAAAATATGGATTAGTACAAACCACATGTACTAAGTATGGCTCGTATGCGCAAAAATCATCAATGCATTAGAAAAGGACAATTTAGTCAAAGATCATGTTTTCTATCAATTTAACTCAACATGCATATGCATAAGAAGCATAATAAGTCAATTCAATGTAATAGTTACCCAACACATAGACCACCCAAGCAATACTTCTGCAATGCCAAAGATGGAACCCCATAATCCTATCCAAGGATAAATTTCGCAATAAAAACCCCAATTCATACTTACAACATATTCTCATAACTCTTCATAACATAATTAATACATGAATACTATTCAAAACTCATCAACATAATCATAATCATAAAAACAACACTACTAGAACCATAACTTAGGATCCCACATGTGCAATGAGTAAGAGAAGTTCCATACCCTCCCTCACCCTATGTATTATCCTTCAAGACAACCCTACTAAGAGTTCACATGCTTAACTTGTTGTTTTACTTTTACATTAGGGAAATAAATGCAATAACCAACATGAGATCATGTCAGCTACATGGAATCCAGTGACTACTCCCACACCGAAAAGAGAGAGTTATACTTGCCTAAGGTGTAATCATTCGTACGTAGCTATCTAGGTGGATCCACTAAGCTAGAGTCTTATGTGGGAACATCGTTAAGGGTCAAGGAGATTGTTTCTAAAAACCATGACTTACTAAGGTGGAGGTTTCCATCTCATGAGACAAAATATAATTTGGGAATCCGGACATATTAATCTGAGGAGACCCATATGGGTGGCCGCACTTACTAACGTGATACC
The DNA here is from genome assembly GCF_001406875.1 of Solanum pennellii. Classification (NCBI taxonomy): domain Eukaryota; kingdom Viridiplantae; phylum Streptophyta; class Magnoliopsida; order Solanales; family Solanaceae; genus Solanum; species Solanum pennellii. Next base: position 15,923,575 of record NC_028644.1, read on the forward strand.
TCAATCTCATTTACATTCCCTTTTGGTAGTAAGCATTTATTCCCTTTAGCAATCATCTTATAGAATCGTACTAGTTCACATTAGTATCTTCTAGACCCTAATGTAAACCTCTCAACATAATGACTTGTAGGTGACCACAAGTAAGAACTATCCTTTCACTTTAGTCACAATAGTAAGTGATTAAACCTTTCACTCAACCCTTCATCATGTTCATGAGAAACTATATTCAATCACACAATGATCATGATATATCCTGCACACATAATTCATAGAAAATACATGTGTCTAGGGTTAGGGTTGAGGGAATCATGTCATCAAAATCACAGCCACACATTAGTTATAGCATCATTGCCATCTAAGTAATTTCACTTTTCATAACTGAGATCAACGAAGAATCAAGATCATACCTCATTGCCCTTCATGGTACTTCACCCTTCAACACCCAAGAATTCACAACCAACATATGAAATAGGGTAATTAATGAAGTATTATAATGACTAAATCAATGTAAACAAGTGACATGATCATCACCCTTAACAATTGACCTTAATCAATCGAAGAATTTAGGATTTTGGGGAAACACATGGGTCAAGGGAAAACTCATGGGAATTCATGAATTAACTCACATCATATCTAAACAACAGTAATTCATCATAATTCATCAAAATTTATTCACAATTGTGTTTTAGAAAGAAGACCATGTGAGGAGAAAAACCCTTGTTTTGGGGAAATCTAGGAATTATCTTTTGAGAGACCACTTGGGGAAAGGAATCCCAAGAGTTAATGAAACCATACCTTAAAGATGAATCACCATAAAATTGAGTAGAAACTTAAGGAATTTTTTCTCCTTCTTCAACCTTCAAATCTTCTTCAATGGAGGATGAGTAGATAGAAAATGTAGAGAGAAGGAGGAGCTTTTGGGATTTGTTTTGTGGTTTTGATTTGAGTGAGTAATTGTGAGGAAAACTGATGGGAACTAAATATACACCACACATGAAATACCCAAAAGACCCCTCATTTAAATTGAACCTTTAATGAGTCAAACTCGAATTCTATTTTCAGATTTTTTTAGCAGGGAACAAGTCCGCGTCGCGTAGCTGTTCCGCAAGTTTCCAAAAAATAAATTTCGTAACAGTGGATTACGTGACCTGCCCACGATGAGAGATTCACTTATTACCTTGGGTGAACCAAGTCCACGACACGGACTTGTTCCCTGCAAGAACAAAAGTTGCTGCCTCTTGGCAGCTTCCTTGGTCAAATGTGAGGTCCCTTCGTTGACCCCTCGGGCGATCCTTGGGGAGTCGTACCTGAATTTTTTCACCCTATATACTAAGTTTTACCTATATAAAGTTATTATACAAGTTTTCAACTTCGACCCTCCAAAAACTTCACCAAACCTAGGGACGTCAACTAATTAAATTTTGCTAGTTTCTGAACATTAAGACTTTTCTTTAATGCTATGGCTCCAATACATCTCAACCAAGTTATTTATACTTATTTAGGTCCAAAACCATCATTACTCAACATATAGGCTCTAGTATAAGTCATAGAATTTCTGGGTGTGTGGATACTCCCCCTCTTAGGAACATTCGTCCCCAATTGACACTCTAAACCTTCTTATAGGAAGATAAGACTCAAGACTTGAGCCAACTACCAAACAATATCATAATGAGTCATTGCTCATAGGATGAAATCTCAACTCCTTTCAACAAATAACATAACATCAACAAATAGGAACTTAATCCACATATACCATAACAAAAGTTCAACTTTTCAGATCACATAGGGAGGCACTACCTTCTCCATTTAAATATGAGCTCAATATGAACATTAAAAGTTGACATGTTGATTCCTTATCAAACAACATCAAACATACTTATTTTAATCTTCAATGAGTAGTTATATCACAGAACACACATAAGTGAAGGCCAACATAAAAACATATTTCATGGAAAGAAAAGAACTCAACTCAGGCATGAATTTCTACTATAATATGCACACAAATTTAGTAAAACATGATAAGATCAATATTATTCATAATAGCCATATAGGGAACTACTAACCTCAATCTTGGCTACGTTTAAGGGGAAAAAGTGATGATAGCGGGAATCCATGTCGGCATCTCGGCCTTTCATGTTGGGCCTTCAAAAAGGTGGTTCCTCCATAGAACCCTTATAGAGGCAACCTCCTTATTATTCAATTTCTTAACTTGGATATCCAAAATCTCAACCATGACCTCTTCATAGGAAAGGTCCTCCGTTAACCCTAAACCTTCTAGAGGAAGAATGGAAACCGGATCACCTATACAGTTCTTAAGCATAAAAACATGGAACACCAGATATATCATTGACAACTCATTTGGCAACCTCAACTCATACGCAACACTCCCAACTCACTTCAAAATTTCATACAGACCTACATGATGATGACTAAGCTTCCCCTTCTTTATAAACCTCATCAACCCTTGCATGAATGAAATTTTCAAATAGACCCAATCTCCTACTTCGAATTCTAGGTCCCTTTTTCTATTGTCAACAGAAGATTTTTGTCGACTTTGAGCTACTTTTAGTCTATCTCTTATAACTCGCACCTTCTTTAGATCTTCATAAACCAAATCGGTACCAAGTAGAGCAAACTCACCTACCTCATTACCATTCAACCGGGATCGATACATCTTCCCATAAAGTGACTTGAAGGGAGCCATAGAGATAGTTGAGTGCTAGCTATTGTTGTAAGAGAATTCTATCAAAGGTAGGTGGTCATCCCAATACCCTTGAAGTCGATCACACATACCCTCAACACATCCTCAAAGGTTTTAATAGTGTGTTACGCTTTACCATCCGTCTTGGGATGAATAGTGATACTAAGCTTCACCTTCGTATGAACTCCACCTTGGAAAATTTTCCAAAAATAAGAGGTAAATTTGTGTACCTTTATCCGAAATGATGGACAAAGGGGATCCATGTATATTCACTATCTCTTTGATGTACAATTTTGCACTGTCTTCCACCGAATATATGACGTTGATGGGAAGAAAATGTGTGGACTTGGTTAGCCTATCCGCAATAACCCATATTGAGTCATGTTGTCTTCTAGTATCAGGGAACTTACTACAAAGTCCATCTTAAATCCTCCGATCTCTATGTAGGAATATCTATACTTTGAGTCAATCCACCCGGCCTTTGATGCTCCGCTTTGACTTGTTGGCAGTATGGACAATTGGCAACAAAATCTGCTATGCCCTTTTCATACCATTCCACCAATAAAATTCTCGTAAGTCGCGGTACATCTTTGTGGTACGCGAATGGATGGACTAGCAGGAGCCATGAGCCTCTTCCATGATCAATTACCTTAAGCCATCCACATCCGATATACACAACATTACTTGGTTCCTAAGCACCCCATCTTATCCTTGAGAGAAAGGCTCATTAGACTTACTAAGGACCGTTTCCTTCAACTGCATTAATAGGGGATCAAGGTGTTGTTTGGATTTCTCCCCAACTACTAAAGATGACTCGAAGTTGTAGTGAACCATGAAACTATCATTTAGAAAGTCTTCTAGTCGGACACCCAAACAAGCCAACCTATGAACCTCTTTTACTAACTATTTCTTATCATCAACCACATGAGTCACACTACCTATGGACACTCTACTGAATACATCCTCTACCACATTAGTTTTTCTGAGATGGTAAAGGACACTCATGTCATAGTCCTTTAAAAGCTCTAACAATCTTCTTTGACGTTGGTTCAAATATTTTTGGGTAAACACATTGTAAACTCTTCTGATCGGTGAATACATCAACATGTATCCCATAGAGATAATGTCTCCAAATTTTCCGTGCAAATACAACGAAAGAAATCTCAAGGTCATGAGTTGGATAATTCTTCTCATGTGGCTTGATTTGTCTTGAGGCATCTGTTATGACTTTCCCATGTTGCATGAGCACACATCCTAGACCCACTTGGGAGGCATCACGATAAACCACAAACCTTTCGGTACCGTCCGGTAAAGTCAATGCCGGAGCAGAGTTGAGTCTATCTTTAAATAATTGGCAACTCTTTTCACATGATTCTGACCATTCGAATTTGGACTTATTATTTGTTAAGGTCGTTAATGGAGATATGATAGAGAAGAACCCCTCTACAAACCTCCTACAGTAACGGTCAAACCCTAGAAAACTTTGGATGTCGGTAGGACTAAATGGTCTAGGGCAAGTTTTGACCACTTCCGCCTCTCATGGATCAATATCTACTCCTTCACTAAATATAATGTGACCAAGAAAGGAAACCGACCTCAACAAAAACTCACACTTGTTAAACTTAGCAAAAAATTGGTTATCCGTGAGAGCTTGCAAAACTGTTCTCAAATGTCTATTATGATCAGTTTAACTCCTAGAGTATGTCAAAATGTCATCAATAAAAACAATCGCAAACAAATCAAGATACTTTTAAAAACTCGATTCATGAGGTCCATGAATGTCGTTGGGGTATTTGTTAGACCAAATGACATCACTAGGAATTCAAAGTGACCATATCTTGTTCGGAATGCCGTTTTTGCAATATCAACCTGCCTCACTCTAAGTTGATGATTACCGAACCTCAAGTAAATCTTTGAAAAATAGATCTCTCCTTGGAGTTGATCAAACAAGTCATCAGTCCTAGGGAGCGGGTACTTATTATTTATAGTGACTTTGTTTAATTGACGATAGTCGATGCACATTCTCAACGACCCATCCTTCTTCTTTACAAACAATACTGGAGCACCCCACGGCGATATGCTCGGTTGAATAAATCCCTTATCTAAAAAATCTTTTAGTTGAGCCTTTAACTCAACTCTACCAGGTCAATCCTATAAGGTGGGATTGAAATAGGTCGCGTATCCGATACAAAGTCTATGTTGAAGTCAAACTCCCATTCGGGAGGAATTCCGGGAAGGTCAGCGGGAAAGACCTTCAGAAGTTTCTTCACTACGGGTACCGACTCTATGGGAGGGCCCTCGGATTTAAGATCCCTAACTCTTACATGTTGTATAGACAACCCTTTGCAACCAATTTGCAAGCTTTTAAGCATGAGATGATAATACACCTAGGATTTGAGTTTCCTCCCTTCCACTCAAAAATGGATTCATTTGGGAATTAAAATTTCACTATCCTTGTCTACAATCAATAAAGGCAAAACAAGCATGCAACCAATCCATACCCAAAATAACATCAAAATCTAGCATATCAGGTTCATCTCAAGTCAACTAATGCAATTCTATAGCTCAAGGAAATACGACAACCTTTATAGACTCTATTAACCACCACCGAATATGTCAGGTAGTATTTCAAATTTCATGGCTACAAGAGGGGTCACAAATGACAATGTAGCTCCTGGATCCAACAAAGCATCTGCATCAAAGGAAAATAATTTTAACATACCGGTGACCATGTCCATTGAGCTCTCTTGATCACTTCGGGATTGGAGATTATAAAAGTGATTCTTCGTAGGAGCATCCGGATTTGGGGAACTTGCTTGAGCTTAAGCATCCCTTCCTTTAGTCTTCATCATAGGTCAATCTCTCTTCATGTGACCACTCTTGCCACAACCATAGCAATTACTCGGGCCATCTAGGCACTTAGCATCAGGTTTTGTACCATATTTTGAACAAAAAGGCTTATCAACATAAGAACCACCACCTTTTCCCTCTTGGGGTTTAGGTGTAGATACCTTACTCTTGTTGACCTTTGGAGCATTAAGAGGGCCTTGGTTTGAAAATATCCTTCTGAACCTTGGTTTGTCTTGCATCTCAAATTTTCTATTGGAAGAATTCCTATCTTCGGTTTTTACCTTCTTCACCTCTCTACCAACTTGGTTAAGCTTTTGCTTCTCAATTTGTTCCGCATGGACCATGACACGAGAGATAACCATTCTAGGAATAAACATGGACAACCTACATTTAAAAACTAAAAGATAGGATATCCCCATGACAAATTTGTTCATCTTGGCCCTACAATCCGCTACCATAGTAGGAGCATACTTTGATAGTTGATTGAAGTTGTGAGTATACTCCTTCACGCTCATACCCCGTTGACGAAGGTTTATAAATTCCTGAATTTTTCTCTCCCTTAGTTCCAAAGAAAAGAACCTATCAAGGAATGTCATCTTGAAATCCCCCCAAGTAATTCGGCCTTCTATAATCGTCCTCTCATCCTTCCATTGATCATACCACACTTGAGCTACAAATTTAAGTTAGTAGGCGGCTAGTTCCGCCTTTCCTTGAGAAGAAACACCCATAGCATCAAGAACTTTGAACACTTCATCAATGAACCTTCGTGGGTCCTCCTCCACCTTAGAACCATCGAAAGTAGGGGTATTCATCCCTGTGAAATCCCTAATCGTTGAGGCGGTTGTATTGGAATTGGGGTTCACTTGAACGCTTGTATCCATACACACTTGACTAGCCAACACTTGAGTCAAGCAATGAATGGCTGACCTTATCTCAATATTTGACATAGCCCCTTCTTAAAAAGGAACTTGAGGGTTTTGAGGAGCTTGAGGGTGAACCGCCTCATTAAAATTCTCCTCTTCGGACTATGGAGAATTGTTCCTCCTTGTATTCATTTCCTATAAGCACAATAAAAAGATTATAAGAAAAGGACTAGTAGAGTTACGACTCTAAGGAACGAATAAGGAAGAACAATAGAGTGAAAGTTCCTAAGTATCACATTGTCTCTCATTCATAAGTGTGGTGCGCTTCAGAATTATAAATAAGACCTTACATAGACGTGGTTTTGTGAGACATAAATTTTATGATTTCTCAACTTAATGCTCTGATACCAATTTCGCTACGACACAAAGTACCCCTTAGGTGTACCCGACATCGTCGTCCTCTAAGAAGACTATGACAAGCCCTTAGCATACATCATAGCACATCATAGGTCAAAATTTCAGAAAAATTAAAAAATTTACATATGGATTTTACATAGACTCCTCACATATGAAGTGTAGATAGACTTCTCTTTTAGCATAAGAAATCATATAGAAGTCTAAAGTTTCCTCTCACATATGAACCATCTATAAGAGTATGAATCACAATAGTTTGGGCATAGACCTTAGTCAATTACAATATGCCATAAAGGCTACATTGAAAGTCTCAACATGAGAATGGAATAATTGTCTCAAAACATGGACAAACATTAATAAGGCTTGATGAGTGGCTTTATCCTCAGAACTCATGAGGACTCACCACTAGGACATAGTAAAGACCCAAGTCTTCTTCTTCAATGACCACGATTCTCCTCAATGGACCGAACCTAAAATGTTTGGGAAAATGGGAGAAAATATGGGTTAGTACAAACCACATTTATTAAGTATAGCTCCAATGCAAAAAAAAATCATCAATGCATCAGAATAGGACAATTTAGTTAAAAATATGCTTTCTATCAATTTTACTCAATATGCATATATATAAGAAGCATAATAAGTTAACTCAACATAATAGTAACCCAACAAATAGATCACCCAAGCAATACTTGAGCAATGCCAAAGATAGAACCTCATAATCCTATCAACTCTAAATATCGCATAAACCAACCCAATTCATTCTTAAAACATATTCTCATAATTGTTCATAAAATTATTAATACTTGAATGCTACCATAGCTCATGAACATAATTATAATCATAGTCATAATAAAAAAAACACTTCTAGAACCATCCCTTAGGATCCCACATGTGCAATGAGTGAGAGAAGTCTCATACCCTCCCTCAACACATGTAGTATCCTTCAAGAAAACCCTAATAAGAAATCACATGCTTAACTTGTTCATTTTACTTTTACATTTGGGAAAGAAGTGCAATAAATGACATGAGACCATGTGAGCTACATGGAATCCGGTGTTCTACTCCCACACAAAAAAGGTAGTCTTAACACTTGCCTAAGATGTAACCATTCGTACGTAGCTATATAGGTGGATCAACTCATCTAGAGTCCTATGTGGGTACATAGTTAAGGGTCAAGGAGATTGTTTCTAGAAACATTTACTTACTAATGTGGAGGCTTCCATCTCATTAGACAACACATAATTTGGGAATAAAGACTTAGTAACGTAAGGAAACCCATGTGAGGGGACGGACTTACTAACGTGATACCTCCGTCTCATTTATATACCCTTTCGGTGCTAATCATTTATTCCCTTTAGTTATCATCTTATTCCATCATACAAGTACACATTAGTCTTTTCTAGAGCCTTATCTAAACCTCTCATCATAATGGCTCGTAGGTGACCACAAGTGAGGACTATCCTTTCACTTTAGTAACAATAGTAAGTGATTAAACCTTTCACTCAACTCGTAATCATGTTCATGAGAAACTACATTCAATCGCATAATGATCATACTATATCATGCACACATAATTCATAGCCAATACATGTGTATAGAGTTAGGTTGAGTGAATCATGTCATCAAAATCAGAACACATTACATATAATATCATTGTCATCTAAGTAATTTCACCTTTCATAATTGAGATCAAAGATAAATCAAGATCATACCTCATTGACCTTCATGGGACTTCACCCTTTAACACCGAATAATTCATAACCAACATATGAAATAGGGCAATTCATGAAGTATTATCATAACTAAACCAAAGTAAAAAAGTGACATGTTCGTCACCCTAAGAAATTCACCTTAATCAATCCAAGAATTTAGGGGATATGGGGAAAAGACATGGGTCAAGGGAAAACTCATGGAAATTCATCAATTAACCATCAAATCATATATAAACAACATTAATTCATCAAAATTCATCACAATTAATTCATAATTTCATTTTAGAAAGAAGACTCATGCATAGTGAAAAACCCTTGCTTTTGGAAAATCTAGAAATACACTTTTGAATGACCACTTGGGAAAAGACAAGCCAGGAGTGAATGAAATCAAACCTTAAATTTGAATTAAAAAAAATTGATTAGAGACTTAAAGAATTTTGTCTCTTTCTTCAACCATCAAATCTTCTTCAATGAAGGATGAGTAGATAGAAAATGTAGAGAGAAGGAGGAGCTTTTGGAATTATTTTGGGGTTTTGATTTGAGTGAGTAACTGTGAGGAAAAAATGATTGAAACTCAATATATGGGCCACCCATGAAATACCCAAAAGATCCCTTAATTAAATTGACCCTTTAATGAAGTCAAACTTGAATTCTATTTTCATATTTTCACATTTTCATATGTTCCGGCATGTTTTCCAAAAAATAATTTTTATAAGAGTGGAGTCTGCGACGCAAGCTTCACTTTTTATCTCGGGTGAACAAATTCCGCAACGCGGACTTGTTCCTTCCAAGAACAAAAGTTGCTGCCTCTTGGCAGCTTACTTGGTCCAATATGGGTTCCCTTTTTGGACCTCTCAGGAGATCGTTGGGAGGTCATATGTCACGAACGGGGTCTGGACCCCAGACGAGACCGGCGTCTTTGACATGTCAGAAGTCGCAGACTATCCTACATACATCGTCGTAACTTCATCTAGGTTAATTTTAGCAGAAAATTTGAACTTTTGTTTATTTAAACTTTATATTGGAAAATATTGATCTCTCATAATATTGTGTACGTAAACTCATAAGTGTTCACAACAACCATCTAAATCAAGATAATCAAATGAAAGATATAGTCATAAATATTGAGTTGACAAAATAGCAACAACACAACGTTTGAAAGAAAATACGAAAAAAACGCTTGTGGAACATACTCCACTAGCTCATGCCTAAGTCTACGCTAGAATAAATAAGTAAGAATCCTCGAAAGCATGAGGGCCTACAAAATTTGGATGAAAGCTCCACGTATGGATACCTTCTTCGTCACTAGTAAGCTCTAGCGTCCAGCTGCACCTGCACCTAAAAGTAGATAAATATGTGGAATTAGTACACACTTCTAATAAGTATGGGTATATGGAAGCACAAACCACGGACATGCATGATTCATAATAGATATCTCCTTAAGATATGAGTTATGGAAAGTCAAGTCAGTGGACTTGCGAAAATCGGATTATGAAAGTTATGCCATGAGTAACATACATCATCATACATATGATATTGCACACAGCACATAACATATTGCATATAGCTCATAATATATTGCATATAGTACACATCATATTTCATTTCATTCCTTCATATGCCATGATACCCTGGAACCATGGACTTAACATTAGGACTTCCCAAAATGAGGGCTCAACATATGGCACATCAACTAGGGAGCCTTCTTTAGTAAACACACTGTTTGCTTCATTCATTCATACGTACTGCATTTCATTTCATTCATAGGCTAGTGTAAACACCAGCTATAGCTAGGATGTAGTTTCAGACTCTCATTGGGTTCACTATGCAATGACTAAGAATGACCTAGTGTCATTACATAAGCCTAGTTCACCTCTTGATTATCCTACCCTGACACCTTATGTATCGTTCATTTCATTGTGTGCATTACATTAGGTTGGCCTCATTCTTTCTTTGAGAACATTAACTTTAACCGACATAGATCATGGGAGCATCATAAAATCTAGTGTCTACCCCACACCGAAAAGAGAAGGAATCAACGACCAAAGTGGAACCAAAACGTGCTAGCGTATATAGGGAATTTAACCCTGGTAGATCTCTATGTTGGCATCATAGGTTCAAAGACTATGAGATATAACGCGAACATACCCATCTTGATGGACACTCTCATCTCATGAGAATTACACGAACCACTGCCTTCTGGAAAGAAGGAATCACCATTTATAGCTAGTCTATCGGTGCTCAGTATAAAATTCCCTTACATTCATCTCATACATCATAGAAGCTGGCTTCTAGCATCAAGACATCATAGCTCATTAGATGATTTCTCATCTCATCATTAGTATTAAGTATATATTAACTTCAATACTTTCATTAGAGTGTTCATAAGGACTGGTCTCTTCATTAACTTTACACTCTCATAGGTGACTACATTTTGGTAACATTTAATTAGACTCATTTGAGATTGCTCTCACATTTCACATTAGCCTCTTATCATTTTGTCACCATATTCATTAGCCTTAGCATATTTTCTCTTCATAATTACTCACCCCTTTTGACGTGAATGTTCATTTCATCATATGTCAATGCACTTGGCCTTTTAGTGTGTTTCACATTCTTACTTAACCCTTTTGGGGTCACATCATTAATTACCTAATATCTTAGTTCACTTACTTTTAAACGTATGTTGGACTTATGGATCCATACATACAAGTCATGAGGCTTCCTTCGTAATTTGTCCAAGTTATTCCTACTTACCCAAGGTTATGTGGTACAAGATTTATTCATCTTGTAAGTACACCGAGGTCTCAGTTCCGATCCTTAAAGGCAACATTCATTTAATCATTTATTCACATACGACTTATGTGTCAATACGGAATTGGTCAAGGGAACCCGATTTTGAATCCCTTGAGCAACATTTAATTTTATATTGAATTTGGTAATTGTGTTTTCTGATTTGGGGAACCCTAGGTCGATCCCCATAACCCCCATATATTTTTCTTTATTTTCCCTACTCTCTTTTTCATTTAAGGCCAAGAGGTTGTGGGATCGATTCCCCACAACTTGATTTTATTTCTCTTAGTTTTTCTCTTAACTTTCTCACCTATCCAAGAGGTTGCGAGTTCAATCCCCACTCACCTCATCTTATTTTTCTCTTTCTTTTTTCTTCTACCATCTATTCAAGAGGTTGTGGGTTCAATCCCTACTCACCTCATTTATTTTTCGTTCATTTTTCTCCTAATTCTCTCACCTATTCAAGAGCTTGTGGGTTCAATCCCCACTAACCTAATTTATTTTTCCTTTCATTTTTATTATGAATTTTTTATGTAATTTGCATTTGGTGAGGTCTTGGGTTCAATATACAATGACCTCACATTTTATAAAAAAAAATTAAAATATAGCTCCATCTCCAATATACAACCCGAGATCAACATTTCAAGCAAGATAGAAATTGTGTCATTTTCCAATTCATCTTTCTCTCATTTTTTTTATTTAATTCTTGGAGTATTTCATGTGACATTTATTCAGAAACATTATAATTATATGAGCATCACACTTTTAACATATTCATACACGTATAATAAAACATTTTAACATATAAAATTCAGGATTCAAACCAAGACTAACTCACGGGACACACATGCACAACCAAGTTAACCTAATTAACTTTTTCGGAACACATCTTTCATTTTGCACATAATTTCCGAATACATTCAAACGCGTAATCACAATCAGCCATAAAATCATCTACCAGAAGTCATACCAGCGCATACTTTGAATCCTTCAGAAGATCTAATGACAGGGGCATGCATTGGGGAAAACCTTAGTTTTTGATTGTCAATAGACTGAACTTTAGGGGTCTCTTGGGAAAGGGACCAATAGGGAAGAAAAACCATACATGAATTTTTTCAATGAGGTTCTAATGTGCTGCCAAACCTCCCACTAAACCAGCGTCTCACCACAAAAATTACAAGCCCAATCCGTCGAGAACTTGATTTATACTTTTCGCGGTTAAACTTTTTTTGTTTTTGAGTTTGAGTGATCAAGTTTTTGAATGTGGATGAACTTTGTTTTATTTTTGTTCTGTTCTTTTGCTTTACAGAAAGTTGAGCGTGAAACAGAGAGAGGAGTAGACAGAAACGTGTGATAGTGTTATCTTAGGATTTGGAGATTAGGTGGAGACTTACTCAAATTAGGATATATCATTAATTAATAAACATAATGTGAATTTTTTCCTTTTTGATAAGTAATAAAATTAATTAATTTAATTAATTCACTAAGTACAATTTAATCAATTAAATCATTGTTTCCACCAAGGCTCGAACCCGGGTGGAGGTAGATTTCGCTTAAAGGGTCAAATTCAAACACCTCTACCCGAATTTCCCTTTAACCATATTAATTAATTAATTAATTAAAATACTACCCTTATCTTGGAAAATACCATTTTACCACTACACCCTTCAAACTAAAGAATACCCCTTCCATGTCTGGTTAAGACTCATCAGGGTGAATCTTCATATTCAGGTGCCCTTCATGGATGGACCCAACCTTTCCTAGATCAAATAACTCACTTAGTTTGTTCTCTTGGCTGTTGCATAGGTTCGGAGGTCTTGTTCTACGCGCATCAATCCGTTTGATGTCGTCCTAATCCAGACATTCTAGGCACGTTTAAGCATTACTTAGCATAGTCATTTTAAGGATGTTAGATCGGACCAGAACTTTTGACACTATATACTAGGTTTTATCTTTTCAAAGGTACTTTACAAGTTTTGGACTTTATATGACCCTTTGAAACCTCCACCAAACCTAGAGGCGTCAACTAGTTAAATTTCGCTAGTTTCCGAACGTTAAGTATGTTCTTTAATTCTATGACTCCAATACTTCTCAAACAAGTTACTTATACTTATTTAGGTCTAAAACCATCATTAATCAACATATAAGTCTCTATTATAAGTCACAGAATTTCCGGTTGTTTCAGCATCACGATTAGGACACGGACTCCTTTATCTCAAAATTTAGTTCGCAACCAGAGATTTTAATGCAACTCCGTGTCGCAGACTTGTTCCATGATGGTGATTCTGTGACCTCTTATCATGTTTAGCTATCTAAAAATACAACTAATGATCATGAGATCTTTACTACCACAAATCACAACTTTGAATTCAAAAATTTTATTCAACGTAGAGTTAAGAGTTAAGTAGTGAGAATTCATACGAACATTCTAAGAAAGTTTCTTTGAGTCCTTTTGAGGAGTTTTCTACAACATCTAGTAATTTGTTTCAAGGCTCGAGTAAGTGAATAAGAGGATGAGGAAAAAATTTTCATGATTCTACCTTGTCACGAGATCATTCATATAATGAACCATCACTCTTGAATTCATAGTTCACATTCAAGAGAGATTAAAATAGGTTCAAGAAAGTCTTTGAGTTAAATGGTGAATCCTTTCAGATCAAATATTGGTTTGAGCTATGATTTTAGGAAGTAAGTAATATAATGAGAAGAGTTGTATACATGAGTTCCATGTAGTTATGTAGTCCTTCGAGTCGAGTTGTTCATCCCATCAATTCTGCATGTGCTCTATAAATTTGAGTATTATGGAATGAGAAGTATCTTCAAGTTCTAAGCCATGAGTATTGAGTGCCTCACCCTTTTAAAATTATATTCTTAATCATGGGACAACGATAAGTTTTTTGAAGTCCTTTAGTTGAGTACTTCATGTCCTTAATTCCGCATGAACTCTATGGGCCAAGTAGTCTTGAGATATGAAGTGTTTTTGAGTCCTTGAGCTGAGTAGTTCATGCTCATAGTTCAACATGAACCCTCCGAGTCTAGCATTCTTGAGATGAGTAGTATTCCATCTGTTTTGGAGTTTTTGTGTTGCAAGTATTGAGTTCTATACATGGTTATTGAAAACCTTGAATTGAGTCGTTCATGTCCATAATTTGGCCTGAAACCTATAAGAAGTCTTTTTTCAAATTGTTTTAAACTTGTTTTAAAGACTTGAGCACCGAGTTGAGAATAAGTAAAATGATGCTATTTTCTTCAAAAATGTTCATGCAGACTATGTATTCCCAAAGAGATTTGAAATTTTTTCACATTTAAATATGACCAAAAGCTGGGATTTGCAAAGAGATTCATACTAGTTTCAAAAAAAGTGTAATCACTTTCTAAATAAAGAAATAGGGGAAAGTGAGATTTCCAATATAGCCTTTGATTTATGTTTTGAGCACTAATCTCAAATCGCAGAAGAAGTATGCTTTTAATACATAAGATATAGTTTATTTAGGAATAGTATTAACCAGCGACATTGGATAGAGTTCAGACAACACATAACCCCCATAAACCATGTAGACATCATGGGTAGAAAAGGGTCATACTTTTTAGTTGAACCATTTTCACATAGACTAGTGGATCCATAAATAGTTCAGGTTCTATACTTTTGTCTAGGTATATGATGTACCAGTAGCGTGAGGTAGATTGCTATATCATCACTATAACTCTTATATGATGGTTGTCGATTAGAGAAGCTCCCACAGAAGTTGATGTATTTTTATATATATAAGTTAATTTTATTTTCATAAAATTTAGATTTTTGTTGTATTTCTGTTATAAACACAGAGTTAACATCATGTTTAAATAATTTTTCTTTATATTGCACTTGTTTTATACTACACGATATTGAGAGTTCAGTTAAGTATCAAGAGTTGAGTATATTGAGTGGATTTCTTTTTCATTGAGTTGAGTATCATATCTTTGGAGTAGAGTATCAAATCTTTAAGTTGAGTATCTAATGTCTCAGTTATGTATATTATCCTAAAATACTTTTGAGTTTAGTAAGTTGAATATGTTTTAGTATACTTGAGTACACCTTCATATGATAATGTATGTTTCCATTTTTGTCAAGTTCAAGCTTATGTTATTCTTTAAAATTCCCCTTATATTTTCGTACATTCCACATACCGAGCCATCTGGCCTTCATCTTTTGATGATGCAGACACATGTATTCAGGATCATCAACAGGAGCTTCGTTGATAAATCCGAGAGTTCAAGTTATCTATGGTGAGCCTCCTTCTTCCGGAGGATTTTATTTACTCTTCAGTTTAGTCAGGATGTCGTTGGTCTTTCTGGACATCCATCTTTGTCATTTACAGACTTCATAGATAGACATTAGTGTTTTCGAAGTCTTTATTCATATAATTAATTGTTTTAAAGACGAAAGTTGTCTTTTATGGCGAGATTTATAAATTTTATTATACAGAGTTTTCTTTGGACTTAAAGTTTGTATTTAAGTTTTATGCACTTTTATTATAGTTTTAAGCTTTTGCATTCTTAAGTTAGTCTTCCGCTTGTAGTCTGCAAGGATGAGGGTTTGCTTTCGGACCAACAATGGTTCTTGAGTGCCACCCATGTCCAAGGTGTAGAATCGGGTCATGACATCATTAAGGGTAAATTAGACATTTTATAATTTAATAGTAACTTAATACAGAAATATGGCATTCTTTTGGACTGACTAAAAAAGGAAAGAAGTTACATAAATGGGGATATGGAATACGTTTTACTTTTAAAAAACAAGGCTAGACAAGCTATAAGTTTGTCATCTTCTTAGCTCCGTCACTATGTTACATTAGACATGCAAGATTATTTTCTCTTTATAAAAATGTGATTCTTTTTTGTTCAAAAGAACAAGAAAGTAACAAAATTTATATAAAAAAAACCCCTAAACTCTCCATTGATAAGAATTGGAGGAGATTTTTATCGACTAAGATCATTCAAAATAAAAAAGAAAAAGAATTTTAAAAAAAGGATTAAAAAAAGACAATAATAATATTTTTAAACTTTTACAAGATAGCAATGTTGAACAACTACAATAGTAATGCAAAGGTGCGTCCTATAGAATTGTTGAGAGAGTAATGTGATTCCCTACAACTAAGATCATCCCATAGAAAAAAATATTGATGAATGATATTCGAGTTAAATCAATACGGTGAGTTATATTAATAATTACACGAGGAGTATGTGATTGATGGAGGTTAGGATATATATATATATATAAATATATATATGTCGTAACACACTGGAAAAATTTTCAGCTAAAACTAGAGTCACCCTTTATTTTTAGTAGGGTTTTACTAAGGAAATATTTGAGAGTAGTACTAAGCATCGATATAGCAACGAGTTCAGATAGCTCAAGTCTCGATAAACCATTTACCAATGTGGGTAGAAACACTCAAACTTTTTAGATGATTTCTTAATGTTTTTTTAGCAAAGACTAGTGTTTCCACTTAGTGAGTTAGATTATATACCCCCCGACAAGGTATATGATGACCTTGGAAGCGTGAGGCAAGACGTTGTACCATCACATAGCTCATAGTGATGAATGTTGGTTAGAGAAACTTTCACAAACACTTAAAAACACCTATATTGCCAACATATTATACTAACAACTCAAACCAGTTAGTATATTACCAACAAATGACAAACAAATTTGTAACAGAACTATTTTTTATAATTTAACAACGAATTTCTATCAAATTTTCAACCAAAATGTTTCTACCAAAATAATTTACTTGGTAAATTTAGCGGTAAAAATACCGCCTAATTTAGCAACTTTTTACTAGTGGATTACCAACTAAGTTGTTATCCCTCTAACAATTGCTAACAAAATTCCAACTACTTTTTATTTTGTTGCTATGTTTGACAACATATTAATAACGAAATTTAAAAATGAGAAATCAAACTTTCTAACTTTGTTTCGCTTCGTTAGTAAATATACCAACGACATACAAAACGAAAATTTTGTTAGTTATTTACCAACGGAAATTTTGGGATCATGTTTCAAATATTACCAACATAATCATGTGTGTTTGCTAACCGATTTTTGTTGGTAATTTTACTAACTAATAGATTTGGAAAATTCATCTACCAACCAATTGAATCAATTTATCAATGGATAATTTTGTTGGAAATTAAGGGTTTTTTTGTAGTGAAAGATATTTTGGCTTCTTATATACACATAGTTTAATTTTTATTTTCATACACAAGCAGAGTTTATGTTGTATCCTTCCATACCAACTGAGTTGCTCTCAACTGTTTTGAAAGCATTTACATATATTGCGTATGTTTTATTTCTTTATATTGAATGGAGTACCCAGAGTTTAGTATCCAGAGTTGAGTACCTAAAGTCAATCATCTTATTTTTGAGTTGAGCCTTATGTCACTAAGTCGAATATCTTATCATTGAGTTGAGGGTTATTTAACTGTGTTGAATATCTTATAATTGAATTGAACTTTGTTTCTTCGGATTGATCTTATAAGTTATCACTGAGTACATAAGAGGTAAGAATGATTCGTTTTTACCATTTTAATTTTATGTTTATGCTTTAGAATTTCCCTTACATGCTCATGCATTCTATATTCTAATCCATTTGTTCTGCATCGTTTCATGATGTAGTTAATGTATTGAGGGTCATCAACAGGAGCCTCGTTGAGACCACACGAAGTTCGAGTTAGTTATGGTCAAGCTCGCCGAACCTTCAGCGGTTCGTCTAATTTCCCCATCTCACCTATAATTTAATGCTAAATGTGTAGTTCGATTATATAACTTTTGGCAAGAAGCCTGAAGTCTCTTAATGCACTCAGTGACTAGCCGAAGTAATTATTTCTCACCTTTTTGTCTGAAACCCTTGTATCACTATTCCACTATAACTTATATTGGACTAACCATTGCTCATCGCCTAATGTCGGCGAATCGCAAAACAAGTTGACAAGCACACCTGCAACAAATTTTTGGTTCTTTTGGTGAATGTTTTCTGGACATGGATAGACCTAAAGTTGATGGAAGACATAAAAGGGAAACAAACATTTACAAGATGGCAAGTGACGGAAAGAAGCCCAGTTCTTGCAAGAGGACCATTCCCCGAGACCCCATTGTATCTTCATAGGCCCGAGGACTCTACACAACTATACATTCCTTTTAGGCGGCTATGGATCTGGACAATCTTAGTAAGTGTGGTAATGTTGTCACTTCTAAGGAGACACCGGGCACTGATAACCAAGAAAAGAATGAAGTATTTAGACACTGTTATGTAGACTCAAACGGAGAGACTGAGTAGACATATATTTTTTTACCTCAATCTATGTCTTTTTTTTCATTTTTACTGTTGGATGAATGTTACTTGCTTTTGAGGACAAATGTTTTTCATTGTGGTAGGGTGAGAGCCACCCTTTGTGTGACTATTAATCTTTTATGTTTTGCTGATACATTTGGGACGTTATTCATATAAAAAAATATTACAGTGCTTTTGTGGATATTTGAGTTTTTTGTCTCCCTTTTATTTAAATTATATCTCATTTTGATTATCTCAATATGAAATTGAGTTTCTTGCAATGAACATTGAACACTAACAAAAGTGTGAAGTCTAGTTTTACTCTGGTGCCAATTCCTTCTGTGATGACCTTACCGTGAACCATGTGTGATGATACCTAGAATTTTTTCCGTTTGTCTATTTTACTAGGTAATGTGATCTCATGATATGATCTTAGGCACCTTTGAACAGTGTGAAACAATTTGACATAAACCTGTTTTGTTGTACCTTGTCAATATGCAAACCTCTTTTAAAGAACCCTTGACACTTTCCTTTCTTTGGAAGAAACTTGATGAAAACATGACATTTATCAACCCACTACCAATAATCCTCTTGGGTTGTGGTTAATTGAAAAGAGAAGCCAAAAGCCTAAGTTGGGGTGTGGTGGAAAGAGAAGGAAAGTCAAGAAGTTCAAGAAAACTCTCCTTTAACCCATGTTGTTTAGAAAAATGGAATCACTGCATACAAAAAATGACAAAAAGAAAAGAGAATAAAACTATGAAATAGAGAAAGTCATGGAATAAATTCATTAAAATACAAAAACAAATACGGTTTTCCGAACAATCCATGGAAAGTGAATAATGGGATGACTTCTGATCACAAAAGAAAATGTTGAAAAAAGAGGAAAGGAAGTGTAGTGAGAACCACATTTCATGAGGATAAAGTCACTGAGACAAAACGACCATACCTTTGCACTCAACCCCGTTATTAGTCTTGAAAAGACCTTTTTTGATCTTGAGTGAGCTGAAACGAAGGATGATTGGAAATACAGCCAAACCTATGTGTTAATTCATCCGTTGTGTTCATATTTTTGTGTGTTAGCTTTGAAATTGATTCCATGACTTTAAATCGGACCATTGTGTTTGAATATGAAAACATTCTTTATTTGAGGGCATTTGATCACTTCCGTTGAACTTCAACATGAATTTGAAGCATGTATCATGAGCTTCAAAATTCTTTTATAATGGTGTATCACAACTTGAATCTTTGGGTTCACAATTGATCTTTGCATGAGTAAGTTGACTCTTGTTGTGTACATTAATGATTAAGTCTGATACATTCTTTTAAAAATGCTTAACTCTAGATTTACTGGAAGACAAGCAAAATTTTAAGTTTGGGTATTGATGAGTCCTCGATTTGGACTCATCCAGGCTATATTTTGATAGAATCAGTGTGATCTATTGAATATTTTGTCTCAAAAACTGATGTAAAACTTTGCGTTCCAGGTATTTAGACTAGGAGACAAAGCATGAACACAACTGAGAAAAAAGGAACAAGGAAGCGGAAATAAAGAAGAAATGAAGGCCTGAAGATTGTCTATTCCATTAGGCGAGTCGCCAAACAGACTTAATCTCACCTAATTTTCGAGAGTGCTGAACCTTGATGGAGAGGATAAAATTGACAGTCAAAGGAAGAGTTGATGTGTCACCGAAAAGTTGCACGAAGCAGTACTATATCGCCCACTGTATAGAACACGAAGATACTGAAAGCAAAAGCAAGACGTCAATGAAATATATACCAAAGGGAGAATCGCAGAGTTGATCTGCGATCCCAACTAATAGTATCGAGTTATCCTTCGCAGCAAAAAGTTTTGAAAACCATAAATACTCATTGAGAGTGAAGCTTAGTGTCACATGTTTTAGTTTTGAACATCATTTTTTCAGCTTTTAGATTGTGTTTTCTAATTTTAGTTCTTAGAGGTTTTGCTGAACATTGTTCTTGAGCCTTGAAGATTTGAAGATTCCAACTTGAAGAATCCTCATCCTTATTGTGTGTATAGACATTTTCTATCGCACCTAGATCCAAGGGCTATTACATATTAATATGATATAACTTATAATTTATATTTTGACCTCGTAATTTAAACAACTTACAGTTGTAATTAATAAATGAAATAAAAATAGGGATATTTTAAAATATTAACGTTTGGTAAAAAATATGATTGTTGGGGCATGGGGCGTCGGAAAGCTGGCAGACTTTTTTAACTAAGGAATTTGCCTTTTAAAGACAGCCCCTGCCAATGGCATGCGGCGGAAGGTACAAATACACACAACACACTGCCCTATATATTAATAATAGTGTATATATAATAAATTTTTAAAAATACCAGAATACGACCGGAACTGGGAGTAGAACCGTAATGAACAGGAATACTGGTATCAAATCGTGATACCGTTCAATTTCAAATACCGGTGCACGGCATGCCATCCCGTCCCGAAGATGAGTGTACCGTAACAGACCGTGTAACACCCTAAATGAACTAAGATGAACAAGAGCTTCATGAATGTTTCTTGAGTTAATTTTCTTTTAAAGTGAGTTATATTGATTTCCTTAGGCAATGTGTGATTTTTTTGTTAAATTTGGAGTTCAGACGTCCAAAAACGTCCATGACGTTCGGAAGATATGCCTTATAGTGCTTGTGTGTTCTCATGTGTTTTAGCGAGTTTTACGTGTTCGTTTTGCTTTAAATTGATGTGAAATATCCGTAAGACCTAGTCGACTATGTTAGGGATTTAACATCCAGGTACGACTCCACCTAGGACCCACAAGGGGCCCTAAAGAAGGGTCCAAGAGAAGGACCCAAAACTGCCTTAAGATATATTTACCAACAAGGGCAAACAACGGCCAGTGGTCCAACCAACGGCCCGTCGATTGGACCTGCAAGGTACGCTATCCAGGACCCAAATGCAGCTAAGTGTACACCCATGAAACCCCACCAACGGACCATTCATGGACAGACAGTCCGTTAGTTGCAATTCGTCGATTGAAGGTTTTCCAAACACCTGCTTTCCCTGTAATGGCTTGGGCTGTTAGATAAATTCACCCCACGTCTTTTATTAACCTAGGAAGTTATTTTTAGGGTTATTTACGTATATTGAAGTGTTTCAAACCCTAAGGCCTCATTTTAGACTCCATTTCCTAAAACCCAGAACCCCTCCCTCTTAAAAGACTCCCTCAGTCTCCATGGAAGCTAGAAGTCAAGAAGAACTTGGAAGGCTGTTGGGGGACGTTTCTTCATAAAAAATCGTGGTGTATTCTTATACTTAAGGTATGTAGTCATCCTTTAACTCTCTTCCATTCAAGGAGCGTTTTCTAATGAATTTTCAAAAAAGTATTTCAACCCTAAGTTCTCGTATCTTTAACTCTAAATATGGGTCTTCCATGAAAATTTTTTGAATGATTTAAAAATGATGTTTCTAATGTTAGTTGATGACTTTAATTCTAAAACATAAATAAAAACATGTTAAAGTTTTTTTATCAAACTTTGGCTTAAGGAATGAATTAAATGAGCATGAATTGGTAGTCTTTTAGCTTTGGTTTCTTATGGTTGATATTGTTGTTTAGGTACTGCCATAAGGGCTATATTATGATGACATGTTTAGAAAAATGTTATAGGTGATGGAATCTTGGATTAAAGGGTAAGTTGGTTATGTTGTTTAGCGTTAATTATGAAATGCTCTTGAGTGGTATGGTCCACCTTATTGGTGGCGGTGTTTACTTGAATTGTATGATTGTGTAGTTACTTGTGCATTGTGAATGAGGCCATGAAGGAATAGTATGTGAATAAAGATGGAAATAAAAATACTCTTGTTAATGTGTTTTATGAAGCTTGTTATGAAGTGTATGCCAAGACTTATGTCTAAATGCTTTATATGATTATGTGAAGTATGTTAAAGTGTGTGATGTGATTAATGAAGGTTTAAGAATCTATAGAATGTAATGTAAGTCAAATGTTACTTATGTTCAAGGTGTGCTCACAT
The DNA here is from genome assembly GCF_001406875.1 of Solanum pennellii. Classification (NCBI taxonomy): domain Eukaryota; kingdom Viridiplantae; phylum Streptophyta; class Magnoliopsida; order Solanales; family Solanaceae; genus Solanum; species Solanum pennellii. The sequence continues at coordinate 15,946,240 of NC_028644.1, forward strand.
TACACACACATACAAATACTTTGAATTAATGAACGAATGAATTTAAAGAAACTGAATGAAAAGGGGAGTTTTTGGGGTGAACACTCATTGTGATTTGAGATGAAGTGTTTAGTAGGAACATCACTACCTTCCAAGAGCTTTGAAATGTACGTTTGAGGATAGATACCCTTCGTGATTTTAGATGTGGTGTCCAAAAGGTATCCTTGACCTTTAGTAACGAATGTTGAGAATCCGTGGGGAGTTATGCCTAGCACCGAGAGGATATGAAGAAGGGGTGGTTACACTTTGTGAGTTGAGAAGTTGTAGTCAAATGTACCTTTTGAGATGAGTACTCCTCGTTAGTAAAGAATGAGTTACTTCGTATCAATCTCCTTATACCTTAACTAAGCGCCTGCATAGGTATAGCTCTTCGCAAAGTCATGTAAAAGCTAAAAGAAACAAACGTAAGATCTCACCCTAGGCAAGTGAGGGGACCCTTCTCCGATAATGGAAGTATCGGGATTACATGTCTAGCTCTCATGGTCTATGTCTGTTAGGCTAAGTCTTCTAAAAGAGTGTGCTACTTAGGGTAGGTAGTGTAATGGGACGTTATTTATCCATTGCTCTAGGTAGGCATTCCGAAAAGGGGGTCTTGGTGAGCCCTATATGAATTCAATGAACTAAGACTCATAAAAGAATGTACTTCTTAGGGTTGGTAGTGGAATGGGATGCTATATATCCATTTCACTAAGTAGACCTTCAAAAGGGGGAGTCTTGGTTCCAATACTTTTAAAGGAGTATACTCCTTAGGGTAGGTAGTGGTATGGGATACCATCTACTCATTACACTAAGTAGGCATTCTAAAAGGCAAGTCTTTGTTTGTTGCTTGAGTGTTCTTATAATGTCTTGTCATTGAGTGAGGGATTGTTCTCCCGAGGTAAGTAAGCCTAAAAGGGGTAGTCTTGAGGAATTTGTTGTGTATTGACGGAGGTGTGTGTGCATTTCCTTCATGTCTTACCTTGGTGAGTCTTAGGATAACCTTAGTTAGGGAAACTCCTATAAAAATGAGTTCACTTCCTCTTTTCTTTGCCTTTGAAGTTCACTATTTTTTAATAGGGATTGTTTACTGTAAAGTCAAATGAATTCACTGTAACATTTGGAAGTTTACTGTAAAATACTCTTATTTTAGAAAATTATGTAAATTCTTCTATTAATTGGTAAATGATGATTCTTATGTTGTTTGACTTCTATATTTTTGGATGTTTTACTTAATTGGCATGAAAATGTATTTTTACTAAAGTATCCCTTTTTCCATGTTTTTGAATATGTCAAACTTGGTACATTGTTTTGTACTAACCCCATATTTTCTATAATCTATAAGTATAGGTTTTGGAATAAATGTTGAAGTCTAGAAGTCAAATCTTGGGAAATTTCCTCTCAAGAAAAAGTATGTCCTCATATATCCAAGGGAATAATTCATATCTTCTTATTTTCTTTATGTTAAGACTTATTATGTATTTATTCCAAATGTAAAGGGCTGTGTCCCTAAGATTAGTTAAGTCGTGTCTTTAAGTTTGGCTTGTGACGATGAGTTTTTCTTAATATTTACGAAAGACTTCCTTTTTATATTAAATGTCGTGAAAAGTTTTAATTCCGCACTATTTTTAATGTCTTATGTAATGAACGATAACTAAAGGCTTGTACAAGACCCCAAAGGGTCGAGTACGCCCTGTCATGACCTTAGGGTTCTCCCTTACTTCTAGGGGGTACTTTCGGGTTGTGACAGACTTGGTATCAGAGCATGAGGTTATGGGAAATAGTTTAGGGTCTAAAAGTTTCACAAGTCACGTCTAGTAGAGTCTTGGTCATTGGTTTTTTTCGCGACACATCCATGGACAAATGGCTATAGGACGATAGAATTTCACTTTCTTCATAACTCTTGTATAGTGCAAAGAACTTAACTTTTTAAGGTCTCTCTCCTCTTCTCCTTTGTCCGGTGGTTTTATAGGTATGTTTTGTTGGAAAGGGAGATGTTTCTAAGTTTGAGGGAGAGAAAAAGTTGAATTTTTATGCTTATGATGGTTTTGTGGCTACAAGAGTAAATGTGAAGGTTAGTTTTGAGAATTGTGTTGTCATTCCATTTATTGCTATGTTTGACTTATGAGGTTGGAAGTATTGTGATAAGAAACTTCTTGGTGATGAAGCTCTAAGCATGGTAAGAATTATAATGATTGAATAAACTGCCTTGAGAGCAAATGAGTAATCTTGTGATTATGTTTAGTTATTGTAGAAATGCTTTAAGGTGTAAATTTGAGGAATATTGAGAGAATATGGAGATTTTGTAGGATTTGAGGGCAACCTTCTTGTGTGGTTAATGTTTTAGTAGTTGTTCTTGTAATTTTGTTGACGTTCATGTGTAGATTTACTCTAACGAGGAAATGTGGTATGTTTACCTAGTGAGGAAGTTTAGGAGCTATGCTAGCAAAATGGTAGAGTTTATATAGTAAGATTTTTATTTCCAAATGAATCTACCTTAATTGGTGGAAATGGAAAGGAGGAGTTATGTTCCATGAGATTGAGTTAGGTGGTGCCTAAGAGTTGAATAAGATGATGTTTAAGAAAGTTTGTCTAGGCTTGAATCTTAAAAGGAAAGCGTTATGCTTAACTTGTAAGGTTGATGTTTAGTCTTGATGTGCATGAGTTCAGGCTAGTGTCAGTTCCTACCTTGTGAGAGGCATAATGGTACTTTGAAGTATGAGACCTTGAATATGGCTTTTCCCTTAGTGGGGGAGATAGTTGATACCCTTATCTTTTCTTCTACCCTTATTCAAGCATGAGAGATAAATCCATAGTAGTTTGGTAATGATTAAGAGTCTTTCATAATTGTATGAGTTATCATGTGTTGTATATCAATCTAGATGACTTAAGGTCTAATGTTAAAAAATCAAGTTAAAGCTAAGTTTTGCATAATAAATGTTAAGTAGAATTCATTTAGTGTACTTAGTCGAAGAGAATCCTCAAGGGTCACTAAGTGGGAGTAGTAGTATGGGATGCTACTCTAACATTGCACTTAGTATAACTTACCAAGTCTCTTTGGAGTAAATATGGTCTTGTCTCTCATATTGTAATTCATCTTGTTAAGGTTGCTTGAAAGGTTCATTACGGAATTTTACAGCATGTGACATAGTGAATTTTGCATTCACTATAAAGAAGTTCAAATTTTGAGAAAATTGCATTTTGATTAACAATGGTTTCAATGTATTTATAAAAGATGTTTATGAGCATGTTTAATGTTGGAGAAGGTAGTTACTCCATTTGTGAAGAAATGAAAACGAGATTGAAATTATGAAGTTTTGCAAAGTTGCCTGTGCACAGTGATCCTCATTGTGAAAATCTTAATTTTTGAAAAAAAATGCTTTGTCTTGAATTGTAGTAGCAATATGTGTAAAATTTTTGTATATGACCATGTTTAATGTTGGAGAAGGTAGTTCCTTCATAAGTAAAGGGTAAGGGTGAATTTTGAAAAGTGAAAGTTCTCGTAAAGTGCTCGTGTTGCAAAGTGTTTCAAAGTGTGAAATTTTGCTCCTTGTTAGTTGGTGACATTACTATGATGGTTTTATCATTATTGTATTGTGGAGTCCTTGATGGTCTTAAAGTTATTAGTGTCATTCGAGGACGAATGTTATTCTAAGTGGAGAAGAATGTAACACCCTAAAATGAAATAAGGTGAACTAGAGCTTCGTGAATGTTTATTGAGTTAATTTTGTATTAAAGTTAGTTATATTGATGACCTTAGGAAGTCTGCAAAGTTTGATTAAGTTTGGAGGTCAAACGTCCATGACGTTGGGAAGATATGTCTTAGATAGTGCTTGTGTGTTCTCATGTGTTTTAGCGAGTTTTACGTGTTCATTATTCTTTAAATTGGTGTGAGATGTTCCTATGACTTAGAAGACTATGTTAACGGGTTTAACATTCGGGTACGACCCAACCTAGGACTCACAAGGGGCCAATGGGAAGGTCCCAAGAGAAGGACCCTAAACTGCCTTAGCAGTGTCCACCAACGAGGGTAAACGATGTACAGTGGTCCAACCAACGGCCCGTCGAATTTTCCCATCGATTGGACCTAAAAGGTAGGCTATACAGGCCCAAATGGAGCTAAGTGTCCACCAACTAAACCCCACTAACAGTCCGATGATTGAAATACGGTCCATTGGTTGCAATTCGTCGATTGAAGGCTGTCCAAAAAGTTCTTTTTCCTATATTGAGTTGTGGCGTTTGGTAAATTCATACCATTTCTTTTATGAACCTAGGAAGTCATTTTTAGTTTTATTTTGGTATACTAAAGTGAATCAAAACCTAAGGCCTCATTTTAGACTCCATCTCCTAAAACCCAAAACCCCTCCCTCTTAAAAGACTATCTCAAGTCTCCATGGAAGCTAGAAGTCAAGAAGAACTAGGAGGGCTTTTAGTGTACCTTCATTCATCAAAAATCATTGGGGGTTCTTCTACTTAAGGTATGGTAGTCATCATTGAACACTCTTCCATTCAAGGAGCCCTTTCTAATGAATTTTCAAAAAAGGGTTTTAACCCTAACTTCTCGTATCTTTAACTCTAAACATGGGTCCTGCATGAAAACGTTTTAAATGATTTAGAAATGATGATTATAATGTTAGTTTATGATTTTAATGCTAAAACTTTAATTAAAACATGGTAAATCTTTTGATCAAATTTTGGCTTAAGGAATGAGTTAATGAGCATGAATTGGTAGTATTTGAGCTTCTGTTTGTTAGGGGCGATATTGTTATTTAGATACTCCCCTAAGGTCTATATAATGATTTAATGTTATAGGCGATGGAAGCTTGGATTAAATGGTAATTTGGTTATGTTGTTTAACTTTAATTATGAAATGTTCTTGAGTGGTATGATCCACCTTCTTTGTGGCAATGCTTACTTGAATTGTATGAATGCGTAGTTATTTGTGCAATGTGAATAAGGACATGCAGTCATATTATGTGAATAAATATGGAAATGAAAATACTCTTGTTAATGTGATTTATGAAGATTTTTATGAAGAGTATTCTAAGAATTATGTCTAAATGAATTATATGATTATATGAAGTATGTTAAAGTGTGTGATGTGATGAATGAAGGTTTAAGCATGTGTAGAGTGTAGTGTAAGTCAAATGATGCTTATGTGCAAGGTTTGCCCACATGTACCCACACATACACAAACTTTGAATGAATGAAGTTAAAGAATGTGAATGAAAAGGGGAGTTTTGGGGTGAACACCCATTGTGAGTTGATATGAAGTGTTTAGTAGCAACCTGACTACCACCCAAGAGATTTCTAATGTCGGTTGGAGGATGGATACCCTTTGTGAGTTGAGATGTGGTGTCCAAAAGTTATCCTTAATTTTTAATAACAAATATTGAGAATTCGTGGGGAGTTATGCCTAGCACCGAGAGGATATTAAGAAGGGGTGGTTACACTTCATCAATTGAGAAGTTGTATTCCAATGTACCTCTTGAGATGAGTACTCCTCGTTAATAGAGAATGAGTTACTTAGTATCAATCTCCTTATCCCTTAAATATGGGCCCGCATAAGTGTAGCTATTGGGAAATCCATGTAAAACAAAAAAAAAGTAAGACCTCACCCTAGGCAATTGAGGGGACCCTTCTCCGATAATGGTATTATTGGGGTTCCATGTCTAGCTCTCATAATCTATGTCGGTTAAGCTAACTCCCACAAAAGTAATTAAAGTATTAAGTCTTCTAAGAGAGTGTACTACTTAGGGTAGGTAGTGCATGGGACGCTATTTATCCATTGCACTAGGTAGGCATTCCGATAGGGAAGTCTTGGTGAACCTTATATGAATTGAGTGAACTAAGTCTCGTAAAAGAACGTACTACTTAGGGTAGGTAGTGGAATGGGACGCTATCTATCCATTGCACTAAGTAGACCTTCCGAAAGGGGAGTCCTTGTGGCAAGCCTTCTAAAAGAGTGTACTACTTAGGGTAGGTGCTTGTATGGGACGCCATCTACTCATTTCACTAAGTAGGCATTCCGTAAAGGAAGTCTTTGTGTGTTGCTTGAATGTTTTTCTAATGTCTTGTCATTGCGTGGGGGCTTGTTCTCCCGAGGTGAGTAAGCCTAAAAGGAGTGGACTTGAGGATCACATTGGTGTGTATTGAAGGAGGTGTATGTGCACTTCCTTCATCTCTTACCTTGGTGAGTCTTAGGATAACCTTAGTTAGGGAAACTCCTATATAAATGAGTTCACTTCCTCTTTGCTTGGCCTTGGAAGTTCACTATTTTGGATTAGGGATAGTTCACTGTAAAGTCAAATGTATTCACTGTATTGTTTGGAAGTTCCCTGTAAAATGCTCTTATTTGAGAAAATTTTGGAAATTCTTCTTTTAAGTGTTAAATGATGATTCTTATGTTGTTTTACATCTATATTTGGAATGTTTTACATAATTGACATGAAACTGTATTTTTACTAAAATGTCCCTTTTTGCATGTTTTTGCATATGCCGTACTTAGTACATTGTTTTTGTACTAACCCCATAATTTTCTATACTCTATAAGTATAGGTTTTGGAAGAAAGGTTGAAGTCTAGAAGGCAAAGCTTGGGAAAGTTCCTCTCAAGACAAAGTATGTCCTTATATATCTGAGGGCATAATTCCTATCTTCTTAGTTTCTTTATGTTAGGACTTATTATGTATTTCTTCCAAATGTAAAGTGTCGTGTCCCTAAGAATATTTATGTCGTGTCTTTATGTTTGGCTTGTGAAGTTGATTTTTTCTTATTATTTATAAAAGTCTTCCTTTTTATATTAAATGTCGTGAAAAGTTTTAATCCGCACTACTTTTCATGCCTTATGTAATAAACGATAGTTAAAAGGCTTGTAGAAGACCCCAAAAGGTCAAGTACGTCCTGTCATGACCTAAGGGTTCTCCCTAACTTCTAGCGAGTACTTTCGAGTCGTTACAGACCAGAACAGATCGGACGGTACAGGTACAACCTTTTCTGATGCCCAGCCTTAGTTGCTTATAAATAAGAAATAGTGCCTAGAAAATATGGTTGGTATGTACGTAACACTTCCCCTACACATTACAGAGCTCCACCTAAATTCTTTTTCAGAATGCCTTTTGCTTGCTCCATAATACAAAAAAGTGGGCTTGTAAATGGAAAAATATGATTGAAAAATGATGAACCATGTGCAATGTTTCCCATACTCATTACGGAGGTCCTCATTAATTTTTATCAGAAAAATATTTTGGGTTCTCCGAAGTGCCTGGTTCATGGGCTAATACACATAAAAAATCAAGAACGTCTCGTAACTCTAAAATTGGCCTTTCAGATGTGAAAATATGTTTGAAAAGATGATGTGACTTTACGTAACGCTTCATCAACTCATTACAGAGTTACTTATAGAGTGTTTTTAGAATTATTTTTGCTTGCTCCGAGGTACAAGATCGATCAACTAATACACTCAAAAAAATAAGAAAGTCATGTAATTCCTAAAAATTGGATTGTTTTTCTGAAAATATGACTCAAGAATGGTTGGAATATAGGTAAGACTTTCTCAATTCATTAAAAAGGTCCTTATAATAATTTTGCAAAAAAAATTGTGGGTGCCTCGATGCGCCAGAGTCATGGGCTAATTAACATGAAAAATGATGAAAAATCTGTAATCACTAAAGCCCTTCTTTCACCAATTCCGACCTACCTTTATTTATGGGATATTTGAAGGAGAGCTTTGTAAATCAAACAAATTCTAGTCCACTAACAGCGGTATACAGTAAGTCAGTATAAGTCAGTACAGGAAGGGCACGCGAAATAGACAACTACTTACTAGGCTAGGGTAGTCGTTTTTTCATCTTCCCTTTATTTTACTTTACCCTAGTGGAAATTCTTTTTTCAAAGTTACTAGGTAATTAGTGAAGAGGTTTATAAAAGTGTGTGAAAATATGCATGAGAAAATGGTGGGACTGTACGTAATGCTTCTCCAAATCATTACAGAGGTCCTCATAGAGGTTTTTCAGAAAAAGCACTAGGTTCTTCGAGGCACCGATCCATGGGCTAATATACACAACAATCAAGAAAGAAGTGTAATTCCTAAAAGTTTGCTTGCAAATGTTAAAAGATGCCTAGAAAAATAGTGAGATTATACCTAATGCTTCCGCAAGTTATTACGGATGTTCTCATAAAGTTTTTTGGAGGCACCATATCCATGGTCTTACAAATTTGATACAAAAAAAGTTGCATACATCTCAAAATTTGCCTTGTAACTACAAAAATTTTCTTAATGAAATAGTGGGATTGTAGGTAACGCTTCCCTAACTCATTATATTGGTACACATAAATTAAGTTAAGAAAATATTTTATTTCTCACAGGTGCCACATCCACGGGCTAATACACACAAAAAACCAAAGAGTGTCGCGTAATTCCTAAATATTGGCTTGTAAATGCGAGAAACTGCTTTAAAATGGTGGGACTGAATGTAATGCTTCCTCAAATCATTACAGAGATCCTTATAAAGTGTATGGGAAAAAATTTCTTGTGTGCCCCAAAGCACCACATCGTTGGGCTAATACACACGGAAAACAAAAAAGTAAAGCAATTTTAAAAAGTTTCTTCTCAAGACAAAAGTATGTTTGAATCAATAGAAAGACTATACGTGACGATTCTTCAATTTATTACGAAGGTCCTCATAACAGAAAAATAATTTGGGTGCTTGAAGGCGAGGGATCCATGGTCTAATACACACCAAAAAATAAGAAAACCACGTAATTCTTAAAAGCTGGCTTGTAAATGTGAAACTTTTCCTAAAACAAATTGCGAGACAAGACATAATGCTTTTCCAACTAATTCAAGAGGTCATGATAGAGTGTTTCTTTCAAAAATAATTTTGAGTTCTAGGAGACTACATATCAATGGGCTAATATACACGAAAAGCCATGAAAGTATGTCGTTCCCTTCATGTTGCTTGTTAATGTGAAAAGGTGTCCATAAAACATGGTGGATTTGCAGGTAACACCTCCCCAACTCATTACAAAGATCCCCCTACAGATATTTTTAAAATAATTTTTGGGTTATTCTAGGTTGCGAGTTAATGTGCATATGCACATGAAAAATCAAGTTGGTTGAGTAATTCTCAAAAGTGGGCATGTAAATGTTAAAATATAGGTAAAAAATAGTGGGTACTTTATGTAATTATTTCCCTACTCAGTACGGAAGTCCTCATAAGCATTGTTTAGAAAAATATTTTGGGTGCTTCGAGGGGCCAGATCCATGGACTAATACACACAAAAAAAACTAAGTAAGTCATATAATTCCTGAAAGTGTTTTGTAATTGCCAAAAATATGGATGAAAAATGGCGGGAATGTATGTATAACTTGTCCAACTCATTACAAAATACCTTGTAAAATATTTCAAAAAATCTTATTGCATGCCTTGAGGAGGCAGATCCTTCGTTTAATACACCAAAAGGTCAAGAAAGTCATGTAATTAATAAAAGTTTTCTTGTAAATGTGAAGTGTGCTTGAAAGTATGGTGGGAGTGTACCTCACGCTTCACTAAATCATTACGGAGGACTTTTTAATTTTTTTTCAGAAATAATTATCAGGTGCTGCGAGGCGCCATACTCATAGGCTTATGCACATGAAAAATCAAAAAAATCGCATACTTCCAAAGAATTGCTTATGAATATGAAAATATCTACTAAGAAAATCCCATGTTAATGATTTACTCAGATGTGTTATATTTCAGTGAAACACCCTAAAAAATAAAATAAGATGAGCTAGAGCCTCATATGGGTTTTACGAGTAAGTAACTTAATAATATCTTTATAAATAAGTTTTAATGAATTTGAAATTCAAACGTCGAGGGACGACCAAGACGTTCGGAAACTAGGCTTTTGGGTGCTAGTGTGTCCTTGTTTGTTGTCTATGTTTTTATGTGTAGTTTGGAGTCTAATGCAAGTGGGGATGACCCTAAAACCGATAGGGACATTTTTAGGGTCACAACATCTGGGTACGACTCCCCAACTACCAACCTAAGTGTCCTTGAGGAGGAACCAAACTTTGGGAGAGAAGCTGCCAAGGCAGCTTGTCGCAGCACCTTGGAGGATTGGCTCCGCGCGGACCGACTCCACCAAGGACCAAAAAGTTGCTCTTCTTAGAGGACACTTCTATCCAAAAGTTAATTTCAAGAAACTTGTGGGAACACCTCCGCGGCGCGAACTTGTTCCCCAATGATAATTATTTAATGAAAGTAAAGTATGACTTAATTAAAAAGGTCCAACTAATGTAGAGGTGTTTTGGGTATTTTGGGGGTGTATTATATATTGAATTTAAGTCATTTTACACCCATTCAAACACCAAAACAAATTCCCAAATCAAAAACACAATTGCTCTCACTTCTCTCTAAAATTCTCTCCCTACACAAATCCTCCATTGAAGAACCTTGATGTTCCAAGGAAAAAGATCAATTCTCCAAGTTTTCAATCCAAATTTCGTCGATAGGACTTAAATATGGTATGGTAATTTAATCCTTGATTCTTTCTCATTCAAGGATCCAATCTGAAAGACATTCCAAAATATCTCAAGAACCCTAAAACCCCTATTTTGGATTCTAAGCATGTGTTCCTACATTAGAAGGTTGAAATTGATCATTTATGAAGTATTAAATGTTAATTGATGGTTTTATGATAAAAAATTTACATGAACCATCTATTCCTTTAATTCAATATTTTGGCTCTAATGTGGGTATGGTTATTATGACCTAAGTATGTTAAATTCATGTTTAGATCGAACCTTTAGATTTTTATGGGATATTGAATTATATGTTGCATATCGATCGACTTTTTCATCGTTTGATTTATACTATTGATATTGATCTTGGGTTATATTAAATTATTGATATGTATGAGTTAGGGGTGTTAGTCTTATGGTCATTGTAATTGGTAAGTTCTCTTGTTGTGTAGAATCGTTGGAGATGTTAAGGAATGGTAATTGTGGTTATTTGAAGGCAATAACTTGACCTAATTTCCTTATTAATGTATATTTGATATTGAATTGCTATTGATTTGTATGGTCCACTTATGGTGGCGGTGCTTAATTATTATAATTGTTACGAACGTGATCTTGTTGGCATTATTATATGAATTGTAGTGTTATCAACCAAGGCAAAGCACCGAGTGGATATGACAAACAAGGAAAAGCACCGAGTGGATATGCTTAAGGTAGTAGCTCTCTTGAAGTATGAGACTTGAGTACAAAGAAGCCTTTTTATATCCCCTAAACCATGAGCCGAAATGGGATGTGTCCTCATTCTACCCTTGGCAAGTAGAACAACCTCCACGGGGTAGGGTAGACTATGAATTCCATACCTAGCTTGTGTGGACTATGTCGGTTAATATCTTTTCTAATCATGTGAGATTTACGCTTTAGCTATTGGATAGGTTCTACAACGTGTAGGTAGTGGAATGGGATGCTATTTACACATGCCATGAGTAGGATTTGGAGATACTAGAGTGGGTTCCCTAGGTTTTCAAAGACCATTATGTCATGTCCCGTAAATGTATAAATATCTCCGTTAGGATTTTTAGTAATCAATATTGACTTGGTGTGGTTGTGTTGGGAAGGAAATATCCTTATATTTGGTAGTCTTGAGGAACACTTATATGTGTATTGAAGAGGTTGAATGGGTGGTCTCTTCATGGCTTACCTAGGTGGATCTTAGGATAACCTTAGATAGATGGTCTAAATTGTTAAATGGGTTACTTAATGATTGTGGTCTTACCTTATATTTTAATATTGACTTAAAGACATTTTTTATACTTGTATTATGAGATGTTTACCAAAACGAGCATAAGAAGCATATTTCAACTAGAGTGTCCCTTTTTGCATGGTTTTCTTACATGTTCAACATACTTAGTGCTTAATTGTACTAATTCCATATTCTTTTTATGTCTCCATGTGTAGGTGGTGGCAAGTGAGGATTTCTAGAGTTGAAGCTTGTGAAGTATTATCTCAAGATTGGTATCTCCTCATATGTTCGAGGACATGGATTTTATTTCTACTTCGCTTTTATTAAAGACTTTGTATTAGACTATGAGTTTCTTTTTAATGTAAGAGCCATGACCCTATAATAATGAAATGTGTCTAAGATGGCTCATGTTGAGACTTAGTTCTGCTAATGTTTTATTTAAGAGTTTCCTTATTGACTTTATTGTGAAAAGTTTTAAATTCCACACTACTTTTCATACTTTTGTGATTAATGAATGCTAAAGGCTTGTAAAAGAACTCTAAGTGGTCAGGTACGCCGTATCACAACTTGGGGGTGCTCACGGTTCGTGACATTCAACCTTTAAATTTAGTTATTATTTCACTTACCCATGTAACATAGTCTTATATTCAGTGTACTAATGTTAATCTACATCCATTGTTTTATGATGCATATGCATGTGTTCAGGATCATAAACAGATGTTTGGTTTAGATCACCCGGTCACATGTCAGCTTTTTGTTAGGTCTCCTAGATTTTTGAGGACTCTAGTCTAAATTTTACGTAGTAATATCTTAAAGTTTTTGTGGGTCTTGACATAGTGCTTCTCTTCAAACAGTAGAGGCTTCATGGATAGATAATATTGAGAGTTTTTCATTATTGCTATTGAGATGTTCTGTTAAAACAATTATTTCTTTCATTCGGTGTTTTATATAGTTTAATTTAGTATTTTGACTTAATGATTTAATTCCATATTGAAGTCTACATCTGCTTGAGTGAGTCTTTCTCTAAGTAGTTAGCCAATCCCAGGTTCTCTCAAGGACTACCAAAGTTTTCGAGTGTCGACCACCTCCAGGGGTAAGCTGGAGCATGATAGTTATTATTGGAAAGTGTCTTTTTTTCCTTAAATGGTATTATGTGAAGAGTTTTAGTTCATGTAGTTTTTCTACATGAGCATTGCACGTGTATGCTGAGTCAAATGATGTATGATTCTATAGGATAATTTTAAGTAATAAATGTCTAATGGAACCTAGTAAAAACTAAGTGATTATTCAATTTAATTGGATGATGATATATACGTCCACTTCAAATATTGTCCCTCCAACCGTCTATTCCAAAACCAAATGCCTTGTATTTTCCGTAATATCTTTCGTTGTATGCTCTTTTAAAGAGCCCAATTTCTCACGAAGTATGAATATGATTGTTAAACGGCCAAAAAATCAGAGACTTGTGAATCCAAATGGCTAAGTTTGCCATTATATGTAATTGCTTCATTATTACATGAAAAAATAAAAATAGTATCAATCTCAAAATATTCTTATGTAAAAAATTTTATAGGTATTTTCCACCGGTCAAATTCCAAAAGTCGTGTCATCATCAAAAAAGCCAAAACACCTCATTTGTGTTCACTACAATCAAAGGATTATGGACTGTCATAAAGTCATTGTTGTTACCGAACATTGATGAACTTTCTTGTGATTTGAAAGGATTATTTTTGAATGGTTTCATAAATAACTACTTGTTGAACTTGGCAAGTAAAACTGAAAAAATCTTATGAATCTTTCAATATCATTTAAATAAGTGTTGCCTAGATATCATCAAAGTGATTCTTGTCTATTTCATTGTACTTTTTGAGGTTAACATTTTTTTTGTCTAATAAATTTGAAAATATAGTTTTCAATATTAGAGGAGTACGTTATACTTGGCAAAGATTCTAACCCTTTTACTAGGGAGATGCTATCTCTTTTCAGCCTTAGAAAAAGAAAACTGTTAAAATAAAAAAGGAAAAAAAATCAAAGAGGATTAATACAAGATTGAAAAAAATTAGGATTTACGGACCTTGAGAAGATAGGGAAGTTCAAAGGTAACAACATTAGAGCCTCACGAAGAATGGTTAACGGAGTTGTTTGGAATCTTGTGTATTGAAGAAGATATAGATAAAATGAGTGGAAACATGGTAAAATAAGCTGGTGAGATTTTTTAAATCTAAAACAATGCTATAAAAAAATGATAAAATAGTTTCTAAAATTGATGGATATTTAGAGTCAAGATAGTTCTATATTTATTATTGGAAAAGAAGTTTTTGATAGTCTACGTGAAAGTAGTTTCTCGGTATGTGCCTTGCACGTGTATTGCATGATTTTGTTCAATAATATTAGTGGTAAATATCTAACCAAAATATATAAAAGATAAGTGATCTAATAGTTCATTTTTTTGAAAGAGAATAAATATGTCAACTTCAAATGTTGTCATTCAAAAACCAACTATCTTTTATTTTCTTTAATTTCTTTTATTTGTTTTGTTCTTTAGAAGAACTTGTGTCTCCAAGGCATAAATTCAATTGTTAAAGGGAAAAAACTCAAAGATCAGTCAATTCAAAGGGAAGAAGTTCAATTTTATTTTATTCCTCTATTAGTATCCAAAAGAAGAAAAATAATGTCAATATCAAAATATTCTTATGTGATAATTTCTATTGATCTTTAATGAAACGAGAGCAAAGATAGGAAATTTGTATGTCTTATTATTGACTATAAGGCTGCTGTATAGAGAATCTATATAATACATAGAAAAGATAAAGACTATTAAATAGATTCTAAGGATTCGGAAGTACGACAATAGAATTCTACAAAAGTAAGGAGTCTCACCTATTATTACGCCCTCGTAAGTTGGTGGTGTAAACAACACCCAACTTGTAGAAATGCTTGACAAAAGGACTTCTTGAAAGTGGTTTTATAAGTATATGTGCCACTTGGTCAGCGGAGTGAAGGTGTTGAACTGCGATATGCTTGTTTTAAACTTGTTCACAAACAAAGTGAAATCAATAACAATATTCTTCATCCGAGTATGAAACACCAGGTTGGCACAAATATATGTAGTTCTGATATTGTCATAAAATATGTGAGGTGTGGTGGAAATATGAAAACGATGTTCATGGAGTAAACTTGTTAGCTAATTTTTTCAGAATCAGTATCAACAACAACCTGATATTCTGCTTCTGTGGAGGAGCGTGACGCAGAATTTTGCTTTTTAGAGGACCGAATACAGGAGAGCTGCTAAGCAAAACAACATAACGTGTTGTGAAGGTTCAATAAAAAGACCCCCAATCCAATCAGAATCTTAGTAGGGTAGAAGATTCTGGTCATATTCTTTGGCAATTCGAAGGCCAAACGAAGATGTCTGGAGAAAATACAGAAGGAGACACTTAATTACTATCCAATGTGATAATAAGGTCTCGTGCATGGACTGTGAGAGTTTTCTAACTGCAAATTCTATGTTTGGATGTGTAAGATAAAGGTAATGTACTTCACTAATTATCCACATATAAAGATAGCCATCAACTAGAGATTCTTCAACAGACTCTGGGAAAGCATCAGTAGAAGCGATTGGTATTGGAACACCCTTGCAATTGTGCATATTAACTTCCTGCAACATATCTGTAATGTGTCTCTGTTTAAACAATAAAAGACAACCACGATAAGGTAAGACTTCAACACCAAGAAAATAATGAAGTGGACAAAAATCCTTCAATGAGAATTGGGTTGCATGATTATCAATGATGTTGTGAACACTACAAATATGACTACCGTGGAAATTATTTCATGGGATAATGCACAAGTACCCCCTCAACCTATGCCCGAAATCTCAGTGACACACTTATACTATACTAAGGTCCTATTGCCCCCTGAACTTATTTTATTAATAATTTTCTACCCCTTTTCGGCCTACGTGGCACTATCTTGTGGACCCAATGCTGATTGATTTTTTTCAAGTTTGTGCCACGTAAGATGAAAAGGGGTAGAAAATTACTTATAATATAAGTTTAGGAGCGTAATAGGACCTTCGTATAGTATAAGTGTGTCTCTGGAATTTTGGACATAGGTTAATGGGATACTTGTGCATTTTCCCTTATTTCATCAATGTATACCAGAATACAAACAGTAAACTAGGAATAATGCAAGATGAACAATGAAAAATTATATTGGAATTTACAAAATCCCAAAGTGACCAAGTAATTTCTGAGTTCAGCATAGCAGTCACTCGTAGCCTATTTGAGACCATATATATCCTTGTGCAGCTTGCAAACATGCGTCGGATGCGCAGAAACTTCAAAGTAGGCCGTTGGTGCATAGAGAATTCTTCATCACAACGACCTTCCAGGAACGCATTATTGATATCAAGTTGGTGAATTGGACAGCTTTGTTGTGTTGTCATCGCAAGAATGAGTCAAATAGTTGCAAGTTATATCGCAGGACTAAAGTACACTGAAAATCAAGTCTAGGTCTTTGTATGAACACTTTAACAAGCAAATAACCGTTGTACATGTCAAAGAACCATTAGTATAACATAGTAACTGGAAAAGCCACTTTCAATCAACCACATTTTATGAAGGATAACATAGTACCAACTACCATGTTTGGTTCCGACTAAGATATCAAATTGATTTCTCATAGCTTCACGCCAGTGTGGGACATGTTGACCTTGATAATGTTTCTAGGTAGGTGGGAAGTGATTTGAACAATTGTGTGTAATTATTTAGGCTTAAGGCTATTGGTCTTAGACCAAGTAATCATTTGATGAGTGGGCATGACTATAGAGGTAGAGGCTACAAGGAAAGGTTGTGTGGCCATGGGAGGTTGGACAAGCGATGAGGAAGAGGGTTGTACTAGGGGTTTTTTTATTAGACGACCATTGGGCTTTTTTCGGCGTTAGTAAGTGATCATTGTGGAATGCAGCTGAGAATTTATCTTGGGAGAAGTATGAACTAGTAAGGTTTAAACAATTGGTTGTGGTGAATTGTGGCATGAAATGTGATTTTAGTTGGTTTTGGTATGGGTCAAAGGAGGAACTGGAGAAGGAGAAGAAGTATCATATGAGGGAGAAATAGAAGTACCTAAGACGGTGGCACCTGTTGAGGCAGAGGAGATGGGTGAATGTGTCTCCACGGGCTGCTGCACAATCTCTGATGTAATCTGACAAAAATCGTACGATTATCGAGTATTATCATGTGATTGTTGGGTAGACAAACAGATTTTCCAAGAGGCATTTTTTTATGATGTTTTCTTTTTGAATGATGAAAAATATTGTCAAATCGGAACTGATTTTCCAAAAATAAGATGTCACGTGATAGATATATTTTGGAAGTTAAAGGATCAAAACATTGATGACTATAATGTTTATTCGAAAAGACTAAATAAAGACATGGTGTAGAACGGGGCTCTAATTTATTTTTGGCATATAGTTTGAGCCATGGATAACAGAGGCAGCTAAATATTTTAATGGAATCATACTTTGGCGTCTTTTGAAATAAAATTTCAAATGGACTCTTATGCAAAAATTGGGTGTAGTTAGCCTGTTTATAAGATAGACAGCTTGTTGACAAGCAAAACTCCTAAATTGTGATGCTAAAGACGCTTGATGCAAAAAGGTTCTAGCTGTTTCAATAACATGACTGTGTCGTCTTTCAACTAGAGAAACTCATTGTGGAGTATATGGGCGTGACACTAGTGTTCTATGCAATGTGTTTTAAAATAGGACTGTAAACTTTTAAATTCGCCACTACCATCCATGTTATAAGATTGAATTTTTGTGCTAAACCTACATTCAAGCAATGCATGCAATTTTTGAAAAACATCCAAGGGTTGCATATGTTGATTCTAAAGTAAACAACCATATGTATTTTGAGAACTTATCACTAGATAGCATATAATATAATTTTTAATCAATTGACAAAACAGGAGATGGACCCCATAAATAGCCAAAAAGGATTTGTAAGGGCTTGTTACTTGGCAACAAAGATTCTGTGAAAGTCAACCTGCGCATCTTATTAGAATAACAAGAATTACAAGTGGTACTACCTTTAGGATCTAAAACACTAAGGGAAAAATTATTCAAGATAGTATCCAAAACATGACGACTAAGTTTAGCTAAACCCCGATGCCACAGGTGAATTTGAACAGCCACATTCGTTGAGGAGAATGATATGTACAGATCGTTGGAAACTCATACAACTCATCTTTATTCTGACCATGAACTAAATACGTGCCCATATTCAGATCCTTCACAAGATAATGGGAAGGAAAAAATTCAATAGAGGAATGATCATCACAACAAAATTGAGAAACTGAAATAAGATTAGTCTTTATTAGAGGGGAGCATACAGTATTGAGAAATTTAAAATGGTAATTTGATGCACTGATGTTAGCGTTACCTGTTTGGGATATTGGAATGGTGTGACCATTTCCCATAGTGATCACTTCATTTTCGTTGTATACAGTGTGTAGGCTTTGAGCATCAAATGCAATATGATGAGCGGATCCGCTTTCCATGATCGAAGGAGTCTGTTGAGGAGGAAAACAACCAGCAATGCTTTCCCAAGATTGTAGATGGTTATGAGATTGAGATCTGCAGACGCTAGTAGAAAGACATACGTGATAACATAGTTGACAACGAAAAGACTTTTCAAAGGGCTGGTTCTTGTTGTTTCTTTGTGGTCGACATGGTTGTTCCTGCCATTATTGACTGTTGGGAGGAGTTTCGCACCTAGACGGTGGCTGAGGGAGTAATTATTTTTAGCCTAGTGAGGAGGAGTTGAGTAGGTCTATTATGCTACAACAACGATGATATAAGTTGATAGCGGCTTCTTGTCGTCCTCATACTTTAGAAAAAGCTCGTGATCCAGAAGCTTTCGTAAATCTCTTCATAGCAAATTATTGAATCTTTAGCAAGAATGGAAGAAGAGAGTTCACAAAATTCAGATCCGAGTCCACTGAAAATTTTAACAATGTGTTACAGATTCGATACACGCACACGAGCAGTTGCAAGTTCATCACAAAGTTGTCGAATCTGATGGAGATAATCTGCAACTAGATAAGTGTCATTAGTGAGGCGAGCCAGCCAGTCTCGCATGCTGAAAATTCTTGTTTGAGATTTGTTTGCAAACGCAGCATGTAGAGAATCCCAAGCAACTTTGGCGGAGATTGCAACAACAACAGTGAGGGCAAGTGTAGCATCAAAGGAGGCCAAGATAGCACTTTTGAGTTAACTGATCTTGGCTGTCACAACCAAAGCCTATACCCTGGGTGTGGCCGGCAGTCAATGACTATTGCTGACCTCGAACAGACCCTTGGCCTAACTTACTTAAATCAGCGGAAAATAACAATCAATAGCTTAATGATTAAAGAACTTAACTAAAATGAACAACAAGATAAATGGGAATGTTTTCATGATTTAAATGGCAACCCAAGTCTTCAACATAAGAATGATAATGCAAAGATCACTAAACAGAGATGAATGTTATGAACAAACCCTACAACTTCCTTATGAACTTACTACAAAACAATAAAAGATGTCCTTCGGAATACAATTACCCTCATAAACTTACTCCGGATTGCTCAACTGGATCAACGGTGAGCTGGATGTTGATCCTTACTACCTGTGTCTGCATAACTATACGATGAAGGACAACTGACATCATTACATTTAATGTATGAATATGCAAGTTTAAATGCTAAAACAACTTAAGCTTGAAAAGAGTAAGAAGGAACACTTGCCATGGCTCTGCTCAACCCTTTAATTGCTCTGTTTCGATATCTTTTCTCAAATTCAGTTAGATTTCAGGTACCCATTTCATATATACAAGGATCTAACCCAGTGAATTCAAGAAGAAACACTTAGATCATCAAAAAACTCCTAAATCTCAACTCATGTTCAAGAACGAAAGCAATTTAACAACCACATTCAAGAACATTCAAATTCCAAAACTTTTAGAATAAAAACACGTAAATCAAACATGCTTGGCACGTGGGTGGACAAACCCAACGTTGATTTAGACCCACATACATTTTTAGGGATCACCCCGACGAAATCTACAAGTTAATTCGACGATCTTGACGAATCTTGAACGCCATTCTCCTTCTCCTCTTTCTCCTCTATCAAAACCCTAAAAATTTTGGTAGAAGTGTAAACTGATGTAAATCAACTTAGACACCTAAACTTATTAACAAAAATGAAATAAATTCATATGATAAGAAAAAGACCAAACTACCCCCTAAAAATCCAGATTTGGGAATTTCCTTATTCCAACTGTCCAACTTGCAAAGCGCGTAACTCACTCATACGAAGTTGAAATCTCGCAAACTTTGAGGAATTGGTAAGATCGTTCTAGAGATCTCCTACCATATTTTGAACTACACCTAATTCATCCTGATCTAGGAGTTATGGCCATTTGAAATGGACAAAAAACTCACTTTTCAACTTAAATTTTCAGGTTTTTCTGATTCTTTCCAAAATTAAGTATTTCCAGATTCTAAAATCTTTTCTATTTCTTTATAGTTCCGAGATGTTACAATATCTCCCCCTTGAAAACATTCATCCTAGAATGAAGTTATCTTCACTATACTAAGGGTAGTAACTTCAAGATCAAACACCAAACAAGCAATTGCAACAATAACATGCTCACTCATAACTTAAAGACTACTAAGAATTAAATTACTTCCTTGGTCTTCATTTTCTCCGGATTCAAAGAAATGTGGATATCTCTTCTTCATGTCCTCTTCAACTTCCCAAGTAGATTCTTCAAGAAATTAGTTCCTTTAAAGGACCTTGACTGATGATACCTCTTTTGTTCTCAACTTGCGAACTTGGGGATCTATGATCTCAACCGGAATCTCTTCATGAGATTGAGTATCCATGATCCCAATATTTATAGTTGGAATGATCAATAAAGGATCGCCCATTCACTTCTTCAACATAGAGATGTGAAACAACAAATGAACTGCTTCTAACTCTTTGGGTAACTCTGGCTCAAAAGCTACATACCTAATCCTCTTGTCTATGCAATAACGTCCAATATACTGGCAACTAAGCATCCCCGTCTTACCAAACCTCATAACACTTTTCATGGGCGAATCTTTTAGATATACCTAATCAGTTACTTCAAACTCTAGAAGCCTCCTTCTAAAATCAGTGTAGGATTTTTGACGACATTGAGTCATTTTCAATCTCTCTGTAGTCACCTTCATCTTCTCCATAGCTTGGTGAACTAAATCTAGTCCTATCAACCCTGCTTGATTAACTTCAAACTATCCCATAGGAGATCTGTATCAATAAAAAGTTTCATGAGTAGCCATTTGGATGCTAGAGTGATGACTGATAATGTAAGAAAACTCAATGAGAGGTAGGTGATCATCCCAATTACCTTTAAAATCGATCACACATAGCCTTAACATATCCTCTAACGTGTGAATTGTACGCTCTGCTTGCCCTTCAAGGATGAAAAGCAGTACTTAAGCTCAGCTTTGAACCCAAACCTTTCTAAAAGGACTTCTAGAACAATTAAGTAAATTTGGCAACTCTATCTTAAATAATTGAGATAAGAACTCCATGAAGTCTTACAACCTCTTCAATTTACAACTTAGCATAATCCATACTGAATGAGTAGTCTTTACCAGCAAGAAGTGGAATGATTTTGTCATTCTATCGACAATCACACAAATAAATCATGTTGTATACGAGATCTAGTTAAATATAAGATGAAATATATATTAGTCATATCTGTCACGACCCTCAAGTACAACCTAGAAGAACGGATCACTCTTGAGTTGTAACAAGGCGTACTTGACCTTTTGGGGTATTGTACTAGACTCTTAACTATCGCTCATTACATAAGACATGAAAAGTAGTGCGAAATTAAGAGTTTTCACGATATTAATAATAGTAAGGAAACATCTTTTATAAATACTAAGGATAAGTCTCGTCGTCACAAGCTAACTTAAAGACACAACTTAAATATCTTAAGGACACGACCAGTTACATTGAAGGAAAATACATACTAAATATTATACAAGCCTTAATGTAAAACTAAATAAACATAGACTATGTCCTCGAATATATGAGGACATACCAAGTCTTGAGAGAGTCGTTTCCCAAGCTTCGCCTTCTAGACATTCACTTGCTTTGAACCTATACTTTTAGAGTATAGAAATGTATGGGGTTAGTACAAATATTGTACTAAGTATGGCATATTAAAAAACATGTAAAAGCGGACATTTAAGTTAAAACAAGCTTTCATGATATATAAGTAAAATATTCATCAATATAGAAGTAAAACAACATATAGATCATCATTTAGCACATAGATCTAGAGTAGAACTTCCATAATCTTAGAACAAAACTATACTTTACAGTGAACTTAAGAAACCTTACCCTGAACTCTTTTTTCTTGAACTTACAGTGTACCCATTTCATAGAAACTCACAGTGAACTCATTCAATTTTTGAAGTATCGCTAACAAAGGTTATCCTAAAACTCACTAATGTAAGACATGAAGGAACCGACACAATCCCTTCAATATACACCTAAGTGATCCTCAAGACTACCCATTATAGGGTTAGTTTTTTGGGGTAACAAGTCCAAATTCTATTTTAGACACTAGAAAAAGATGCTTGCATTGAAGGACTTCATGTAAGTGCCCTTCTCCACGGCAACCCCCAAGTTACACATAGTGCTATGTGAGAGTAGCATCCCATACTTCTACTCCAACCAAGTGCTCCTTGAGGATTCTCTTAGATTAGACATACCACATTAATCAAATATAAACTTCATCAAACAAGACATAACTTTAACATGATTTCATAATAATAGACATTGAGTCACATGACTTCATTTACATCACATGATGACATATTCACACATTACATATAAATACAAAGAAGATTCCCCTTTCAAGTGTCTACTTGTACAATGGATAGATAGCGTCCTATACCACCACTTACCCTAAGTAGTACACTCTTGAGGAGACTTATTTCAATACATTCTTTTGTGTGGGCTAGATTTAATTCAAAATAGACTGTGAAAGCTAGACATGCAGTCCTGGCATTATCTCTTACCGGATGAGGGATCCCAACTTGCCTAAGGTAGGGTCATTCTTGAGCCTTTCCATGAATTTTCCATTAGCTAGTCCTATGAGGGCGCATAGTTAAGGGATAAGGAGATTGCTTCTAAGTAACTAATTCTCTACTAACGAGGAGTACTCATCTCAAGAGATACGTTGGGTACAAAATCACAACTCATAAAGTGTAACTACCCCTTCTTCAAATCCTCTCTTTGCTAAGCATAAGTCCCCCACAGATTTTTAACATTCATTACTAAAGGTTAAGGGATAACTATTGGAAACCACATCTCAACTCATGAAGGGTATCCATCCTCCAACCTTACTTAGAAAGCTCTTGGGAATAGTGAGGTTGTTACTTAACACTTCATCTCAAGTCACGACGAGTGTCCACCCCAAAACTCCCCTTCTTCTTACTGTAGGAATAATAGGTATGGTGTAGACACTTAATTTGT
This sequence comes from Solanum pennellii, assembly GCF_001406875.1. NCBI lineage: Eukaryota > Viridiplantae > Streptophyta > Magnoliopsida > Solanales > Solanaceae > Solanum > Solanum pennellii. The sequence continues at coordinate 15,969,575 of NC_028644.1, forward strand.
ACTCACGAAGAGATTCCACCCTAAAACTCCCCATACACATTCATTACTTTAATTAATTCATTCAAAGTGTGTGTGTGATTACATGTGAACACATCTTTCACTTAATCACCATTTCCTTAACATTGACTTCTAAACATGTTTACACTTTGATTCTTCACATATCACACACTGGCATGCTTAACATATGAATATTCTTAACTTAGACATAATCTAAACAAAACATACAATTCAAGCTTCATAAAGCATGTCAATCATGAACATCATCACTATCAACTTATTTCACATATTAAGCCTTCAAGACCGTACGCACATTACACATATAATTACATAATCATATACTTCATATAAACACCTCCACAAAAGGTGGACCATACCACTCTAGAGTCATTTCAATGAAAAATACACAAGATAGAACAACTTACTCTTCATCCAAGATCTCACCACTTTTTATCAATATTTCACCAAAATATCATACACATACATACATAGGCAATAGCTAATCCATAATACAACATCAGACACTCAACCTTAACAATATCTAGCTAAAAGTAACAAACCCACTCCATAAGCCAAAAGTTTATAATAATCATAATCATGGTTTCATTGATGTTTTGACATTAAAATTATAAACTAACACTTATAACTACATATTTGAATCCTTAAAACATTTTCATGAAAAGACCCATGCTTATAGTCAAGAATAGAAGAAGTTAGAGTTTTAAAACCCTTTTTCAAATAACTTTGAAGTGACTTCTTGAATGAAATAAAGTTCAAAGATGAACTACCATACCTCAATCAGAACAAACCCACGAAATCTTGTTGAAGAAAACGTGCAAAACCTTCATGCCAAGCCCTTCCTTGAGTTCTAGCATGAATGGAGTCTTGAGAGTGTTTTTCTTGAGGGAGGGGTTTTGAATATTTGAAAATGAAGTCTTGTCTAGGTATATGGTTTTAAACCTAATTAAAATAACGTAAAGACCCTAAAATAATCAGCCATTGTTCATAAAATACTTGGGATGAATTTACTAAACACCCCAAGCCTTGGCCGATTCAGTAGATTGTTTCACAGGTGACCATCGACAAGCCCTAGCAACGAGGCGTCATCTGATTGACGGCCCATGATGCTAGGACTTTGTTTGGTTCAGAGACTTGTATTGTGGGGAAAATATCCCCACCACAAAGTATGGACCTGCGACCAAGACAACGGGGCGTTGTTCCATGTACGGTCCATAGGTTAGGGGGAGTCGATTGCCCAGTTTTGGCAACTTGGTTGCAAAGTCTTGGTTCCTCGTCTAGAACCCCTTGTGGGTACTAGGGGGAGTCGTACCCGGACGCTAAATCCTTATACTTTGTCATCTAGGTCTTAGGAACTTCTACCATTAATTTCAACAAAAACGAACACGTATAACTAGCAAAAGCATACTAAGACACACAAGCACTTACAAGGCACATCTTTCGAACGTGATGGACGTTCTCGGTCGTCCGACCTCCAAACGTAAATAAATTATAGACTGCCTCAAAACATCATTACTAATCAGTTTAACGCATAATTAAATCATTCGAAACCTTTCTGGAGAGGTTTTTCTGAAGAGAATCGAGGGAGGCAAAGGCTCAGAAATATATGAACCTTACCCAAGGAACTATGAATGTCTAAGACTATGGGCTCATGTTTATCCTACTCTCCAATTATTCTTCTCATTGGATTTGATTCCATAGCTCATATGAATAAGTTTATGTATGTAGTGTTAGACTTGGTGAAGACGGTATGTAGGAATTCTATGTTGCTTGAAAATATGAGAATCTATAGGCGCATGACTCACGCTCAGCAGGTTGATGTTGATAATCTTAGGGAACATGCTAAGGAGAACAAGAAGGCTAGATCAAGGAACTATGAATATTCTCATAAAAATCGGGTGGTAGAAATTGCTCATAAAATCAGCAGAATTTTTCATCCATATCCCCTTCATCATCTAGTGTTTAATCCTCCAAGAACACCTATGATCAAAAAGGTAGGGCATCAGGCTCTAAGTCTCAGGGATATGTGTTTAGGTACCAAAACATACCCCACTTGACCTATGTATGGTAAGAAGCATCCGGGCGAGTGCCTTGCACAAAAAGAAAGATGATTTTGATGAGGTCAGTCTGGTAACATGTTGAGGGATTTCCCTACTAGACAGGGTCATGGAAGTAGTAATGGTAAAGCTTAGTCTACAAAATCAGCAACACCATTACGTCACTTGGCTTAACATGATAACTCATCTTTTACAGGTGGCGGACAGTGCCAGAATATCTTGAATGCTCTTTAGGATTCCTAGGATTATTAAGGTTCTCCTACTCTCTCTAACTCATATTATAATAGTGAAGTTCTATGTCAATCTACAAACCTCTCAAAACCTTTCTCGGTCTCTACTCTACACTACAAGAAAATGCACATACGACAACAATAATTTGGTGACATTTCAAACAAATGTCGGAAAATTAAGAATTTTACGATATTTAAGAACAAAATGTCATAAAACAATGACATTTGATGTCAAATATCGTAAAAATAATGACATTAGTTATCAAATATCGTAAAAAATAATGAAATATGGTGCAAAATGTCACTATGATAATGACATTTATTGCAAAATGTCATTGTTTTAGCGACATTTAGTAAAAATGTCATATAAATGATGACATTTGTTACAAATTTTAAATATAATAATAACATTTTGTTGCATATGTAATTGTTTTAGCGCCATTTTGTGAAAAATTCATATAAATAATGACATTTGATACAAATGTCGGATATAATATGACATTTATTACAAAACTTAATTGGTTTTGGTAACATTTAGAAAATAAATCGCTTCAACAGTGACAATTGGCATAGATGTCGAATATGTTATGACATTTATTGCAAAATGTCACTGATTTTAGTGACATTCAGAAAAAATGTCACTAAAATAGTGACATTTGTTGCCAAATATCATTGAATTTAGAGACTTTTAACAAAACCGTTCCAAAAATAGCGACTTTTAATACAAATGTCAAATGTATTATGACATTTTTTTGCAAAGTATCGTTGATTCGATCGACATATAGTGAAAATGCTGCTAAAATAGTGAAATTTTTATACAAATATCGAATATATTATGTGACATGTTGAAAAATGCCAATGATGTCTATGGCATATGATTAAAATTAATGTTAAAATCCAGGGCGGACCCTCGTGGGTTTGTGAACCCCCTTTGCAAAATATTACATGGTATAAATAAGGTAAATTTATTTATTTCTATAGATATATATTTTGAACGCTCTCAATAACAAAGAGAATGTAATGGCACATTGGTAAGTCCCCTTGAAATTAGGTTGTACGTTAATTGTTCGTATCTTTGTGTAAGCATTTTATCTTTCTTTTTTTTGTTCAGTTTTTTTTTTATTTTTTTAATTTCATTTTTTGGTTCTGTTTTTCAAGTTCCTTTTTTACTTTTAAAAAGATAATAAGTCTCGCTTTAAATCCAAAAGAATTCAAGGTTTCCATTTTTAAAGGCTTTTACACATTTATACTTTTATTTTTCTAACCCCCTAAACAAAAATCCTAGGTCCGTCACTAATTAAACATATTATTAGTTAGTAATTATGGATGTTTACACCTAATTTTAATATTTTACTTATTTGTTTAAAAATTATTTATCAATCTATATGGATAAAGATTGACAAAATTTAACCCCCCCCCCAGATTATATGATTTGAACAAAATTTACTTTATCATAAAAATATCTAATTTTTACCCTCGATATTGTTAAAATGACTCAAGTTTAATTTTTATGAGCAAATGTAACTTGATGTCATGACAACATTCATTGTGGAAGAAGAAATAACATTTTCTTGTTATTCTAAAGAAGTTGAAATATCCCGAAAGATCGATATATTTGTCAATGGAACCTCACCTTTGTGTAATATAAAGCTACACAAATGACTCATTGGTCAAGGTTCTTATTTGTCTTTTTCTTCTCACTTTTATTACAATTTTTTTAATATTTTTTTAGTGTAAAAAAGATTGTGATAATTACCACCCCATTTATCCACATTTTTTCATATAAAAAATCAATTGTTTTTATTTTCGTTGCTCCCATAATTTTTTATAATCATAACTCCTAAATCATATTAAAGTGAATTTTATGGTATCATTTCGAATTCAATATTATGTCCTATAAATAAAGACAATAGAAAATTTTGTTACAAAAGAAATGATCAATTTTTAGGGGTCGTTTGGTTTGAATACTAGTTATGTTGAGATAAGTTATATTGGGATAAGTTATCCTGGAATTAGTTTTTATTACTTGTTTGGTTTGTCAAATTCAAATTGATATTCTTTGTATAATTTTTTGAAATAAGTTGTTTGTTTAAAAAAATACGTTCACCTTATGTAGTTTTTTTTTTTTTTACATTTTCTTTGCAAGCATTAGTTATTTATTCCGAAAAAAATAAAATTTCCATCTTACTGATCTTAAATATTTTTATATGTGAATTTCCGAGATTGTGTCGTATGTTTTAAAAATTAAACTTTCATCATATTTAACTTAAAAATTAAACTATCATCGTATTTAACTTTAAAATAAAATGTTCTTCTTATTAAGCTTAAAATAAGGTTTTCATCTTATTTCTCTTAAAAATAAAACTTTCATCTTATTTAGCTTAAAAATTAAGTTAAGTTTATTAAAGTAAAAGAAAATTTATTTAAAAAGTTATCTACATTTTAGTTATAGATAAAATATAATTTTCAGTGAGTAATAAACTATATAATGAAAAATATGTAATTTAGTAGTGGAGTGAACATTTTAAGAGAAATCAAATTATAAATAAAAATAATAATACGCAAATAAATTCAACTTATAATATATTCATAAATAAAAATATTAATTGTAAAATGTAAATTTTTAATAGAAAAATATCTGTATCATAAAAACAACGAATAATTAGAGTTGTGAATGTTATTATAAATGTTGTTAATAATTATGTTAATTTGTTTGAACGTAAAAGTGGTGTATAAAAGAGAGCTCAAGGGGTAATTTTATTCATTTACCCATCTAATCCTAGGATAACATATCCTTGGATTACTATACCTCCCCTAGTGAGGGATAACTTATCCATGGACTAATTGTTAATCCAGGGATAAATTATCCCAATCTTTGCAACTAAACACTGAATTAAGGGGTCGTTTGGTTAGCCGCATTACAGTACTGAAAAAACATTGAATCACGACATAAAAATTACCGACCTCAAATGAGTCATGTAATTTCCGACCTCCAGAGGTCGGTATTGTTAAAAACAATAATATTAAAAAAATCTAGAAAATCGACTATTGTAGTCGATTTTATGAAAAATAAAGTGGAAAAACAAAATTTCGATCTCTGGAGGTCGGAATTTTTCTCGAAAAAATGAATTACAATAAAAATCGACCTGTTGATGTCGGTATTAAATAAATAAATAATATTTTATTTTTTATCATATAAATATAAAAAACAAAATTATGAAATATTTTGATTTAATTTTATTTAAATCGACTTTGCTAGGACGATTTTGTGTAAAATAAAAAACAAAATAATTATAATACGTACTTCTCAGAGTCGGTAAAATCAAATAGTATGTAATTAAATTAATTTTCATTAAAATATTTATGTAGTGACTTTTAGAAAATTAATAAACTCTTATTTTTAATTAACTTTAAATAAATTGTCCTCCTGATGATGGTTTTATATATGTTAAAAAATAATTTAATATAAAATACCGACCTCATGAGGTAGTTATTTTTATTTCATCTAATTACTTTTAATAAAAGCGACATTCGGAGGTTGATTTGTTTTAAATGTTCCTATTAATCACAATTTTGCTAGAATAATACTAAATTTTTATTTTTCACCTACCATTAATTGTTTTAAAAAAATGTAACAATTTTGTATACTTTTATAAATGAAAAGTTAGATCAATAATTCATATTTAGAGTATAAAACTACGTTGATATGAAAATCGACTATAACTAATCGGGTTTTATGCAAAATAAATCGAGAAGACCAAATTCACATCAGGAGGTCGGTATTTTTCCCGAAAAAAATGAATAACAATAAAAACCAACCTCTTGATGTCGGTATTAAATAAATAAATAAATAAAAATATTTTATTTTCTAAATTAAATATGAAAAAATAGAGAAATATTTTGATTTAATTTTATTTAAATCGTCTTCCATAGGAGAGTTCTCTGTAAAATAAAAAACAATAAAATTATAATACCGACTTCTGCAAGCCGGTAAAATTAAATAATATGTAATTATTGATTTTCATTGAAATATTTTTATAGTGACTTCCAAAAAAATTATTAAATTAATATTTCAATTAACTTTAAGTACATCGTCCTCCAAATGACAGTTTTATACAAGTTAAAAAATAAATATAATTATATATATGTTTTGTAGATTAATGTACAAATTCTACCAGTCTGTCGTCAAATCATGAACTTAATATCTCAAGTCACGTTGTAAAGGTGAAGAGCTAACATATAATCAATTCGAGTATGAAATGCGATATAATACGAGTAGAAATGTCATGATAACAATTAATTAAGTTTTATATTTATAATTATTTGTATAATTGTTTGAATATATAACCTTCAATGTAGTAAATCGTTTTATGAAATAGACAATAGAAGAACATAAATTATTGTACAAAGCAAGTTCTATCAAGATTATTACATAGTGATCATATTGTCGGCAATGACATGTGTAAAGGATATTAATTGGACTATAAAATACGTTGATGATATATTAGTGGTTCAAATATGATATACATTATCAATTAAAGAAATATCAATGATCTATTCAAGGAGATTTAATAATAAATTTGATATTGATAAACTTCTGTTGATGGATAAAATTAATTTACACAATAAGGAGGTATACAATTTAAATTTTAAAATTAAATTTATACAATTAGAAGGTATATAATTTAATTTCATACAATTATGAGTTATATAATTTAAATTTATAAAATTGAATCAACCTATAAAATTGAATTTATAAAATAAGACTTTTGTTATCATGTCGATAAATTACTTATATATAATTTTAATTTCATAATTATTATATTATTAAATAATATTGACTTCACAAGATCGATATTTATTCAAAATACATAATTATTTTAAGAAATACGAACATCTCTTGATCAGTAAATTAACACTTCTTTTTTTTAAAAAGGATGATAATATTAAAACCCTAAGTCCTTAGTCATCTGCTTCACTCCTAAACATCTATGCTCCTCTCTCATGACCACCAGCAGCAAGTTGCGCCACCATCCCCTATCACCACACTCCCTTGATCAGCAGCAGCAACAGCAACACGTGGATGGCAGGAGTAGAAGCAAACTCCGAGCTCCATTTTCGGTAAGGTTTACTCTATTTTCCCACTGTTTTTAGTTCGAAAAATCTGGAAATTTAGTTTCTTATTCCATAGTAATTTTGTTCCAGGTACTGATTTTTCTATTTTCCCACTAATTCTTACTCTGTTTCTAGTGAACATTCCCGATATTATTTGAGCGGATCCAAAGAGGTAAATTTAGCAGTAAGATATACCCATCCATGTTTGAAAATTGTGATTAAAGACTCCGATTGTGTGATTTCTTTTGCAGTCATATCATTCGGAGAAATTCCAAATGTTTTTAAGGTTTTATGTAAAAGGAACCCACTTAGATCAATGAAACCTATAGCTTTAAAATGTAATGAACATAAGTAATTTCAATTTCCTTTAGTTTATCAAACTTCCATTAAAGATATATGGTAAGAATCGTTGTTATTCATCAAACATTATTTGAAGAAAACCAACAGTTCTTCGGCCTTTCCTGATTCACATTTGTGTTTGTTCAATTTCAACATTAATTGTCCTTTCCTGTTGAAATCATTTCCTTTCCTGTTGAAATCATTTCTCTCTTACTTTGGGATTACATTGAACCCATTGATAATAATGTGTTATTTCTTTAAACAAGAGGTATGATAAATAGAGTTTAGGAACAAGCATTGGGATTCATAAAGTCCATCAGTTATTTGTACCAATTGATCTCATGGGCTTAAACATGTCTAGAAAATAATAGTTTTATCAACATTAGGTTGAAATTCTCATTCCTTGTCTTGAAATTTTTAGTTAGACTTGGGAAATATATGGAGACATTAGATAGGAACATAAGTTATTTTAGTTTCTTAATAGTTCAGTTGGTTGACTATCTGAACTTTCACTTGGTGAAGATTCAATTCCCAAACTTATTTCCCCTTCCCCTACTCCCAATTTTTTTTAAAAAGAAAAGAAAGTTGTTAGTGTATATATCTTGATAGAGAAAAATATGAGGGGAAAATATTATTGTTGTGTGATGTAGATTTCCTTGAAATTTCTATAGCAAACTTGTGCATTGACCTGAGGATGACAAACACTGTTTCTTTTCGTGCTAGATAACCGAGGAAGATCAACACCTAAAAATGTTGATACAAGATTATATTGCTTTTTTCATCAAAGTACTAGATAATTTTTTATGATTCAACATTTCTAAAGTACAAGTAGAACTTTTTTCTATAAGTGTTTGTGTCCATCTTGTATTGATACTTAGCTTTAATTTAGTGATAACTTATTTATGTCCATTGAGTGTTTGTTTTGCATAAGTAGCAACATTAGTTGATCCTATCAATGACAAAATTGATTTCATTGCAAGATCAATTTGTGTCCCATCTAAAGTTGATATTAAGCTTCAATTTAGGAATAATGTGTTTCTTAAGGATAAGTACCAATACTAGCTGATCATGTCAAATTGATTTTCTTGCAAGATCGATTTGTTTCCATCTAGTGTTGACACTTATCTTTAAATTTGTAAATAATATATTTATTATGTATAAGTATCAACACTAGTTGATCCTATTGATGACAAAATTGATTTTCTTGCAAGATGGATTTGTGTACATCTAGTGTTGGCACCTAGCTTTAATTTAGGAATAATGTGTTTGTTAAGCATAAGTATCAACTTTAGTTATCCTATTGATGAGAAAATTAATTTTATTGCAAGATATTTTTGTGTCTATCTAGTGTTTACACTTATCTTTAAATTTAGAAATAATATATTTGTTAAGCATAAGTACCAACACTAGTTGATCCTATTGATGACAAAAATCCTTTTCTCGCAAGATCAACTAGTGTCCACATAGTGTTGATATTTGAAATTAATTTAGGAATAATGTGTTTGTTAAGCAAAAATATCAAAACTAGTTGATCCTATTGATGATATAATTGATTGTCTTGCAAGATTGATTTATGTCCATCTAGTGTTTTGATTAAGATTTAATTTAGGAATAATGTATTTGTTAAGCATAATTAACAACACTAGTTGATCCTATTGATGACAAAGTTGATTTTCTTAGAAACTCAATTTGTGTCCATATAGTGTTAATATTATGCTTTAATTTAGGAATAATGTGTTTGTTACGCATAAGTACCAACACTAGTGGACAAATAACTTGTGGTTGCGTAGTTGGTAAAAGAATCCATCCACCCACGTTTTATTATAAATCTTACTAGGACAAAAGACATTATATATCATCAGTATATCAAAGAATAAGCTCACTTAGTATAGATTTGAGATGAAACACAAGAAACATACCTTGTCTACTAGCTCATACGGAAATTTCACACTCTAATTTTTTTTTGATTTAGGTTAGTAACTTGAATAATCACTTCTTCATTAAAGTCTATTCCCATATGATATTAAATGCCTCATATTTTCCAGGAATTTTGAAATTAGAGAAGTCAAGATTGTAGAAAAGAAAGTTCCTTCTTTAGAAATCTTTGATAAATAAATTAAATTGATGTTACTAATAAATAAAAAGAAGACAAAGACAAAAGCTATAAAAGGTTACACTTTTATGCTTACACACCAATTCTTCACTACATTAGTCATATTACACTCACAATAGATCCAAGCTTAGTCAAGATGAATGACATAAAATGTACGTCAGTAGAATGTCGATTGGGTTCAAAGGAGAAAGGGTTGGAAGACGAGAGGTGAAAGAGTTATTTCTCTTGTTTAGTAGGGATAGGAGAACACTATGTCTTATTTATTTACCTTCCAGTATACCAAATAAAGGAATTAAATGCTCGTTGCCGCACGTAGTGGAAATAATCAATGAACTTCACTCTCCTTTAACCTTATGTCTTTCCTTTCTAGGAGACAAGTCTATTTTAAGTCTTAAGGCACAAATAGAATAGAGAATATGTTGTTACCGCTACCCTGGGTAATAACTTCTTGATATTAATAGGTAAAATCATGTTGTTTAGAAAATTGAGTATGTAAGAGTTTTATTCTATCTTTCTGAGAAATTAATGGTTTTGACATCTTCATTCTATTTCTGAAGTGAATTTTCATTAAGGATGAAAATACGGTAAAAATTGTTAGCTATACAGTGCATACAAATACTTAGGAAATAAGTCTCATAATCACAGAGGCTGAGAATTTATGTTTCGCATAGTCCTCTTGCTAGTTCCTTGTTCTCGCTTGCCTTTGTTCTACTTGTTGGAGTTCTCGTAGTCGTACTCCGATTGTTAAGTCATCATCAACTCATTTCTGTCTAAGTTTCTTGCACTGTAAAAGTAAACACTCTCCTTCTCATTTCTTGTTTACCTCTTTGGGTAATGTTTTTTTAGTTCTGTTTTCTATCTAAAGGGCTTTGTCTTGAGGCCAGTTTTCATTATTAGTTCTTCAAATGTCCTCAATATGACATTTGAATATGACTCGAATATGGTTGTATGAATCTTAAAGTGTATTTTCGAGTCGATTCATTTTCGTAACTCGATATCCTGCTCATTTTTCTTCCGCTTCCATAGTTTATCTTATTTGGTATCAAATTTCTCTGTGTGACTTAGTTTATTCTTATTTGTTGGGATTCTGTGATAGTGTTTTATGTTAGACTTCAGATTCTTCATTCGTGCACCTCCAGTTGGATGAGTGGATCAAGACGTCAAGGTCTTAGATTTCATCTTTTATCTCTAGTGATTTCATTTTAAATCTTATACTTTTGAGGATCAATTTTGTCCATCTAGCTTCTTTTCCGCTTTCTATTTTATGTTTTCTATGTCTTTTACTCTCTTTAATAGTTCATTTTCACAGGTTTGTTATTTGTTTTTCAAATAAATGCAGAATGATGTATCAAGTTCTTTCCCTATTATGGTTGCTTCATTAACTCTGTTTTTGAATCCCCTTGCATCGTGTTATATATGTGTTTGCTTCTGTTTTTTTCGTTCTATTTGATCATGAGTTGAGGAAACATGTGAGAGTCAAATTTTTGCAGCTTCTGATTGTTTAAATACCTTCTAGATAGCAGGTCCTTTTGCGAGAAAATAGGTTTATTCATTTGGTTTAAAAGAAGTGAAGTAATCTAAACTTTTTTTAAACTCATTATATTCATCATGTTAGTTCTCTTTCTACCTTTAGTAAAAGAATTAATGATTGCATTTGTGAGCAAATCCGTTAATTTCTCTCTTTGTTAAAACTGGTGATGTAAATCGAATGCAGGTAATGGTCAAAAAATGTGTTTATTATGCTAAAAATGATTACATATCTTTGTTCTTCATTAGTATATATGACACACCTTCCTGCTAACTAATTTCTTTTGAAATCGGTGGCTAACCTTATCTCTGAGGTTCCAGTTCAAATAAAATAAGAGCTAAAAACTCTAAGGTTCAAGTTCCAGGGTCGCGGTACCATGATCCAACCTTCTGATGGAGCACAGAAAGGAAGAGAAAAGATATGGAAACAGAGTATAATATATCAAACAAAACAAGCAAAATGGATGTCATTAAAAGGCTGAAGAAAAAGAATAACACTAACATTGTCTTCATCTTCAGTTGTGTTGTCACCATTTGTTTTCTCCTCTTCTTTATCAAGATATGCATAGGGGTTTACATAAACTTCTACGCTTATTATCGTGTTTTCATCCTACACAGAGAGTAAAAGCAGAAGATTCAAAAAATATCTAGTTAAAAAAATGAAAATACTAGATGTGCACAGAAAAATCAGCAAGAGTTTCAAGTCTAGGCTCTATCCAAGGAACCGAAATGAAGATAAATAGAGGACTGAGTGAAATTAGCCAGACAGATGAACAAATAAATCATATCTGAAATTTAACCTCAGAGACTCAACCTCAGTACTCCATTATATAAAAGAGAAATGTAAGGTAGAAAATGGTGGCTAACCTTTATCCGTAGCTTCTTGATTCTAAGGCCAGGCAATCTTGTCGAGCATACTTAGTGTTGAGTCCATCCCATTTTTTTACTCAATTTTTTCTATTCAATTGATACAAGTAATTGTTAAAAAGGAATAATAATAAGAGTTGAAAATAAAAGATTTGGTGGTTGACAAATTGGTAAGATTTGCAACCATTTTTGACTTTGCTATATTTACCTATGTCATTAGTGACATAGACATGGTTTTATACTTCTATAAATAGAGCATTCTTGCTCATTTGTAGAACACACAAAATTAGAGACAAAAAACATTTTGAGATCAAAGTGAGATATTCCATAGACTATAAAAGAAAAATAGTTTGTGAAGAAAAATATAGTGTGAGCAATATTTTAGTAAGATGGAAACCAAAAGAGTGTTATTCTTTTTGAGTGTGTAGTAGTCACTTTTACTATTGTATTCGTTACTACACAGTGTAAAATTCCCTACTATAGTAATATTAGTTGCTTCTCTTTGCCCGTGGTTTTTTCCCTTATTCAGAAGGGTTTCCATGTAAAATTCTTAGTGTCATTATTTTCCCATTTTATTTCCATAACTTTTACCATATACATTTTATTTCTTGTTCGTGTTTTTCCAAAAAACTTGTATCAGAGCCAATGTTGTATCTAACTATCTCTGTGGTTGCAGCACAGTCTGAACTTCCACATCGGAAAAGATTTACTTTGATTTGCGATAACTATATTTTCGGGGAAAACAATGGAAGCAAACACAAGTAGAATGATTACTTTTAATGGTGTTAATTATGCCATTTGGAAGGGAAATTGGAAGATCTGCTTTATGTTAAGGATTGTAACAAACCAGTATTAACCAATGTAACGCCTGATAATAAAATAGCTGAAGAGTGGAATTTGTTGCACAGACAGGTTTGTATTAGGCCATCGGTCGACGATAATGTGTTGAACCATATTTCTGGGGAAACACATGCTCGAACACTATGGGAACATCTTGAAAGTTTATATGCTCGGAAGACTGGCAAGAACAAAATGTTCTTAATAAAGCAGATATTGAGTTTAAAGTATCATGATGGTTCTCCGATGACAGACTATCTGAATAATTTTCATGGAATCATGAATCAATTATTTGCTATGGGCATCAAATTTGATGAAGAAATTCAGGGCTTGCTTTTACTTGGTTCCCTACCAGACTCTTGGGAAACCTTTAGAACATCGTTGTCAAATTCTGCTCTTGATGGTATGATCTATATGGATTCCGCCAAGAGTAGTGTCGTGAACGAAGAAATGAGAAGAAAAACTGAAGGTTCTTCTTCGTCGAATGTCCTGATAACTGGCCCCAAGGGGAGAAACAAAACTCGTGGTTCTTAGTATAGAGAAAAACATAGGATCAAACAAGAGGCAGACCTAAGGATATTGAGTGCTATCATTTTGGCATGAAAAGGCACACAAAGAAGTTCTGCAGGTAGTTGAAGATAGAGAACAAACACAAAAAGGAAACTAAGGAAGATGGCAATGAAAATTGCCTAGACACCTCGCCACCGAAGATCTTGTGAGTATCCTTGATGGGGATATGTATTGCTTGTGATGAGTAAATCTTGGTTATGAACACTGGTACCGCATCTTATGTGACATCAAGGAAAGATTCTTTCTCTTCCTATACTCCTGGTGATTTTAGAACCTTGAGTATGGGTAATGAGACTGTTTCTAGGGTGGTTGGTATTGATACATTTTGTTTGGAAACTGGTGTTAGAACTAAACTATTTTGAACAATGTGAAACATGCTCCTGATATTCGTCTGCACCTGATTTATGTTGGTGTTTTTTATGATGAAAGGATATGTTAGTACCAATGGTGATGTAAAATGGAAGCGCATTAAGGGTTCCTTGGTTGTGGATCGTGGTAACAAACATTGTGGTCTATACTGGACTACGGCCTCTTCTTTTGTTGATATGGTGAATGCGGTTGAGAACAATAAATCCTCAACGTTATGGCACAAGAGAATTAACCACATCAGCGAGAAAGGACTTCATTTTCTAGCCAAGAAGAAATTTTTGTCAAATTTCAAAAGTGCTAAGTTAGAAAAGTGTTAGCACTGCTTGGCTGGTAAAAAAAATAGAGTTTCCTTCAATAGCCTACCCTCCTTCAAGAAAGACAGAGTTGCTTGAGTTGGTGCACTCTAATTTATGTGGTCCAATAAGACAAAGACATTGGGTGGTGCACACTACTTTGTCACTTTCAATGATGATTGCTCGAGAAACTTTGGGTCTATGTCTTTATGACTAAAGATGAAGTGTTAGGTGTCTTTAAGCAGTTTTAGGCTTCAGTTGAAAGAGAAACAGGAAAGACACTGAAATGTATTCGTACTGATAATGGTGGTGAATATTGTGGACATTTGACAAATACTGCAAGCACCAAGGTATTAGACACCAGAAGACTCCTCTCAGGTCTCCTCAATTTAATCGTTTTGCTGAGAGGACGAACATGATCTTTATGGAAAGAGTTGGATGTTTGCTTTCTGAAGCAAAGTTGCCGAACTCATTTTAGGGTGAGGGTTTATTAACCGCTGCACATGTTATTAGTCTATCTCTTATTGTTGCTTTGAAAAGTGATGTACAAAATAGTGTTTGGTATGGAAAGAATGTTTCCTATAACCATTTGAGAGTATTTGGTTGCAAAGCTTTTGTACATGTGCCAAAAAATGAGAGGTCAAACTTAGATGCCAAAACAAAGCAATGGATCTTCATTGTATATGGCCTAGATGAATTTGGTTACATGCTATATGATCCAATTGAAAAGAAACTTGTGAGAGGTTTTAATATTATTTTCATGGAGAATTAAACAATTGAAGATATTGGCAGAGCGGAGAAGGTAGAATCTTCAAGTTTTGATGGTATAATTTATCATGATGACGTTCCTCACAAAAGTGTCCATGATGTTTTTGGGATTAATAGTCATGTTGCACCCATAATCATGTATCGATTCAACATGTTGATGTTGATAATAACAATGATATTTTTATTGATGATCCTGTTGCTCATGAAATTGTGGATGAATCCAATATTCCGATTCGGAGCTCCACAAGACAATTGTTACTCACTGACGGGGGAGAACCTGAATGTTATAAGGAGGCCATGGAAGATGAGCATAAATATCAATAGATTGAAGTCATGCAAGATGAGAGGAAATCACTGCATGAGAACCATACCTATGAGTTGGTAAAATTGCCCAAGGGCATGAGAGCTTGAAGAACAAGTGGATGTTCAAAATTATCGTTGAAGAACATAACTTGAAGCCCAGGTACAAAGCTAGATTAGTTGTTAAGGGATTTTGTCAAAGGAAGGGTATTGACTTTGACGTAATATTTTCTCCTATTGTGAAAATGTCCTCGATTCGCACAGTTCTAGGTTTGCCTGCTATTCTTTATTTAGAGATTGAGAAGATGGATGTGAAGACAACTTTCCTTCACGGTTACCTAGAAGAAGAGATTTATATGGAACAACATGAGTGCTTCAAAGTAGAAGGTAAAGAAAATTTTGTGTCAAAACTCAGAAAGAGTCTATATGGCTTAACTCCTCGACAGTGGTACAAGAAGTTTGAATCTGTTATAGGGGAGCAAGGATATAAGAAGTCTTCTCCAGATCATTGCGTATTTGTACAAAAATTTTCCGATAATGATTTTATCACCCTCTTGCTATATGTGGATGATATGTTGATTGTGGGAAAAAATAATTTCAAGATTGACGAGCTGAAAAAAGAGTTGCGAAAGTCTTTTTCTATGAAAGACATGGGTCATGGCAAGCAAATTTTGGGATGAGAATTACTCATCTCAGAGATGAAAGAAAGATTTATTTGTCCCAAAAGAAGTATATTGAACGTGTACTGGAGCGCTTCAATATGAAGAATGTAAGACTGTTAGTACACCTCTTGCTGGGTATATGAAGTTGAGCAAGAAGATGTGTCCTACGGTTAGGGAAGAAAAAGAGAACATGGCCAAAGTTCCATATTCCTCCGTCGTTGGAAGTCTTATGTATGCAATGGTATGCACTAGACCTGATATTGCTCACGCAGTTGGTGTTGTCAGCAGATTTCTCGAAAATTCGAGAAAAAAGCATTGGGAAGCTGTGAAGTGGATGCTAAGTTATCTTAGAGGAAGCTTAGATGAATGCTTGTGTTTTGAAGCATCAAATCCAATGTGTAAAGGTTATACAAATTCTGATATGGCAGGTGACCTTGATAACCGAAAATCCACTACTGGATATTTGCTTACTTTTTCGGGGGGAGCTATATCATGGTAGTCAAAGTTGCATAAGTGTGTTGCACTATCTACGACTGAACCTGAGTTTATTGCGTCTACTGAAGTCGGCAAAGAGATGATATGGCGAAAGTGATTTCTTCAAGAGCTTGGTTCGAATCAGATGGAGTATATTGTCTATAGTGATAGCCAGAGTGCAATAGACTTGAACAAGAACTCCATGTACCATGCAAAAACAAAACACATTGACGTCAGATATCATTGGATTAATGCGAAAGTGGAGAGTGAATTATTTCACGTCAAAAAGATTCATACAGGCGCAAATCTAGTAGATAAGCTTACCAATACTATACCAAAAGACAGGTTTGAGTTATGCACAGAACTTGTAGGTATGAGCTATCTCTAAAGAAAATGAAGATACCTCCTTCCAGTGAATGTGACTGGAGGGGGAGATTTGTTGAGTCCATCCATTTTTTAGGTCAACTTTTGCTATTCAATTAATACAAGTAATTGTTAAAATGGAATAGTAATTAGAGTTGAAAATAAAAGATTTGGTAAATTTTTAAAATTTGCAACCATTTTTGACTTTGCTATATTGACCTATTTCATTAGTGACATAGGCATGGTTTTATCCTTCTATAAATAGAGAATTCTTGCTCATTTGTATTACACACAAATTAGAGAGAAAAACCATTTTGAGAGCAAAGTGAGGTATTCTATAGACTATACAAGAAAAATAGTCTGTGAATAATAATAGAGTGTGAGCAATATTTTAGTAACATGGAAACCGAAAGAGTGTTGTTCCTTTTGAGTGTGTAGTAGTCAATTTGAGTATTGTATGCGTGACTACACAGTGTAAAATTCCTTACTATAGAAACATCAGTTGCTCATCTTGTCCTGTGGTTTGTTCCCTCATTTAGAATGGTTTCCACGCAAAATTCTTAGTGTTGTTATTTTCCCATTATATTTCCATTACTTTTACCATATATATTTTTGTGCTTGTCCGCGATTTCCCAACATTTAGTTGGTTACTTACTGTAGAAATCATTTTAAAGATGGATTCTTGTGCATCTAGTTTTGTGATTCTCAGTAGGGCAATGCTTGGATAGGATTGATCTGCCTTAATGATTTCTAGTATCGAAGAGTGCAATGTAACTAGGATATATAACTTTTGTATCAATTTTGTGGAAACACTGGACAAATGCTTCAGAATTGTAGGAGGTTAATTATATTACTGAATTATAACAAGGTGGAGTATTGCACATTTAGTTGGTTACTATAGCCTGTTCAAATCTCTTTGAAGGTTGCTTTATGTGTGTCAAGTTATTCGCTTCTTTGAAGATCCTGCTTTGATATAGGATTGCTCTTTCTTCAAACAATGAGCTTGCTCGTATTATAGAGTGTAACATAATTAGGATTAGCAATTCTTAGTTCATTTTTTGTGGAAACACTGGACAAATGCTTCAAAAGAGACAAGAGATAGAGGCTTGGTGGAATTTTGTTGCCTTTTTAGTGTAATGTAATCATTTTTTTAGTTAATTTTATCATGTGTTTTGTTAGAGGTATTAGGTTAGTCTCGAGAAGCAAACAAGTTCACTTTGACTACTACTCGGAGATATGTGATTGATTTTTCGATTATTTAGAAGAATATTGTCAACTGGTCTAATGGTCATTGTAGTCTTGATCCGTATATTAGTAATATGTTTAGTTTCATCACTTCCCTTACAGTGATATAGCTCTATGTAAGTTCATACATTAATAATACTTCATTAGGATCATATTATTATGTATAGTTATAGCCATTCAAAGGTGTCACGGGATAGTGAATCAGAAAAGACTCGGCCATTCCATGGTCCAGCTCTATAGAGTTCAATGGAACAATTCATAATGAATGTTTGCAGGAATCCACCAGTATCAAATGTCCAGGTACACTCACCTCTAGAAGGATCATTTGTGCTCTTCTATGACGAATGAGAACGATGAAAACTAGTTTTCAGATTAATCCCAACGTTCATTCAAGGTAAAGTTGTGTCACTTCGATTGTGAAAACTTTGCCATAGGAAGTCTAAGTCTTATCCTTAGCTGCATCTCAAATTACAAGATTGACTGAATCAAGGAGTTGCGGTACTGGATTTTTCCGTGTCTAATGTAATCGGAGGACCAAATTACTTCGCTAGAACCATTTAGAAGAGTATGAATTCCTTGTCTCGTAAAATTTAGCGCACTGGATGTGTCATTGAGTGGACTTTCTCTATTGCAGGTAACTTGAGACAAAATGAGTTATATGAAAATTTTAGTACTACAACAACTACTAAGTCTCAATCCCAAGCAAGTTGTATTAGGTCGACGGCAAGCTAAAACTAGTCATTTTATGATGAATCCTCGGAATACTCATATAAAGATGTTAATTCACTAAAATGTACTTGGGAGGAGCTGATTGTAACCACTGTGACAAGCATGAAGTCTTTCCAACACACCGATCAACAGGGCATTGTTGTAGGTGGCAGGCTAAGTTTGCTCATTGTTATCCTTTGACCACCGAAGTTGTCATAGGGAGAAGGTCCACCAATAAGAGCACCAGTAAGGAGATTAGGATTCTTGCCTTTCTACTATACCAGGTAACCTAGCCTGCCCGGCAGCTAACAAAACTATGATTAACCTTAAACGAGATAATGGAGGAAGCTTCATGGTGTACTTGTCTTGAGTTATTGTTTCCATATCCCACCATTTAACTTTATGCTCTCGGATTTTCATAAAAAATGTAGTCCACCTAGAACAACATCAAACATGATGATTAGTTCACCAAGGACAAATTGCTAGTTCCATGCTTCAATTTATGATGAATCATCATAATACATGCTTGTAGCACTCTATCCAAGTTAAAATATTTACCAGAGACTTAGAGAATGAGAGAAGCTCATTCAGAGAAACAGAACCAGAAGAAGACTTGAGGTATTTGTCAGTAGAGGTCAAATAGTAAGAATAAGTAGTGGCAAGGAATGCAACATTAGTAAAAAAATATATATTACTCTATATTTGCCAATAGATGAGACCTCAAGGAGTTTTATGGGTATTTCTGTCACCCTTTGCAAGAGATGAACACATAAAGTTCTTTGCTTTCTACTGGTACTTCTCAAATACAGGTGCATTATGACTAACTTTACTAGATATTAAGAACTGCCAACACATAATACCAAATATTTTATCATTCCGACTTCTTATAAGATAATTGTTCATTTCTAGTGTGTTTTAATGTTCTTTCTGTGTATTTATGGAGTTTTACTATTCTTAAAAGTTTATTGAGTATTATTTGAGTTGCATTGAGTAATCTACCATCAACAACATTTCTAGAGTATGCGTGAAATCCGTCTCTTACTTTTGACGCCTTCTCACTAATTTGTAAAGCCATCTATCCAAACCATTGTCTTTGGTGTCCTGTGTTGACAAACAATTTTTCAGGAACTCCATTCTCTGACATAAAACCATTAGCTACACTTTTAGGTTTTCTCTTAATACTAATACCTCCTCAGTATTACAAATACAAGTATGATCCTCTTTCTCTATGTCTTGTTGAATTTCTATAGATAATAAGGTATCAAATTGAGTTTCCTCTGTACTTGTTGGACCACCAAATATCTCCCTATCTTTGGCATTGGCATCAACATCACCTTCAAAACCATCGCAAACTCATTACTTGTGATTTCAGCAACACCACTTCTTGGTCTTGCAATCTGGCTCATCCAGTTTACGTCAGTTTCCCAGTCTTGTATTTTTCTTCTGTGCCCCAACCATTGTAGCATACAATTCCATATCTTCTTTGTAACACTACATTCAGAGAATAAATGCGAGAATGTTTCTACGTATTTGCTACAAAAGACACAATGAGGGAGGATAGTGAGACTATCAAAATTTCTACAATCTCTCAACTATTGCTAGTCGTGTCAGTTTAAAAAATCATAGAATTAATTTATATATATGATCCATCTTTGGATGTAAAATATGATGTTTACATGCTACTTTGGGATGAATATACATTAAATTTACATACATCTTCCAGATTGAAAATCTATCCCCAAGTTGGGCTTTAAGAAGTTGTTGAATTGTCCCATGGCTTCCTGGTCTGTTTATTAACTGATCTGTAGATTCAAGTACCTTTTGTCACAACCCTGGAAGCTATCATTGTTTGTTAGTATCTTTGTCCCAACTCCAGATGTTTGTTTTGTTGATGCAATCATATATCTTCCTTTTTTTATTTTCCTTTTTGAAAAATTGGCACACTTATACATTCGATGAAATGTTAAGTTTTTTATTTTGTAAAGTATCAAAATAATCAATTTAATGTTTTTTTTTCTCAGGCTAACATGATCAAGAAGACTTGAACTACCGTAGTTGGCACAAATTAAAAGAAGTGGGTATGTTTGAAAAAACGACAACATCCTTCTTTTCTTTTGAAAATAAGAAAATTTCATTTACATAGTTACTGTTTTTGCATCAATTATTTAATATGTTTGTTTGTTAAAAAATTTATCTCAATTAGGCCTAGTTAACGAGGATCTAATTTCTATTATATATAATTAGAAATTTTCTAATGTTCTTTCTTTTGCAGAATTTTCAAGGAAATTGAGGTCAAGTATCGCTTCAACATAATAGACTTTTGGATTGATGATTTCATGAAGATTTATTGCAAGTTTACTTGAGATTTTAATTCCATTTGAACTAGGAGTTAATTAGTTGGTTTTATGTCTACATTATTACATTTAGTTAGATCCCAATTTGTCTTGAGATAGAAAAGATAATTTGCTAATTTTTTTGGAAATTATTTACTTATACAGAAAACTTATTATATTGCTTTTGTTTTCTTTGATTATGATATTAGAAAATATTTGCTTTATATATATTTATTGCTTATCATGAAGAAGATAGTCTCTAATTTACGGATTATTCGTATGTATTTGTGTCTTGATATAAACTATATATAGATTTTTCTGGGATGTTTATTAATCTTGGTAGTGACATTAGAACATTAATATGACATTTATCAAAATATAAAATAATTTCACCAATTTTTATGACATTCAATAATAACGTTTGTTGTGATTAACTAAAAACGTCAGACATTCAGTGTGAGATTTTTATAAATGTCATAAGTGTCTTCAAATTTGTTTACCAACATTTAATCTAAATGTCAGAAAGTATAAGTGACATTTCATTAATGTCAAAGAAATAAATGTCATATAACTCACATCGATATTGTTTTAATGTCAAAAAATAAATGTCATATATTTCATATTGATAATTACGTAAATGTCAAAAGTAAATGTCATATATCTCATACCAACATTTACCTAATTATAGAAAATGAATGTGCTATATATCTCATGCCAACATTTATCTAAATGTCTAAAATAAATGACATATATCTCATACTGACATTCCCTTAAATATAAAAAATAAATATTATATATGTTTATCGATATTCACATAAATCTCAAAAAGTAAATATCATTTAATCTTACAAACATTTACATATATGTTGCAAAGAAAATGATGCAAATTCTTTCAACATTTACCTAAATATCACAAAATAAATGTCACAAATTCTTCCTGACAATTACCTAAATGTCGGAAAAATTCTCGACACCAAAATTTATGATATTTGATCGAAATATAAAACAAATGTAGGTAAATAAATTTGTGACATTTAAACATCATAATACGACTTTTATAAATGTCGTTATATCACAACTTTCTTGTAGTTCTAGTTGGTGACCCAGTTATATCTAGATGGGTATATTGAAATTTCCCTATCACAATCTCTCAGAAAGTCAGTTGTCTCTGAGAAAGTCACCTTAGTAGATCTTGAAAAATTTTAAATTGTAGACTTCGATGTCTTTCTAGGCATATATTGGACAAATTCCTGTTATGCCTCAGTCGATTGTAGCATTAGGATTGTTCCTTTTAAGTTTCTAGGTGAGTCAATCTTAGAATGGAAGGGTAGTATCTTAGCTCCTGGGTGCCAATTCATTTCTTACGTCAAGGCCAGAATGATGATCTCTAACAGTTATCTCTATCATCTAGTTCGGGTTAAGGATTCTATTTTTGAAACCCCAAATCTTTAGTCAGTTCTAGTGCTGATGAGTTTCCTAAATTTTGTCAACAAGATTTTCTGGGAGTTCCTCCCGAAAGGGAAATCGACTTTGGAGTTGATCTCCTTCTAGACACCAATCCTATTTCTATTCCTCCTTATAGAATAGCTCTAACTCATCTTATGGAATTGACAGAACAGTTTAAATACCTTCTAAAGAAGGGCTTCATCAGACCTAGTATTTTGCCAAGGGGTGCTCTAGTGTTGTTTGTGAAGAAGAAAGATGGTTCACTCATAGTGCATTTACTATAGACAGTTAAACAAGGTCACAATCAAGAATAAGTACCTATCCCAGGATTGATGACTTGTTTGACCAACTTCGGGGTGCTAATAGTTTTTAAAAGATAGACCTTAGATAAGGTTATAATCAGCTTTGAGTCAGAGACAGTGATATTCCTAAAATAGCCTTTAGAACACGGTTTGACCGTTATGAATCTGTAATTATGTGATTTGGGCTATTCAATGGTCTTGTAGCTTTCAAGGATCTAATGAAAGAGAGTGTTCAAGCAATATTTGGCCTTGTTAGTTTTCATTTTTATTGATGATATCCTCATTTACTATAAAAATAAGCAAGAACATGCGAGTCATTTGAGAGTTGTCTACAGACTCCAAAAGATCAGCATTGGTCATGTTGTATCTAGCAAGGGGATCCAAATGGATTCACAGAAGTTAGCAGCAGTGAAAAAATGGCTTGGACCTACGTCTCCTACAGATATAAGAAGTTTCATGGGTGTAGTGGGTTAGTACAGAAGGTTTGTGGTAAGATTTTCATCTATAGCCTCTCCATTAACTAAAGTTACTCAAAAGAAGGACAAGTTTATGTTGTAAGATGATTGTGAGGATAAATTTGCAGAATTGAAAAGTAAGTTGACTATATTTCCTTTTCTTACTCTACAAGAGGGTCCAGATGGTTATGTGATTTATTGGAATGCATCAAGTGTTAGACTAGGTTGTGTGTTGATGAAGCGATGTAGGGTTATAACTTATGCTTGAGGACAACTTATGGTGCATGATAAGAACTATCAAACTCATGATCTAGAGCTTGCACTAGTGAGGTTTACACTTAAGATTTGGAGGTATTACTTGTATGGTGTCCATGGAGACATGCTCAAAGACCACAAAAGCCTTCAATATGTATTTACCCAAAAAGAGTTGAATCTTAACCATAGAAGATGGCTTTAGTTCCTAAAGGATTATTACAGGTGTATGTCTTACCATCCTTTCAAGGCTAATGTAGTAGGATATGTTCTTAGAAGATTATCTATAGGTAGTGTGGAACATGATGTGGAAGAAAGAAGGGAACTAGCGAAGGATGTTCACCGGCTTGATCTGTTAAGTTGGCCTTATGATCATATCAGGAAGTGGTGTAATAGTTCTAAATAGGCCAGAATTTTCCATGGTAGTAGAGGTTAAGAAAAAGTAACACAACTTTCCAATATTTCTTTAACATAAGGGTGAAATCCATAATCAGAGAGTGGAGGTTTTCTCCGAAGCAGGAGATGTTGTACCTCGCTATCAAAGTTAATTGTGTGTTCATGTGTGGTAAATTCATGTCGAATACCATAAATCTAGATATTCGATTCATCAAGCCGACACTAAGATGTACCATGATCCACAAGCAGCCTTTTGGTTGAATATTATGAAGAGAAATATAGCGGATTTTGTCAGTAAGTGCCCCAATTGCCAGCAAGTGAAGGTAGAACATCAGAAAGTAGGGGGTATGACTCAAGAGATAGAAATTCCAACATGATCGTGATAAGTGATTAGTATGGATTTCATTACAGGGTTACCTCGTACTCGCTGACAAGATGACTCAATTTGGTTGATAGTTGAAAGAATACTAAGTCTTCTTGCTTTTTTTGCAGTCAAGACTACATATTCGGCGGAGGATGATGCTAAGCTTTACATTAATAAAATAGTCAGGTTACATGGGTTTTTTTTTCAACAATCTCATATACAGCTCCTCAACTTACCCCTCATTTATGGAAGTCAATTCAAAAGGGTTTTGGTACTCAGGTTAACCTTAGCACAACAATTTATCCGCGTACGGATGGGCTGGTAGTGCGTACAATTAAGACCTTAGAGGACATATTTATATCTTGTGTGATGTAGTTCAAGGTTAGTTGGGATTATCAATTTCATGTTATAAAATCCAACTATAATAATAATCATCATTCAAGCATTTAGATGACCCCTTATGAGGCATTGTATGTGCATAGGTGCAATTCTCATATTGGTTAGTTTGAAGTAGGTGAAACAGCCTCAATATGACCTGACTCAATCCATTATGCTGCAAAGAAAGTGCAAATCATTAGAGATCAACTTATGAAAATCCGGAGTCGCTAGAAGTCTTTTGTAGATGTAAGCAGAAGGAAACTAGATTTCCAAGTTGATGTTTGGGTTTTCTTGAAACTGTCACCAATGAAGGAGGTGATGATATTTTCAAGAAAGGGAATATCAATCTTACATATGTAGGTCCTTACAAGATCTTGCAAAGGGTTGGCAAAGTGGCATATGAGTTAGAGTTGCCAGCACAACTAGCAGCACTGTATCCGGTCTTCCATATCTCGCTTTTGAAGAAGAGTGTGGGTGATCCAACATTTGCAGTGTCATGAGAGAATATGATTGTGAATGATCTTTTTTTGTATGAGTATGTACTAGTTGAGATTCTTGATCGCTATATTAGAAGGTAGAAAAACAAAGAAGTTGTTTCAGTCAAGGTTTTGTGGAGGAGTCAATCCGTAGAGGGAGCTACTTGAGAAGTAGAAACAACCATCAAAGCCAAATATCCGCACCTCTTTCCTTCAGATTTAACTCTATCTTTGTTTTATAGTTCCTCTTCAGTTTTAAGCCTTTTCTAAGTAAAATCAATCTAGTATCATGTTCCTTAAGTTTGTACTTGAATTTTCAACATATTTGCATGTTCTTGGAACTAAGATCATCCAGAAAATTTAGTTTTCATTGTTTGGTTGTAGGAATTGCAGCCCTTTCCCTCCATTTCAGCTAGTCTAGTTTTAATTCGAGGACGAATGATTAGGCAGAGATAATCTAACACATCATATCTTAATATAGATCAGATTTAAGCTTTTAAGAAATTGCAAATGCAACCTACTGTCACTATTAATGGACTGTAATCTGACCTATGTTCCATGTGGTAGGTTTGTAGTTCACCACTACAACCCCTCCCCAAACCTAGCTCACAAAATTGGCTATGTCTCGACCAACAGAAAAGACCACTACAGTCCGTAGTTGGAAATATGGATGATAGGTCTGATCATAGGTGAAGGCTACTAGTTGATTAAGGGTAAATTTTTTATTCGTAACTTCAAGTGAGCATAACTATTAGAACAAACTAATTGAATATCACATGATCTATGATATGATCAATAATCTAATCTTCTTTACAATGCAACCGAGTTTGCTAAAATTCGATCTCCGAGTAAAATTTTTTCCTCTTTTTAGTGATGCCCTGTCAGGAAGACTTGAACTAAGACCCCAATCTACGCACCGTAGATTGATCTATGGCCCATACTCCTCTTCGTCGGTCACTTTGACAACAGTTAAGTCAGGGGTCTTTTGATCTTTTCCTATTTCATTGGACCTCTAAGCTACATCGTATAGACCCTAAATCAGGAGGTTTTTGTTAGATTGAGCCTAGAAACATAACTGGAACTTACATATGTAAAGATAATAATCAAAACATAGAAAATTAGAATCACGAGAGGATAAGGTCAAGAACCCTAGTTCAAGAATGCAACATCTTTCTATCAATTCCAGACCCAAAATCAAAAGATTTCTCCATGGAATTCATCACCATGTATGTGGTATTTCATTAGTGCATTCCTTTCTCCCATTAGGTCCCTATTTTTTAGCCAGATTCTTTATTACCTCAATATGATCTAGACATTGGATTTCTTCAATGATATAATTGTTGGGTTTTAGTTTTTAGAATGATCCAAATCAGACTAGTACGATAATATTCATTTTATTGCATGAATTTCATAACCCTAGCTATGTATTTCTTTTAGTTCTTGATGTAACACTCCGGAAAATCATATGTCTAATGAAAATCCAGTATGCCCTTAGGATAGCCTATTAGGGGTACATAGGAACCCCAATGCCCAATATTGAGAAATACTGGGCATAGTATAGAAAAATTGGCTAAGGGATATTACCCAATTTTCGATATATGAATATGAAATATACTTTTTGGGTTGTCATACCCCAATCCAAGATTGATGTTCAATAAATGTACCTGCAATGAAGACCCTAATATAAAAGAAAATATGTTATGAATAGTTTCACACAAAGTACTAGGTATCCAATTGTCAAGCCTAGTTACATTCCACATGACCAATTAAAATGATCATGTAAATTAAACAGTGCCTTAGGACATAGTGAGGGTCCTTGGGACAATAAGTAAACAATTCCAGAGGAACCATAAATTAATAGTTAGTTAGGAAAGTACAACCAACCCATGTGCAAGCAGATGCGCAGGACATGTGAAGTAGCACCAAAGAAGGGGACCACCCTAACCGAATTCGGTTAGGGTAGTTAAGGGGACAAAAAATGTGCATAAGGGACCACTCCACATGGGTCCTAACTTCCTAACATATTTTAGACTCTAAACTACTGCCCCAAATAGATAACTAACCTAGGATTAACCGACATGGACCCACGAGTGCACCCGACAACCTGGGACCAAATCGGGTTGACACTAACCTAGTATTAGTTAAAGAGACAACCTAGTACCTAACCTAGGATGGTCCAAAAGGTTAGTTATGATCCTATCAAGTAAGGGGTACTTTACTAATTCGCGTAGGTTACCTAATTAATTTATTTAGCAAATCAATAAATTATTTTAAAAGGGCTTAAACAAAAACTACAAAGGAAATTTCCAGATTTTGGTTAAGACAAGAAAGGGATAACTTAGTACCTAACCGTGGATGGTCCAAAGAGTTAGTTAAGGTCCTAACAACTAAGGGATACTTTAGTAATTACTCTAAGCTACTTAATTAATTAATTTATCAGGTTAATTAATTAATTTAAAGGGTAAAAACCGAAATCACAAAGAAGTTTCAAGATTTCGGTTGAGATAAGAAAATAAAGACAACCGAGTAAATAACCTAGGATGGTCCAAAGGATTAGTTATGATTATAACGACTTAAGGGTACTTTAGTTTATCAATCTATATGTATAAAGATTTACAAAATTTACCCCCCCCCCCCCATATTATATGATTTGAACAAAATTTACTTTATCATAAAAATATCTAATTTTTACCCTCGATATTGTTAAAATGACACAAGTTTAATTTTTATGAGCAAATGTAACTTGATTTCATGACAATATTCATTGTGGAAGAAGAAATAACATTTTGTTGTTATTCTAGAGAAGTTGAAATATCCCGAAACATCGACATATTTGTCAATGGAACCTCACCCACATAAATGACTCATTGGTCAAGGTTCCTATTTGTCTTTTTCTTCTCACTTTTATGACAATTTTTTAATCTTTTTTTAGTGTAAAAAAGAATGTCACAATTACCACCCTAAAAAAATCAATTGTTTTTATTTTCGTTACTCCCATAATTTTTTATAATCATAACTCCTAAATCATATTAAAGTTCATGTTTATGGTATCATTTCAAATTCAATATTATGTCCTATAAATAGAGACAATAGATAATATTGTTACAAAAGAAATGATCAATTTTTAGGGGTCGTTTGGTTTGAATAATAGTTATGTTGAGATAAGTTATATTGGAATAAGTTATACTGGAATTAGTTTTTATTACTTGTTTGATTTGTTAAATTCAATTCAATATTCTTTGTATAATTTTTTGAAATAAGTTGTTTGTTTACAAAAATACCTTCACCTTATGTAGGTTTTTTTTTTTTTTACATTTTCTTTGCAAGCATTAGTTATTTATTCCTAAAAATAAAATTTCCATCTTATTGATCTTAAATATTTTTATATGTGAATTTCCAAGATTGTGTCGTATGTTTTAAAAAATTAAACTTTCATCATATTTAACTTAAAAATTAAACTATCATCGTATTTAACTTTAAAATAAAATGTTCTTCTTATTAAGCTTAAAATAAGGTTTTCATCTTATTTCTCTTAAAAATAAAACTTTCATCTTATTTAGCCTAAAGTAAAATTTTCATCTTATTTAGCTTAAAAATTAAGTTAAGTTTATTAAAGTAAAAGAAAGTTTATTATAAAAGTTATCTACATTTTTGTTATAGATAAAATATAATTTTCAATGAGTAATAAACTACATAATGAAAAATATTAATTTATTAGTGGAGTGAAAATTTTAAGAGGATTCAAAATATAAATAAAAATAATAATACACAAATAAATTCAACTTATAATATATTCATAAATAAAAAATTTAATTGTAAAATGTAAATTTTTAATAGAAAAATATGGTTATCATAAAAACAACGAATAATTAGAGTTGTGAATGTTATTATAAATGTTGTTAATAATTATGTTAATTTGTTTGAACGTAAAAGTGGTGTAGTAAAGAGAGCTTAAGGGGTAATTTTGTTCATTTACCCATATAATCCTAGGATAACATATCCTTGGATTACTATACCTCCCCTAGTGAGGGATAACTTATCCATGGACTAATTGTTAATCCGGGGATGAATTATCCCCATCTTTGCAACTAAACACTGAATTAAGGGGTCGTTTGGTTAGCCGCATTACAGTATTGAAAAAACATTGAATCACGACCAAAAAATTACCTACCTCAAATGGAGTTCGGTAATTTCCGACCTCCGGAGGTCCGTATTGTAAAAAACAATAATATTAAAAAACCTCTATAAAATCGACTAATGTAGTCGATTTTTATGAAAAATAAAGTGGAAAAAACAAAATTTGATCTCTGGAGGTTGGAATTTTTCTCGAAAAAATGAATTACAGTAAAAATTGACCTCTTGATGCCGGTATTAAATAAATAAATAATATTTTATTTTTTCTCAATTAAATATAAAAAACAAAATTTAGAAATATTTTAATTTAATTTTATTTAAATCGACTTTGGTAGGACGATTTTGTGTAAAATAAAAAACAAAAATAATTATAATACCAACTTCTCAGAGTCGGTAAAATCAAATAGTATGTAATTAAATTAATTTTCATTAAAATATTTATGTAGTGACTTCCAGAAAATTAATAAACTCATATTTTTAATTAACTTTAAATAAATTGTCCTCCAGATGATGGTTTTATATAAGCTAAAAAATAACTTAATATAAAATACCGACCTCATGAGGAAGTTATTTTTATTTCATCTAATTACTTTTAATAAAAGCGACATTCCGATGTTGATTAGTTTTAAAAAAATGTTCCTATTAATCATAATTTTTCTAGAATAATACTATTTTTCACCTACCATTAATTGTTTTTAAAAAAATGTAACAATTTTGTACACTTTTATAAATGAAATGTTAGATCAATAATCCATATTTAGAGTATAAAACTACATTGATATGAATATCGACTATAACTAGTCGGTTTTTATGCAAAATAAATTGAGAAGACCAAATTGACATCAGGAGGTCGGTATTTTCCCGAAAAATGAATAACAATAAAAACCAACCTCTTGATGTCGGTATTAAATAAATAAATAAATAAAAATAGTTTATTTTCTAAATTAAATATGAAAAAATAGAGAAATATTTTGATTTAATTTTATTTAAATCCTCTTCCATAGGACGGTTCTCTATAAAATAAAAAATAATAAAATTATAGTAACGACTTCTGCAAGCCGGTAATATTAAATAATATGTAATTATATTGATTTTCATTGAAATATTTTTATAGTGACTTCCAAAAAAATTAATAAATTAATATTTCAATTAACTTTAAGTACATCATCCTCCAAATGACAGTTTTATATAAGTTAAAAAATAAATATAATTATATTTATATTTATATTTGTAGATTAATGTACAAATTCTACCAGTCCGTCATCAAATCATGAACTTAATATCTCAAGTCACGACGTAAAGGTGAAGAGCTAACATATAATCAATTTGAGTATGAAATGCGATATAATACGAGTAGTAATGTCATGATAACAATTAATTAAGTTTTATATTTATAATTATTTGTATAATTGTTCGAATGTATAACCTTAAATGTAGTAAATCGTTTTATGAAATAGATAGTAGAACAACATAAATTATTGTACAAAGCAAGTTCTATCAAGATTATTACATAGTGATCATATTGTCGGCAATGACATGTGTAAAAGATATTAATTGGACTATGAAATACGTTGATGAATTATTAGTGGTTCAAATATGATATACATTATCAATTAAAGAAATATCAATGATCTATTCAAGGAGATTTAATAATAAATTTGATATTGATAAACTTCTGTTGATGGATAAAATTAAATTTACACAATAAGGAGGTATAGAAATTTTAAAATTAAATTTATACAATTAGAAGGTATATAATTTAATTTCATACAATTATGAGTTATATAGTTTAAATTTATAAAATTGAATCAACCTATAAAATTGAATTTATCAAAATAAGACTTTTGTTAACATGTAGATAAATTAGTTATATATAATTTTAATTAATAAAATATTAAATTTTGAATGATATATTTAAATTATTATATTATTAAATAATATTGACTTCACAATATAGATATTTATTCAAAATACATAATTATTTTAAGAAATACGAACATCTCTTGATCAGTAAATTAACCGGAAAAGGGCCTAAAATACTCTTAAAGTATTGAAAATAGTACAAAATTACCCTTCATCCACCTATTGGCTCCAAAATGCCCTTTTCATCCACCTATTGGCTCCAAAATACCCTTTTCATCCACCTTTGAGTTCAAAATTGACCACTTATTTAATGATTTTAAATTTAAACTATTTAAATATTTTTTAAAATACTTGATGCTCAACTATTGGTTATAATTTAATTTATTTGTATCTTTTATAAACCAACTCACTACCCACTCACTACTAACTAAACCCCACCCAATTAATAATCCAAGTATTATATCAAAATCGTCATAAACACTACTAAAACACGACGAAATTATAGATTTCTGGAAATGACATCCAAAATTATTCAAGTCCGAATCAAAGCCCCAATTAAATTTATGTTGAGCCGCTTATTTAGGAGCACACTTCCAATAGGATTCTCTTTCAATATTGAATTAGAAATTTATGACTAAATGTAAAGAATTAATATATCCCGAATTAATTCATGCACTTTTTAAAATATACTTTTATAAATATTTATGATTTGTTTTAAAACCTTTAATATATTATTTTGAAAAAAAAGATACCTATGAAGTAACATCACATAATTGAGACGTAAGAATAATTAAGATGAACATAGTCAGACTTTTAAATTTGTCGATAATTTTTATTGAGACACTTGAATGTATGATAATTTACTTCTATAGATATTTTCGTCGCAAATTTTTAAAAACACTAAATTGAGAGTAGCTTTTTTGTTGTTGCATTAATAATGCNTTGTCGGTAATTTTTATTGAGACACTTGAATGTATGATAATTTACTTCTATAGTTATTTTCGTCGCAAATTTTTAAAAACACTGAATTGAGAGTAGCTTTTTTGTTGTTGCATTAATAATGCGACGGGTTTATTAATTTGGTTGGTTTCATTAGTAATGGGTGGATAGTGGATTGATTTATAAATTATACTAATAAGTTAAATTATAACAATAGTTGAGCGCCACGTATTTAAAAAAATATTTAAATAGTTTAAATATAAAACCGTTAAATAAGTGGTCAATTTTGAACCAAAAGGTGGATGACAAGGGTATTTTGGACCCAATAGGTGGGTGGGAAGGGTATTTTGGAGCCAAAAGGTTGATGGAGGGTAATTTTGTACCATTTCCAATACTTTGAGGATATTTTAGACCCTTTTCCGGTAAATTAACACTTCTTTTTTTAAAAAAGAATGATAATATTAAAACCCTAAGTCCTAAGTCATCTGCTTCAGTCCTAAACATCTATGCTCCTCTCTCATGCCCACCCATTCCTAAACATCTCTGACTCCTCTCCAACGCCCACCCATCCCCGGCCCATCCCTGACCGGCGCTGCAGCCTCGACCACCAGCAGCAGGTTGCGCCACCATCCCCTATCACCACACTCCCTTGATCAGCAGCAGTAGGAGGTCGCAGCAACAGCAACACGTGGATGGCAGGAGTAGAAGCAAACTCCGAGCTCCATTTTCGGTAAGGTTTACTCTATTTCCCACTGTTTTTAGTTCGAAAAATTTGGAAATTTAGTTTCTTATTCCATAGTAATTTTGTTCCAGGTACTGATTTTTCTATTTTCCCACTATTTTCCCACTAATTCTTACTCCGTTTCTAGTGATCTTTCCCGAGATTATTTGAGCGGATCCAAAGAGGTAAATTTAGCAGTAAGATATACCCATCCATGTTTGAAAATTGTGATTAAACACTCCGATTATGTGATTTCTTTTGCAGTCAGATCATTCGGAGAAATTCCAAATGTTTTTTAGGGTTTATGTAAAAGGAACCCACTTAGATCAATGAAACCTATAGATTTAAAATGTAATGAACATAAGTTATTTCAATTTCCTTTAGTTTATCAAACTTCCATTAAGGATATATGGTAAGGATCGTTGTTATTCATCATACATTATTTGAAGAAAACCAAGTGTTCTTCGGCCTTTCCTGATTCACATTTGTTTTTGATCAATTTCAACATTAATTGTCCTTCCTGTTGAAATCATTTCTCTCTTACATTGGGATTACATTGAACCCATTGATAATAATGTGTTATTTCTTTAAACAAGAGGTATGATAGATAGAGTTTAGGAACAAGCATTGGGATTCATAAAGTCCATCAGTTATTTGTACCAATGGATCTCATGGGCTTAAACATGTCTAGAAAATAATAGTTTTATCAACATTTGGTTGAAAGTCTCATTCCTTGTCTTGAAATTTTTAGTTAGACTTGGGAAATATATGGAGACATTAGATAGGAACATAAGTTATTTTAGTTTCTTAATAGTTTGGTTGGTTGACTATCTGAACTTTCGCTTGGTGAAGATTCAATTCCCAAACTTATTTCCCCTTCCACTACTCCCAATTTTTTAAAAAAAGAAAAGAAAGTTGTTAGTGTATATATATGGGTAGAGAAAAATATGAGGGGAAAAATACTATTGTTGTGTGATGTAGATTTCCTTGAAATTTCTATAGCAAACTTGTGCATTGACCTGAGGATGACAAACATTATTTCTTTTCGTGCTAGACAACCGAGGAAGATCAACATCTAAAAATGTTGATACAAGATTATATTGCTTTTTTCATCAAAGTACGAGATATTTTTTGATGATTCAACATTTCTAAAGTACAAGTACAACTTTTTTCTATAAGCGTGTGTGTCCATCTTGTATTGATACTTAGCTTTAATTTAGTGATAACTTATTTATTCCATTGAGTGTTTGTTTTGCATAAGTAGCAACATTAGTTGATCCTATAAATGACAAAATTGATTTCTTTGCAAGATCAATTTGTGTCCATCTAACGTTGACATTAAGCTTCAATTTTGGAATAATGTGTTTCTTAAGGATAAGTACCAATGCTAGTTGATCATGTCAAATTGATTTTCTTGCAAGATCGATTTGTGTCCAAACAGTGTTGACACTTATCTTTAAATTTGTAAATAATATATTTGTTATTCATAAGTATCAACACTAGTTGATCCTATTGATGGCAAAATTGATTTTCTTGCAAGATCGATTTGTGTCCATCTAGTGTTGGCACCTAGCTTTAATTTAGGAATAATGTGTTTGTTAAGCATAAGTTATTTAATTCTATTGATGAGAAAATTGATTTTATTGCAAGATTGATTTGTGTCTATCTAGTGTTTACACTTAGCGTTAAATTTAGAAATCATATATTTGTTAAGCATAAGTTTCAAGATTTCGGTTGAGACAAGAAATAAAAGATAACTTAAGGGTACTTTAGTAATTACTCTATGTTACTCAATTAATTCAATTATCCATATTATTAATTAAATTAAAGGGGTAATGCAAGAAACATCCTAGTACTTAACATACGATGGTCTTAAAGGGTTGATTATGGTTCCAATGACTTAGGGGTACTTTAGTACTTACCCTAGGTCCCTAAATTAATTAAATTGAGGATTTAATTAATTAATGTAAAGTCAAAATATTGACCTAAACCATAGTCAACACCAAAATTTCAGATTTTAGGTCAAGTCAATATTATGCTATGCTTAGTCAACTTATGAGGGTTTTTTTAGTAATTAGTTAATTAATTAATTTAATTAATTTATTAAACCATAAGTTGTATAAGTCAAGGTAGTTTCTAAACCTAAAAACCACGTTTAAACTCAAACAAATACACGACTAAAACCAGAAAACAAGCGTGACAAAAATAGTGAACAAAACGCAAGAAAAAAAACAGAAAATTTGTTAGACGATTTTCAAGGTTTCTTCAGGGTTCGTTCAAGGTGGTATTCGTAGATTAAGTTCTACTTAAAGTATGGGTTTCTCTCCTGGAATTCTTTCTCCAAGAGTATTTTCCTTCGAACGATTCACAAGATCTTTAAAACTAGGGTTGTTCCCTTCGCTCTCGTCAAACTTTCTTTCCCTAGTATCCTTTTCAATTTCAATGTTGAATAGGTTAGAGAACATGTTATTGGTATGTGGTGTTGGTTGTTCTTAACATAATTGTTCTTGAATGATGAGTATCGAATGAACTTATGAACTTGTAATTGTGTAAAGTTAATCTTATCATGATAATTAAGGATCGATAATAAGGTAAGTTAAGTCTGTGATGTGTTAAATGAATATGTGTGTTTGGCTGAATGTTGACTCGATGTAGTTGTGATGTTATGCAGATGTTAAATTTATCAAATGTTAATATTATGTTGTCCAATATGTTCTTAAAACGTTACACTAAAATTCATAAACTAAGAATTGGCTCAAACACATCTATGAAATCATATCTTGAATAAATTGGCTATCTGGTTCCAATAAAGTTGGCTAACTCTTTTTGGTCAAAATGAATATATGCTAATGGATAGGAACTTATTTAAATGATTAAAAGATTGACTGAGGGTTCGTACATATGGCAATTTAAATATTAACATACGTAAAAAATTATCTTATGCCAAAAATAATGAATTTGCTAGTCTAACATCCCAAATCTTGAGCCAATTCTAATCATATGCCAATTCTTGTGTAGTAAGAGTATCAAATATATATTAAGAACTTCTAAAGTAATATCAATAAATCCATAACAAAAGGCATGGCATTCATTGGGACAACTCCCAACATGCTCCACAAGAATGAAAGATGAATACATGAAACTCATTGAATGAAGTGCTTATTGTCAATAAACGGTGATATGGAGCTACTACACTAAAGTAAGTAAGTAACGTGAGTTATAACATAATTGAAGGGGTATAAAGTAAGTAAGTGACCAGAATGTGGTATTAAAGTAAGTGAGGCAATTCTTACTTACACCAAAGCTAATTTGTTAAAAGAATACTCACGAATCAAGGTTTTAGAATGTGTGAAACTAGTCTCATTAACAACTAAGGATTATATGTAAGGACAATTCACCTTCATCAATGTAAATTAAAGATGATATGAAATAACAATTCACATTTCATCAATGTAAAGTAAGGATGAGAAGTCATCAATAGAGTAAGTAGATCTCAATCTAGAAGCATGCCTCCATAATGCTTGAGTCAACACTAAAAGATGATGAAATGAACATTCACATAAAAAGGGATGAGTAACAAAGATGTATGTAATGAAATTATGAAACCCTAGAAGGGTTAAGTAAGAGTGTGAAACACACTAAATGGTCAAGTGCATTGGCATATGATGAAATGAATATTCACGTAAAAGGGATGAGTAATTATTAAAAGCAAATGTGCTAATGCTGGTGACATATGATAAGAGGCTCATGTGAAAGATGAGAGCAATCTCAAATGATCTTAAGTAAATATTACCAAAACTTACTCAGTTATGAGAGTGTAAAGCTAATGAAGAGACCAATCTCTATGTAAACTCTGATGAAAGTATTGAGACTGATATATACTCAATTCTAATGATTGGATGAGAAATAATCTGTTGAGATATTATATCCTGATACTAGAATTCAGCTTTCATGACGTATGAGTTGAATCAAATGGAACTTTATACTGAGCACCGATACGCTAGCTATGAGCGGTGATGCCTTCTTTCGGGAAAGGCAGAGGTTCACGTAACTCTCATGAGATGATATTGTCAGGCATGCCGGGCATGGGTCTCCTTATATATCCTAGTCTTTTAACCTATATTGCCAATATATGGATCTACCAGGGTTCGACTCCCTATATGCGCTAGCATGTTCGGGTCACTTTGGCCGGTGATTCCACCTCTTCTTGGTGTGGGGCAGACATTGGATTTCATGATGCTTACATAATCTATGTCGTTAAGGTTAAAGTTCCCAAAGAAAGAATTAGGCAAGCCTCAAAGTATGAAAGATAATGAAATGAACGATACCGAATGTGTTTGTGTAAGACAATTAG
Organism: Solanum pennellii; assembly: GCF_001406875.1. Taxonomy (NCBI): domain Eukaryota; kingdom Viridiplantae; phylum Streptophyta; class Magnoliopsida; order Solanales; family Solanaceae; genus Solanum; species Solanum pennellii. Next base: position 16,006,840 of record NC_028644.1, read on the forward strand.
GAGGTGAAATCAGATTCAAGTAATGACATTAGGTCATTCTTTATCATTGCACTTCATGATCCCGATGAGCGTCTTAAACTTCATCCTAGGTATAGTTGGTTTTTACATCAACATACGAATGAATGAAATGAATAATGTGAAGTACGAATGAATGAATGAAGCAAACTCTGTGTTTGTTAAAGAAGGCCCTCGGGTTGAGGTCTCATAAGTTGGGCCCTCAGTTGAGATGTCTTTATGCTACATTAACGATTCCAATGTATCGTGTATATGAGATGTATAATATATTAAACATGAATGTAATGAAATCAATGGCATGATCAATTGTCACGACCCAAAAATAGGTGTGACGGCACTTGTCTTATCCCACCAAGACAAGTCAGCCTAAAACCCAATATCTAACAAAGTGCGGAAGTAAATGACAATCCAACAACAATTTCTAGTATGAAACCAAGTCATATAATTCAACCCCCAAAACCAGGTTGTCACGTGCACAAGCCTCTAATGTAAACATTAGAATTGAAACAAAATAGAAGTCTAAAATGAAGTTGTCTTTCAAGTAAAAACAAAGTCATAAACTGGAGTAGGAAAGTTCGCTGAGATGACAAGCAGCTACCTCACAATCCTCCCAATATGCCTCGGAAACGAAGAGAATAGAAGGTATCACGAAGATCCAGGCTCGTAACCTACAAAAATTTGTAGAAGCAAGGGGTGAGTACCAAACCACGCGGTACCCAACAAGCAAACCTCTAAACACAAGTTAAGTGAACAAAATACGGGTACTCCTTACGCTCTATCTAAACCTCCACGCCACAGCCTAACAGTTTACCAAACAAACCACTCAATAACCACACTCTATCAGTTTACACATTCTCAATAACAACTCAATATTCAACAGTCACAAGCTTCACAGAGAAACAATCACAAGATCAGCAAAACACATGTTCAAGTTCATCAATAATAAAAATGTCCAATGCCATGAGATGCAATGTCAAATATCGTGAAGCATGTCTTTCTTAACGATACACACCCGCTGTCTCTCAGTCCGGGACCCATGGGGGACATATCTGTCCATGCATCTGTCGCGGCGCACGACACGACCCTCGATAAATAGTAACCTTCGCGGCGCGCGATACGTCCCTCGAAATATAATATCCATCGCGGCGCGCGATACGACCCTCGAAAATAGTACATCATCCTCTTACCACAACCATGTCTCGGATACAATGCAAATGACATGCTCAAATGAAAAGGGGGAGATAACCATTTGATAACAAAGCACTATTTACAACAATATATACAACACCAACAAATAAACAACAAGTCTCCAAATCATTCTCAACATCACACAAGGAAATACACGAATTTCGTACGCTTAACAAAAGTTTAGAAATCCACTTGCCTTAGCCAATCGAATAATTACTCTTGGACTTGAGCCTTCCCTTTCCGTTGAGCTTCCGAACCAATGGAATCTATTCAAGTGTATATTCACAATAAGGTTTCAGAACTAACAATACCCACACTTTTATGTGTTTAACCTTGACCTAAAAATACACCCCAAATTTATAATCAAGTTTGTAATTCTTGATATCAAAAAAAAAATGTAAATTCTTATATTTCCAAATTTCAAGCCTATGGTTTAGTCTTAATCTCCAAATAACATAAAGTTAATTAAGTGACATAAACATATTAAATATAAATCACAGAAACCCTAAAATTAATCCCTCAAAATTCCCTATACGTATAACTGTTTGATTTATATTATAACACATATATTCCCTAATGATATTGCAATCATCACGCCACCCAAATACAAAAAAAATAAGCCTAATAAGTTTGATTCTTCATGCTGCACACAAACCCACATATAATACTTAATGCATACAATTAATTTTTGTTCTCTTTCTTTTTCTCTAAATTTCAAAACCAATTTTTCCCACTTTCTGTTTCAACTCCAACATTAAATAATAACTATAATTATATGCATAACAATATGTTGCATATAGAAAATGGGAAATCAAATACCTGCAAACCCTTCAGCCGCCTCAAGCTTCGACCTTTTCTTCTTTTCTTATTTCTTCTTTTTTTTTTTTTTTTAAATTAATTATGTACTAAAAGTGATAGGTTTTACCCACATATTTTATTAAATATAGTCTAAATGGTATAGGGTCTTAAATAAATTATCACTTTAGCCCATAAACTATCAATTAATTAACTCAAGTTACACTAATATTTAAAATTTCCAAAAATGACCTTCCGGGTCATTACATTATCCACCACTAAAAATCATGTTCGTCCTCGAACATAAAGTAAAAGAAAGTACCTGATGCTTCAAAAAGTTGAGGATATCTGGCACGCATGTCAGACTCTGTCTCCCAAGTTGCCTCTCCCACTGATCGGTGCTTCCATTGCACCTTCACTGAAGCAATCTCTTTGGTCCTAAGCTTTCGAATTTGCCTATCCAAAATAGCTATAGGCTCCTCCTCAAATGTCAAGTCTGGACCCAGCTCCACAGAATCGAGTGAAATCACATGAGATTCATCCGGAATATACTTCCGAAGCATAGAGACATGGAAAACAGGATGAACTGCCGACAAACTAGGTGGCAAGGCCAACTTATAGGCCACCTCTCCCACTCGGCTCAAAATCTCAAAAGGTCCAATGAACCTAGGGCTAAGCTTGCCCTTCTTTCCAAACCTCATCACACCCTTCATGGGTGATACTCGGAGCCAAACATGATCACCCTCCATAAACACTAAGGCTCTAACTCTCCGGTCTGCATAACTCTTCTGTCGACTCTGGGCTGTCAACAGTCTATACTGAATCATACGGACTTGCTCCATAGCATCTCTAAGCAAGTCTGTATCCAAAGAGTCCATCTCCGCCGAATCAAACCAACCTATCGGAGACCTACACCGTCTTCCATACAATGCCTCAAATGGGGCCATTTGGATACTAGAGTGATAACTGTTATTATAGGCAAACTCCGCTAAGGGTAAATGTTGATCACATCTAGCACCAAAATCGATCACACACGCTCGAAGCATATCTTCCAATACCTGAATGGTCCGCTCAGATTGACCATCTGTCTGAGGGTGAAATGCCGTACTCATATCTAACTGAGTACCCAGACCATGTTGTAATGCCTTCCAGAAATGAGAAGTAAATAGTGAACCTCGATCTGATATGATAGAAATAGGAACTCCATGTAGTCGAACAATCTGACTGATATATAGCTCGGCTAACTTTTCTGCCGTATACTTCACCCGAACCGGAATGAAGTGGGCAGACTTGGTCAGCCTATCAACAATAACCCAAATAGAGTCATAACCACCCACTGTGGTAGGCAAACCCACAACAAAGTCCATAGTAATCCGCTCCCACTTCCAAGTAGGAATAGGCATCCTTTGAGATACACCCCCGGGCCGCTGGTGCTCACACTTGACCTGCTGGCAAGTCAAACACCTCGAAACAAAGTCTGAAATATCTCTCTTCATCCCACACCACCAGTAATGCTGACTCAGATCATGATACATCTTCGCCGCTCCCGGATGGATGGAATACCGAGTACAATGGGCCTCCTCAAGAATCAATCTAATGAAATCGCCTGTCCTGGGCACACAAATTCTGCCTCCGATCCGCAAGACGCCATCAGAATCAAGGACAGCCTCCTTAGCTTCTCCTCTCAATACTTTGTCTCGAATGAGACATAATTTTTCATCATCAAACTGGTGTGCACGGATTTGCTCGACTAAAGAAGACCGAGCCTCAATAAAAGCAATCATCCCATCACTCTCTTCTGAAATCTGCAAGCGGACAAGACTGTTAGCTAATATCTGCACATCTCTAGCCAATGGTCTCTCCTCAATACTAAGCGCTGCAAGACTCCCCATGCTAGGAGTCTTCCTACTCAGAGCATCGGCCACAACATTGGCCTTTCCTGGATGATACAGAATGGTCACATCATATTCCTTCAGCAACTCAAGCCATCTCCGTTGCCTCAAGTTCAAATCCCTCTGTCTAAAGATATATTGAAGACTCCGATGATCAGTGAAGATCTCACAATGCACCCCATACAAATAATGACGCCATAACTTAAGTACAAATACCACAGCCGCCAACTCCAAATCATTTAGTAGGGTAGTTTTTCTCATGGGATTTCAATTGACTAGAAGCATAAGCAATCACTTTCCCCTTCTGCATCAACACACCACCCAAACAACCTCCTGAAGCATCACAATACACAGTAAAGTCTACACCTTCCTCAGGTAGAGTCAACACAGGAGCAGAAGTCAACAAAGTCTTGAGCTTTTGAAAGCTCTCCTCACACTCATCAGACCACTGAAAACCCACATCCTGTCGAGTCAATCTAGTCAATGGAGCTGCAATAGTAGAGAAACTCTGAACAAATCGTCGATAATAGCCTGCCAATCCCACAAAACTCCTAATCTCAGTAGGTGAAGTAGGTCGCGTCCAGCCTCTAACTGCCTCAATCTTGGCCGGATCTACTCTAATACCCTCCTTGGACACCACGTGTCCCAAGAATGTCACAGAAGTAAGCCAGAACTCACACTTTGAGAACTTGGCATACAACTTCTCTTCTCTCAACCTCTGAAGTACAATCCTCAGGTGTCGGACATGGTCCTCCTCAGTCTTAGAGTAAACCAAGATGTCATCGATGAAAACAATCACAAAAGAATCAAGGTATGGTCGAAACACCCCATTCATCAACTCCATGAATGCTGCAGGGGCATTAGTCAATCCGAAGGACATCACTAGAAACTCATAATGCCCATACCGGGTCCGAAAAGCTGTCTTAGGGATATCTGATGCCCTAATCTTCAACTGATGATACCCAGACCTCAAATCAATCTTAGAGAACAATGATGCTCCCTGTAACTGATCAAATAAGTCATCAATACGCGGAAGAGGATACTTATTCTTCACTGTTACCTTGTTCAACTGTCTGTAATCAATACACATTCTCATAGTCCCATCCTTCTTCTTCACAAACAATTCAGGGGCACCCCAAGGTGATACACTAGGGCGAATAAAACCCTTACTCAATAAATCCTGCAACTGATCCTTCAATTCTTTCAACTCTGCTGGAGCCATACGGTATGGAGGGATAGAAATAGGCTTAGTGCCCGGCTCCAAATCAATAGCAAAATCGATATCCCTATCGGGAGGAACACCTGGAAGATCAGAAGGAAATACATCGAGAAACTCCTGAACCACGGGAACAGATTCCATGGGAGGTGGTTCAACACTAGTATCCCGAATAAAAGCTAAGTAAGACAAACACCCCCTCTCCACCAACCTCTGAGCACGGATAAAAGAGATGACCTTTCTAGGATAAGAACCACTAACACTCTTCCACTCAACCCTCGGAACACCAGGCATTGCTAAAGTCACAGTCTTGGCATTACAATCAAGGACAGCATGATAAGGAGAAAGCCAATCCATACCCAAGATAACATCAAAGTCCACCATCCCCAGAATGATTAAGTCTACCCAAGTGTCATACCCAGCCAAAGAAACAAGACAGGATCGATACACTCGATCCACCACTAAGGGCTTACCCACGGGTGTAGAAACACGAATAGGTACAGTCATGCTATCACATATCATATCAAATTTAGCAGCAAAATACGTAGACACATAAGAGAATGTAGAACCGGGATCAAACAACACAGACACAGGTCGATGGCATACTGGGATGATACCTGTAATAACAGCATCGGAGGTCTCCGCCGCAGGTCTCCCGGGGAAAGCATAGCAGTGGCCTCCTCGTCCACCTCCATCCTGGGTGGTACCTCTACCCCCACTCTGCTGAGCTGCAACACCACTACTAGAAACTCTATCACCTCTACCTGACTGAACTTTGCCACGACCTCTACCCTGTGGTGCTGGTAGTCTAGTCTGGAATGAAGAATTAGGTCGAGGCTCACCACGACCCCTTTGTGAAGTACACTGTCGCATTAGATGATCGGGATCTCCACAAGTAAAACAAAATCTCTGACCTGGGAACTGTTGTGTGGACCCTGAAAACCCACTATAATTGCCTCGCCCTGTAGATCGCTGCTGTGAACCGTACGAGCCCTGACCTGGGCCATAAGAACCCCTAGATGTCTGGCTACCCTCAAATGTCGGCATAGATGCATGAATAGGTCCCCGCTGCTGAAAAGAACCACTCACTCTCTGTGATCCCCTACCTCCAGATGAGGCACCCTGAAACTGACCTGATATACGAGCTCTTTTAGGGTCCCCAAACTCCTCTCTCTCCATCAATTCCGCTTATTTGACGGCGCTCACAATGGACTGGAAAGAAGTACCCTCCCTAGATGTCCGAAACACAGCTGAC
>NC_028644.1:16015620-16021966 GCF_001406875.1 Solanum pennellii
AAAAAAAAAAATGTAAATTCTTATATTTCCAAATTTCAAGCCTAAGGTTTAGTCTTAATCTCCAAATAACATAAAGTTAATTAAGTGACATAAACATATTAAATATAAATCACAGAAACCCTAAAATTAATCCCTCAAAATTCCCTATACGTATAACTGTTGGATTTATATTATAACATATATATTCCCTAATGATATTGCAATCATCACGCCACCCAAATACAAAAAAAATAAGCCTAATATGTTTGATTCTTCATGCTGCACACAAACCCACATATAATACTTAATGCATACAATTAATTTTTGTTCTCTTTCTTTTTCTCTAAATTTCAAAACCAATTTTTCCCACTTTCTGTTTCAACTCCAACATTAAATAATAACTATAATTATATGCATAACAATCTGTTGCATATAGAAAATGGGAAATCAAATACCTGCAAACCCTTCAGCCGCCTCAAGCTTCGACCTTTTCTTCTTTTCTTATTTCTTCTTTTTTTTTAAAATTAATTATGTACTAAAAGTGATAGGTTTTACCCACATATTTTATTAAATATAGTCTAAATGGTATAGGGTCTTAAATAAATTATCACTTTAGCCCATAAACTATCAATTAATTAACTCAAGTTACACTAATATTTAAAATTTCCAAAAATGACCTTCCGGGTCATTACATCAATAGAGATTGCTTATGAAAGGTAATGAATTTTTACTGTAAAGAATGACTCACTATAAGGTAGGGAAATCATTCCTTAGTATATAATCTCATTATTTAGCAATTAATAGTGATTTATTAACATGTCCAAAATCAATGATTATCCAATCATCCTAGATAATGATTACTACATCATTAAGGTGGTATGCTTAATGGAAAAATTGAAAGGTTAATATGTAGTTTAATTTTCTCATTATTTAAGTAATTTTATGTCTTATTTTAATGGAAGATCGTATTATATTTTTTTTGAAGTCATCATATCATTGGCAAGGAATTGGAAAAATTTTGGGTCGTGCTTATTTCATATCTTTTTTAACCTTCGAAGTCACTGTTCAACAATTCTAGTTTTCAATATAATATCGAATGAGGTTCAAAATTGTTTTGATGGACTAAATTTATATATTTATACTAGAACCTATGCATGGAAGTATTTGGATAACCTAACCCTAGGTTTGAATTTTTGGAAATTGATTATAAAATTAGATGAATTTTTGGGTTAAGGTGAGACATAAAATAGTGTGAGTGTCTATAGACTCGTTAACTTACATATTATGCATATTCAATTGATAGATTGGAAAGGTTTGAAGGCATTGAGGGAAGACAACATATTGAAGAAGTAGTTTGCTTAACTTCGATTCTTCGGTGGAGGTCGGTTATGATTTATTCTATTTGATAGATAGACTCTTAATAATGATTGATATGCATTTCATGATATTATAAAGTCTTCTATGTACTTAATTGTGTGATTGTGTAGTTTGGTTGTGTGGTTTGTAATTATTCTAAAATTCTTAGACCGTGAAATTTATAATCTTGAACCCTTTCTATCGAAGTGATGTCATAAATAAATAAGGCTTGATGAATATTGTTAATGAATTCAAACGTCGTGATGATAAACGATAAATTAATGCTATTATTGGATTGGAGTGTCACGTTCCGACACATTATTCTTGGATCGTAGTGTCACGTTCGAAACAGTATTATTGGATCAGATTGTCACGTTCCAACGTGGAAGCATTAAAGGAAAAAGATATTAAATTAACTTAATGTATTCAATCTCAAAGAATTCATTTTCCAAACGAGTCGTGAGTGGCACCCACACTTAACTTCATAGGTGGGTGAACCAAACAAATTTAACCTTAACTCATATTTATTGTTCAATTTGCAGAATACAAATAAAAATGTGGATGCTGAATCTTATGTATGTATGTAACACAAATCTACTAAAGTCTATTAACTATCGTGTCCCAAAGCCTAATACTAATCATATCAAGGATATCTAATCTCAAAATACTAATTCTAAGACTATCAAAAATATCAAAATAAATGAAATAAACTAATTTGTGTCTGAAACCTAAGGACACCGGGTCATGACCAAGAAAACGCAACACAAGCTCGAAAGAATGGCTCACCATTGAACCTAAGATGCCGAGACTAGCTAGAGCTGAGAGCGAGTCAAAGTTGTTGCTGCACTCGCTGCACTCCATAAAAGGGAAACAAAGAAAAATAGAAGTAGGAACAGTACGGGGCAACATCTACTGAGTAAATATCATCGACCAACTCGAAATAGTAACTAATATGCAATGAATAATAACATAAAATCAGCTATAGGACTTAGTAGGTGATAATCAACAAACAACATAAACAAGTGACAACTAAAGCAATTACGTAATCAGTCACAATATCAAACACACACACGAGGACTCATGCCTCCACACCACGCTCGTTTGTGAAATGAGTTCTTTGAGATTGAGTACATTTAAGTTAATTTAATATATTTTTCCTTCATGTTACCTTGTCGGAACGTAACACTCCGATACAATTACACTGTTCGGAACGTGGTACTCCGATTCAAGAATACAGTGTCGGAATGTGACACTCTGATCCAATAATATTGTGTTGGAACGTAACACTCCAATTCAAGAACACTGTATTGGAACGTCACGCTTCGATTCAAGAATATTGTGTCGGAACGTCACTCCGATCCAATAATACCACTAATTTATCATTTATCATCACCACTTTTCAGTTCATTAAAAATATTCATCAAGCCTTATTTATTTAAGGCATTACTTCGATAGAGACGGTTTAAGATTATAAATTTCACGATCTCGTGTTTTCAGACAAATCACAAACCACACAACCAAACTACACAATCACACAATTAAGTACATAGAAGACTTTATAATATCATGAAATGCATACCAAAACCTATTAAGAGTCTATTTATCAAATAGAAAAAATTATAACCTACCTCCACCGAAGAATCGAAGTTAGGCAAGCTACTTCTTCAATACGTTTTCTTTCTTCAATTCCTCCAAACCTTTTCCATCTATCAAGTAAATGTGCATAATATGTAAGTTAACGAGTGTATAATTATTTCAATTATTCTATGCCTCACCTAAACCCAAAAATTCACCTAATTCTATAGTCAATTTCCAAAAATTCAAACATAGGGTTAGGTTATCCAAATACTCCCATACATAGGTTCTAATATAAATCAATAACTTTAGTCCATTAAAACAATTTTGTACCTCATTCGATATGACAAGTAAAAAATAGAATTAACGAACAGTGACTTTGAAGGTTAAAAAAATATAAAATAAGCACGACCCAAAATTTCTCAATTGATATTGACGGCTTTACCGAAACGATAATACGATATTCCATTAAAATAAGACATAAAACTACTGACAAAATGAGAAAATTAAACTACAGATTAAACTTCCAATTTTTCGATTAAGCATACCATCTTAATGATTTAGTAATCATTATCTATGATTATTGGCTAGTCATTGATATTTAATTGCTAAATAATGAGATTATGTATCTGCACGTACCTGGAGCATTCGTCGACCCTCTCTAATCTGCCGCCCAGGTAATTTCTCCATTCTCTTTTTTTTCTGTTTGATTGTTTAAGACCCTAATAAATATAGCTGACTAATTATAAAAAGAATAATGATAAAAGTCACCACTACTAACTCTAATGTCATTTTCTTCAACCACAAATTAAAAAAATTATTAAAATTATCCCATTAATTTTATAATTATGGTTACGAATAGTTCAAAATATCTATTTAGAATTTATGAAAAAGTATTTTATGACATCAAAAGCTCTAGTACTTCAAAACGGTCAAATGGGTTTTTACATTAGATATCAATTTACCCATCGTTCGTCCTCGGACGATGAAAAGAAGGTAAGGGTAAGAAAGGGTAGTTGTATCAACGATTCCTTCAAAATATTATGTACCCAAGATCTCATATAAAAAATATCGAACCAACCAATTGGAGATCTACACCTCCTCACATACAATGCCTCAAATGGGCTCATATCAATACTCTAATGATAAAAGTTGTTGTATGTGAACTCAACTAACAACAAAATTATGTCCAAGTGGACTCTTCAACTAAGCGATTTTCCGACTAGACCTTGACACAATCATCAAGACAATTATTTTCTAACATAACTATGATAAAATCTTTAATCAATATTGGCTACAATCAGGAGTGAACCTAAACCAACCACCACACACTCACAATACACAAACCATCATAGATCTTATCAAGATTACATCGTTACAGCAAAATATTTCCTCAAGATTAAGCTATAAAAATATGATCTTTTGACATCAATTAATCATCAATGAGAATCAATCCAAAGAAGAAAATGATCAAGTACCAATCATCGACTGATACACCCAAGCATACAGAACCTCTCACAACATGGTCGAAATGCTAGATTAGTAGTTATTACAGGCAAAACTTAAGAATGACAAAACTAGACCCAATAGTCCTCACATTCAATTAGACATAGACAAAACATGATACCAAAGATGAGATAAATCTTAAGTCTATCGAACAACTGTAAATTTTCATGGTATCTCTCCTATGAATTTTTATGAGCAAAGTTGTGTGTTTTGAGTCACTAGAATACTTCAACTATCCATAATAACATAAGATCTTCCATAACTGGAATAAACAAGTCTAAGAAAGCATGTCAACCTACCAGGATGACAATCACGGAATTGTACACCCGACCCACTACTAGGGACTCACCCATGTAAGCAAAATCTTCACGAATGTAGAAAGTGAATCATACTCTAAACCATACCCAAAATAAAGTAGTAGGTAACATAAGAATGTACATGACCAATGTATAACTCTTTTTGCGTAGTGTCCATATCAAATATTTTTGTTCATCTGACTCTATCTCTTTGATTTTCTAGCTACACACAATCAACAATTTTGTCACTCTTACAATTTCACACATACTTTCTTTATCAAACACCTTTATTCACTGAAGTCAATACTCTTAATACTAAGAAAATATCATAACCACATCGATCATCTATGTGACTTTCAAACCATCATTGGTAGCAAAGTATTCTTATCAAATTCAAGTTTAAACTATGTTGATTTCTTTTTCTATTTAAGCATTTCATGACAAATATGAGTCCTAAATAAGCTAATAGAACTAATTTCAAATTTGATAGTACCTTTCCGTCGATATAAAACTATTAATTTACGCCCAAAGTCAACTCCGCACCACTCATACATACCATGCTTTAGCTACCATTCTAAACCATCAAATACCTCATGCCAACACTTAGAAATTTTTTTGTATATTATAAGCCCATAACTCTATCCACCATTAAATATCAATGTAACGCATCTTAACATTCTATATAGTCCCATCAATAGAGTAGTATTAACCTAAATCTATATTATTAATAAGCAAGTAAAATTTTATCTTACCTTGATTTCTAAGGTAATTTTCCCCACTCATTAAAAATAATCTCACTGGAAATTAACCCATTAGTACTGGGAAACAAACTTGCCTCCAACAACCCAACATCACTATCCATTTTATATTCATATCCAACCTTAATTATATAATAATTATAATAAAACTACAACCCCTGCAACCTCATCCTTTCCAATATCTCGTCTAATTCTAATAGTATAATAATAATCATAAGACCTCGAATCAATATTAGCAAGTATTGTTTGTTAGGACCGGAAATAAGCAGGTGTAAACGCGGAAGCTAGCAATGCAAACCTCGAAAGACCACGAGTAAGAAGACAACGAGAAATATACCAAAAGACACAAAGATTTAACGTGGTTCGGTCAATCGACCTACGTCCACAAAGGAGATGAGCAATCCACTATAAATATGAGAGTACAAAATACAGAGAGAAACAACCTCAACCAAATCACTCGGAATACATGGGAGGTTCACACAAGTGATAACCGTATCAAACTTGTGACCCACAATTTCTCCCTCTAACCAAAACTCTCAAAACCCTTAGGACTACATTGTGAATGCTGATTAAGTTAGAAGGAACATGCCTCTATTTATAGAGTCCTAAACCTTTTCCTACAAGAAAAGGATTAGTCAATCCAAAACCTTTTCCTACAAGGAAAACCTATTTATGGTAAGAAATTTAGGGCAAATAAAACCCAACAAATCTCCCCCTTGGCCTGAATTTCTGACAAAATAAATTTGTCCACCTTCTTGACTTAATCTTCAACAACTTGCTTCTCCTCTCCATAATCTCCTTTGCAAAATTTATGTCTCAACACAGAGAACCTCTCTGAAACAATTTCTCCAACAAAATCTTCATTACTGTCAAAAA
>NC_028644.1:16026134-16059059 GCF_001406875.1 Solanum pennellii
TACACAACAAGTGCCAAAAGAGAACAAACAATAGCTACACCAACAAAAGATAAATAGAAAGAAACACCACCCAAACCCAGCTTCTGTTCGGGACCTAAAACAGGATCTTTCTGACCTCCGAATCCGATCTCCACCGTTCAAATCAGCCACAAAGATGTTAGGAACACTCAGTCCAAATATCAGCCCGATCCAACGGTTAGTTAATCGGGAAACACGATCTGAACGTTGCTGGTCGGAGAAAAGACTGCAGCAAAAGAATCCTTTTCTTTCTCTCTTTTTCTCTTGTTGAAAGCTCTCTCAAAAACCTCTCTTATTTTTAATGTCTTTCAAAGACAATACCAATGAGCAATTAATTATTCTCTCAAAACCATCCTCTATTTATAGAGTTGTGCTTTTCCTTATAAAGCCAAAACCAACTACAAATAGGATTACTATTCCAATCCTTTTCCTAATAGAATTGGAAACCAATTAAGGAGAATAATTCCAATCCTTTTCCAAGTAGGATTAGGCCATGGGCCTTTGGCTGGAACATGGGCAATAGCCCAACATTGTTGACCAATTTAATTCTCACATGAAACTCCAGCAAATTATACTTGACAATTACATACACACGTAATCCTAGGATTTCATCCATTTACTCCAATATAATGATGATAATAACAATAATAAATTCATATCAATATACCAAAACTTGAATCATAGTATAATAACTAAAGGAAATAACAAAGGATGACCCTAAATCGGTGGCATACTACAGAACAATAGTTGACGACTACTTTTACTGTTTTTGATGACTATTTAAATCAATAAACACAATTATCATAACACTAAAATTAATGTCTCCCCGAACTCCAAAGCCAAACCGTAACTGTCCACTTTCAGTTCTTATCTAACCTATTAATATAGTAACAATTTGGTAATTTATTAAGTACAGACCTTGTCCCTCAACTTCAACCTAACTCTAGCCTTTTCTCCACCTATAACACATGCAAAAGCCTAATATCAACTGTAATCCGTTATAATTCACGTGAAGTAATAGAAGAATTTGATATTAATTACCTGGATATCCATCTTCTTGACAGATGCCGAATGTATTGCTTTCTTGCCTCAAACCCTTATCATTTATGTAGAATATTTACTCCTAGAAAGTCTGTACCAAACTAGTTTACACTTCACAGTCATCAAAACTCATAGGAAAAATAAATACAACTTTCAACTACACCTCGCTCGAAATAACACTTTTAGTTCTTGCAATTAGAGAAAATATTCCTGCTCACACCTATTTCTGAAGGCTACACATCCCACAAATTTTATCTTATTTTAATTATGACTCTAGCTCCTTTAAATTTCTTATTTTAATTATGACTCTAGCTCCTTTAAATTCTATTCGAGTGGTGCCCCAACACTCCAAAAACTTGCCATACAAACACTTTACTCACTTATTAGCAGAAATTCAAAATCTTAGATGTTCGCAAGTCTTTATTACCATACAAATTTTATTTTACCAACAAATCCTTATTATACAATTTCATCCCAATCACAATCCCTCATGAACTCTTTTTATCATCATGCTCAGTTAGCGCTTGTCATCACCATGAAGTAAATCTGTTTCTCGACCTGACACCTTAGGCTCAAGTATACCAATCAAATTCAAAAGACTAACCCAATTTTATATGCACTTTCTTGCTAAAATCTTCAATTTATTTCACCTTAAGTATACTCACGAGGAAGTTTTTTCCTGTATGTGTTTCATTCTAGTATCAATCTACCCTTTGAACCTTAAGATAAAATCACCACATGAACAAATCCTTATTATACAATTTCATCCCAATCACAATTCCTCATGAACTCTTTTTATCATAATGCTCAGTTAGCGCTTGTCATCACCATGAAGTAAACCTGTTTCTCGACCTGACACCTTAGGCTCAGGTATACCAATCAAATTCAAAAGACTAACCCAATTTTATATGCACTTTATTGCTAAAATCTTCAATTTATTTCACCTTAAGTATACTCACGAGGAAGTTTTTTTCCTGTATGTGTTTCATTCTAGTATCAATCTACCCTTTGAACCTTAAGATAAAATCACCACATGAACAAATCCTTATTATACAATTTCATCCCAATCACAATCCCTCATGAACTCTTTTTATCATCATGCTCAGTTAGCGCTTGTCATCACCATGAAGTAAACCTGTTTCTCGACCTGACACCTTAGGCTCAAGTATACCAATCAAATTCAAAAGACTAACCCAATTTTATATGCACTTTGTTGCTAAAATCTTCAATTTATTTCACCTTAAGTATACTCACGAGGAAGTTTTTTTCCTGTATGTGTTTCATTCGAGTATCAATCTATCCTTTGAACCTTAAGATAAAATCACCACTTCTCATTCAGAATCCTCCAGATACACTTTTCAACCTAAATGCGCGAACATCCTACCGAATATCCACCACTAAATTCTTCCTTAATATAATGCTTAACCCATGAGTCCATAGTTTAATTAGTTTCTCAAATATGAATGCAACCTCGAATCTTATTATCTGATAATGTCATCCCACCATTAACTCCTTAAGTAATTAGTATTCATACTTGACAATCAATGTATTCGTTTTCACGTAACACCAGTACTGCACCGTAAAAGGTCGTTAAGTTCATCACTATAGCACACCATTTTTATCGAGAAGATAGTATCAAAATAGCCCACACATTTCTACCCATTGAATGTTTGTAAAGAAATATCAAATATGTTCTGTTTATCCCCAACGATTTGATTTATTTCTTAGATCAAGTTCATAACAAAAGTAATACATTTCATAACTCTAACCAAGTAAGCATCGATGACCCTATCTGATATACCCGCAATCTATGAAGTCATAGTAGATATTCTAACCTCAATTGGTGAAACATAATTTCATCATTCTCTAAACAATCCATACATGCTATGAAAACTCTACTAACTACATTTTCTAAAGTAAAGATATTCATTTTGTAATTGTCCCTTACGAACCTTCTTGCATATTGTCACATATCTAAATAAAGTACGAAATTTGACCTCATAGGTTGCAACACATATCTCCATTTCTCTAAATTCAAGAAACCATCTCTTATACTATAGCTCAAAGTTTGGGAATATAATTAGATGAGGAAGTTAGAAAATGCTACCTTAATAGGTAGTGCCTTAGGTAATCGGCACTCGACATGAGACTACCACCACATTTGACGTCTCCCCAGAACTAGTCTGTCACAAACTCACTAAGTGTCTCCACTAAATTCATTTTATGAAGCATGTCAAAACAATTAACAATCAAAGAAAAAGAATCTTCATAATTCAATACTCATAAAGATCAAGGGTTTTAACTTTATGAACTTTATAACAAAATCATGTGGATCACTAGTCAATACAGGCCCTGTAGTCATTCGAGAAAATACAACTATTGTCAAGGACATATTTTTTTTATGTTGTTGTTTCAACTATAATACTTTAGTACTAACCATATGTGAAATAGTATGAAGAAGTTCAAACACGAATTCGTATCACCTAGAGACCAATTTGATTGAAGTAGTAGCACGAAAGAAACAAAGAGATAAGGAAAGAAGTTTTCCTAAATTACTATAGCCTCTTGAAGAAAGTAAAGGCATCATTGTACCGTTCCACAAGACTCTATTAGACTAGTCCTTCTATGATGAGATTGCCGAACCTAACGCTCTGATACAAAGTTTGTCACGACGCAAAAGAGTCGTGAGTGACACCCACACTTAACTTCCTAGGTGGGTGAACCAACAAATTCAACCTTAAATTATATTTAATGTTCAACTTTCATAATACAAATAACAATGCGGAAGCTTAAATTTATTTATGTATGAAACACAAATCTACTAAAGTCTATACACTATGTTTCCTAAAATGTTAAAGTCATCATATCAAGGACATCTAATATCCAAATACTAAGTCTAAAAGTATTAAAGACACCGAAATGAATGAAATAAAGTTATTTGTGTCCGAAAACTAAGGACATCGGGTCATGACCGAGAGAATCCAACACAAGCTCGAACGAATGGCTCACCATTGAACCTAAGATAATGAGGCTAGATAGAGTTGAGAGCGAGTCAAAGTCGCTTGTACACTTGCTGCACTTCATTAAAGGAAACAAAGAAAAATACAAGTAGGGATCACTGTGGGGCAACATGTATTGAGTAGTATAATCGGCCAACTCGAAATAGTAACTAATATGCAATAAATAATTACATAAAATAAACTATAGCACTTAGTAGGTGATAATCAACAAACAACATGAACAAGTGACAACTAAAGCAAGTATGTAATCAGTCACAATATCAAACACACACACGAGGACTCATGCCTCCACACCACACTCATTTGGGAAATGAGTTCTTTGAGATTAAGTACATTAATTTAATTGAATGCAGTGAGTGTACAAATGACTTTGACTCGCTCTTAAATCTAGCTAGTCTCACTGTCTCAGGTTCAATGGTGAGCCATTCATTCGAGCTTGTGTTTGATTCTCCCAGTCATGACCGGATGTCCTTATTTTTTAGACAAAAATTACTTTATTTCATTTATTTCGGTGTCTTTGGTACTCTTAGACTTAGTATTTGGAGATGAGATGTCCTTGATGTGATGACATTCATGTTATGGGAAACGATAGTTAATAGACTTAAGTAAAATTGTGTTCTATACATAAATAAGACATAATCTTTTGTGTTGTTATTTGTATTCTTCAAGTTGAACAATTAATATGAGTTAATGTTGAATTCGTTGGTTCACCCACCTAGGAAGTTAAGTGTGAGTACCACTGACGACTCATTTTGTGTTGTGACAGTAATTCCCCAAAAAGGAACATCTTTCAATATTTAGTAAAAATTTAACTTCACATTTCTTGTTTTACTTTGTATCCATAAAGTTTCAATAGCTTAGTTTTTACCACAAGTTTCAAAATTCCTTCTCTTTCTCTTTTAATCAAACTTTTTTTCTATGGTCATCTATTAAAACATATCCACCTGAGTTCAACTCATGGCTTTTATATTGTTTTGTGTAATTATGTTTTTTGGATTTTTCCTCTTCTAGAATTTGTTTTTCAGTTTGACACGATACTCAATTGCTGCCACATGTTTTGGAAAAATATCTAAAATCAGATAAAACAATTAAATATGTGGAAGTTATCACGACTAAATCCATCTAGCGCATGATAAAAAGCTTAGAGGCTCCTCCAATGCAATCTGTTAAAAATAAATGTGTGAACGATGCTCAGAACAAATATCAATGCTACAACATGAAAGGTAAGAATTGTTGGAATTAATGCATCAATGTTTAGTCTTTTAAAATTATATCTTAGTTTTTCAAGAAGTCTCTTTAGAATTTCGTAGTACATGTATCTAGTAAATTGTAATACATGTATTTAGTTATTTGTGCAAGACTTTTTGTTTTCTATTTTGAGTAGTATAAATAGTGATGTAGTTGATTGTAATCATCTCAAGTGACCTTAAGTAGCCTATAATAAACTTGAGCATTTTCTAAAGATATTATTTTTCCTTTCATATTTCCTACAAATTGGTATCAAGAGCAGGTTTTCGTTCTAAATCTGGGGTTAGGTAAACAAACAAATATGGCATCCAAAACAAATGAAGGTGCTGATTCTTCGGTTATTCTTACTCATTTTTTTGATGGAAGTGATTTTGAAAACTAGAAGATAAGAATGAGAAGACATTTGAAAGCTGAAGGTTGGTGGACTATTGTTGCAAATGGATTTGAAGAGCCAGACAATGATGGTGATCTTACAGTAGAAGAGATGAAAAATCTTGAGGCTAAGTATCGTCAAAATTCAAAAGCCTTGAGCAAAATCCAAATGGGAGTCTCAAGAGCATATTTTGCAAAAATTGCTACTTGTGTGACTGCAAAGGAAGCTTGAGATTTTTTGGAAACTGAGGTTATGCTGACGAAAAGGTACGCACTATAAATCTTCAAACTTTTAGAAGAGAGTTTCAAAATTTAAAGATGATAGAATCTGAAAAAATTGATGAATATTTCACAAGATTCATGAATATTGTTAATGAAATGAGAAATCTTAGTGATACAATTCTGACCAACAAGTTGTGGAATAGATTCTAATTAGTGTCACAGAAAAGTATGAATACATCGTTGCTATCACTGAGGAGACGAAAGATCATTCTAAGCTTTCCATCAAAGGGCTGGTTGGATCATTTCGTGCACATGAGAAGCGAATATTTTTTCGTGAAGATCAACCCAAAGAGATGACTTTCTAGTCTAAAACAAATGAGAATTCTAAAAATTTCTCAAAAAATCATCAGAAGAAAAATCACAAGCCAAAAAAGAAGCAAGATCATGATGGTTCTTCCAAGAAGGTTGAAGAAAAAGGTGAGAAAAACTCTAGTCTTTTTTGTAAAGTTTGCAAAAAGACTAATCACAATACAGAAAAATGTTGGCACAAAGGCAAGTCCCAATGTAACTTTTGTAAAAAGTTTGGCCACGTTGAAAAGGATTGTTGGCACAAGAAACGGGAACAAAATTTTTTTTGTGAAAAACATGATGAAGAAAGGGAAGAAAATCGTTTCTTTGCTTCTAAATCTGATACTTCAACAAAAAGCAATGAATGATATGTTGATAGTGGTTGTAGTAATCACATGACTGGAGATGAAAAGGCTTTCCTCTCAATTAATAATAGCATCACTACTGAAGTGAAGATGGGGAGTGGAGACTTAGTAGATGCGAAAGGTAAAGGTACTATTTTGATCAACATGAAAGGATGCGGTAAGCAAATTTATGATGTTCTTTATGTTCCTAACTTGGAAGAAAATTTTCTTAGTGATGGTCAACTCATGGAAAATGGTTATTCTCTTGTGTTTAGAGATAATTATTGCAAGATTATTGATAAAATTGAGCCAAATCAAGTCATTGTTGAAGTAAAGATGATAAAAAGAAACTTCCCTTTGCAATTTCATTACAATGCACTAAAAAATGAAATTGTAGATGATTCATGGCTTTGGCACAAAAGATTTTGTCACTTGAATTTTCATGGTTTAAATCTTCTCAAGCAAAAGGACATGGTGCAAGGCCTTCCTGAGATACATACGGAGGTGGATACATGTGATAGTTGTAAAATGGGGAAGCAACACAAGAAGTCTTTTCCAAAAGGGGTGTCTTGGAGAGCAAGTGTATTTTTGGAACTAATTCATACCGACATTTGTGGACCAATGAAGACTCCATCTCTTGGAAGTCAAAGGTATTTTCTAATCTTTATTGATGATTTCTCAAGAATGACTTGGGTTTTTTTCTTGAAAGAAAAGTTAGAAGCATTTGCTACATTCAAGAAATTAAAAGCCCTTATTGAGAAGCAAAAAGGTTGCAGCATCAAACCCATTCGCAGTGATCGAGGAGGTGAGTACACAAGTCGAGAATTTGAAGAATATTGCAAAAATGAAGGCATTCAGAAGCAACTTACAACAGGGTATACTCCTAAAAAAAATGGTGTATCTAAAAGAAGAAATAGAACAATTGTTGAAATGTCCAGAACTATGATGAATGAGAAAGGGCTGCCAAAATATTTTTGGGCAGCAACAGCGCATACATCAGTTCACAGCCTTAACAGGTGTCCAACACAGGCACTAAAGGACAAGACATTAGTTGAAGCTTGGAGTGGAATTAAACCTTCTGGAAGTCATTTTAAAAATTTTGGGTGTATTTGTTATGCTCAAATACTTGCTTAGAAAAGAAAAAAATTGCATGAAAAAAGTCAAAAATGTGTCTTTCTTGGTTATAGTGATGTGACGAAAGGATATAGGCTTGTCGATGTCAAAACTAACAAACTTGTTGTTAGTAGAGATGTAATTTTTGATGAAAAATAATATGGAATTGGGAGGATAAAAAGATAGAGAATACTGCTATCACATCTTCAAATCAAGAAGAGGATGAGAAAGATGAAGATGTCTCTCAAGGGGGAGAAATCCCAGATTCAAATAATGAAGAACTGCCTCCAAGAGGAACAAAAATGTTGAGTGACATTTATCAAAGATGTAATTTTGTCGATGTTGAGCTAGAAAATTATGAAGAAGCAATAAATCATGATGTTTGGAAGAAATCCATGGAAGAAGAAATTCGAATGATCGAAAAAACTAATACTTGGGAGCTTGTGGCTATTCCTAGAGAAAGAGAAGTTGTAAGTCTAAAATGAATTTACAAAATCAAATTCAACCAGGAAGGAGATATTCAAAAGCATAAAGCAAGGTTGGTTTCTAGAGGCTTCACGCAAAAACCAGGTATTGATTTTTATGAAACTTTCTCTTCAGTTGCTCGTCTTGATAGAATTAGAACTGTAATTGATGTTGCTGCACAAAAGAAATGGAAGATATTTCAATTTGATGTTAAATCAGCATTTCTGAATGGAAAACATGATGAAGTGATTTATGTTGAGCAACCTCAAGGATTTTTTGTTCAAGGGGGAGAAGAAAAGGTGTGTAGACTAAAAAAAGCTCTTTACGAGCTGAAGCAATCTCCAAGAGCCTAGTACATTGAAATTGATACATACTTTTTGAAAAATAATTTTTCAGAGAATTAAATGTGAAGCCACTTTGTATGTGAAGAAAGATCATGGCAGCATTATCATTGTTTGTCTCTATGTGGATGATTTGCTCTTTACAACAAATGATGTAAAAATGATGCAAAATTTCAAACAAGATACGATGCAAGCTTATGAAATGAGTGATCTTGGATTGCTAAATTATTTCTTGGGCATCAAATTTTCTCAAGTGAAAGAAGGAATTTTAATTTTTCAAAAGAAGCATACTAAGAGTATTCTTCAAAAATTCAAAATGATGGATTGCAGGTCTTTGGCAATATTATTAGCTGCAAATAAGAAGTTTAGAAAAGATGATGGAGAAAAGAAAGTTAATAGCTCACATTTTAGGAGTTTGATTGGAAGTTTGCTATATCTTACTTCAACAAGGCCAGATATCATGTTTGCTGCTAGTTTTTTTATCCAGATTCATGCAAGAACATAACTAAGTGAATTTTGGAGCTGCAAAGCGTGTTCTACACTACTTACAAAGAACAATGAATTATGGGATAATGTACAAATTTCGTGGAAATTTGAACTTAATTGGTTATTCTGATAGTGATTGGGCTAGAAGTATAGATGACATCAAGAACACTTCTGGTTATACTTTCTTATTTGGATCAAACATTTGCTTTTCCTATTGATAAACATTCTAGTCGATGTAAGACATAGTTCTATAATTTTTAGTGATACTGTATGACATTAAAAATCGTATTTCTGTAAATACGATATAAGGGATGATCTTCTTGTTCTTTTTTTCCAGTAGATTCAATATAAAGACTAGATTTTTGGAAGATTTTATCTTTTTAAGGTAAGTATTTTATAGGCGAAGTAGTATTGGAATGATTTGGATCACACATGGTTCTCTTCGCCGTTATGATTTTGTATCAATTCCCCCCCCCACCCCCGTTCTTCTTGTTTTGCCGGAACCTCAACAAGTTGTGCTTTAACAAAAATAAATAAAATCTTGTAAGTACCACATAATATATAGCTCCATTAAATGGATGATGACATGACCGAACAACTAGGTTGTGGGATTCACAAGTTTCCACAGGACAACATTAAGGCTATTACTTATCAGCAATAGTTGAATGAAGTGTTTTAGTTACCTACATTAGATGCAGAATACATTAGATGAGAGGACATAAAGATCAAATACCTGTCGAGGGAACATGTAGTGCATTTCCTCCCCTCTATATCATAGATAAACTTTCAATCAATGTACCAAAAATTAAATCACTAAATTAGTCCATTATTAGCATTCGAGAAAAGTACATCATTATGTAAACTTTCACAACACTTCTCTCAAATATGGATGATGATTTTCAATTTAATCATAATTTGTTTATCTTTGGACTGTTTTGTGAGTGGAGCTTTCGGTCCTTCCCTTAATTCTTACAAGGAAGAAACCATAGGGATGGACTAGAGACTATTTCTGGAACAGTCTAGAGAAAAAAAAAATCATGATTAGATTGAAAATACACATCCGTTGTTTGATAAAAGTGTCCATGAAGTATATGAAATGAAGTGTTTTTCTATTATGTTAATAATGGACTAACTATTTTATAATATTATCCTTTGGACACTACTCAAAACATTATTAATGATTTAGACTGGAGGAAGTAACTACATGTCTATTGTCAACATATTTCATCTTTGTTTCCTCTCTTGTAATGTAGTTTGCAGGTAATATAGATAACTAAAATTGTTCATCCAATTCATACCGATATGAAACCATTTTAAAGCCATCCTTTGGGAACTTGTGAATCTCACAACCATGTTGTTCAATCATTTTATCATTCTATTCATCGGATCTATCTATTTGTGTTGTACGCCCATGATTTCATTTTTAGTGAAAATATATAGAGTTACTAGAAAAGCAAGAAGAAGGGAGAAAAATAATTGCAAAACCGTAACTACGGAGAGAGAACTACATGTTACTCAAATCATTCCAATATTAATTTACTTATAAATAATTTACCCTACAAAAGAAAAATCTTCCAAAAATTCATTATTTACAATGAATTTAGTTGAAACAAGAGAAGATCACCTTTAAAGTATATTTATAGACATATGATTTATTAAATAATGAAATATCTCTGAGCATGGTTTATTTTTCATCTTCCTTCTTTAAGACCATTGAATCTGTCAACATATTGAAATAATTTGTTAGTACAATATCCTAGTGTTAGACAATAGTAAAATATATACACATCGTCATATTATATCATATCATATCATATATTACTAAAATTTAGAAACTAAAAAGATAAAAAAAATGGATTACCATTTTATCCCTTGGCTAATTTAGAAATCTAATTCAATAATATTAAATAATAATATTTCAATTATTTGTTTGAAATGTAAGTTATTTATTAAAAATATATTGAAAAAATTAATAATTAAAATGTAAGTTAAAATGTATTGTTACTTAATTTACTAATTAAATTAGCTAGGAAGATGAAAGGCTTACTGGTCAATTAATTGTATTTTGTAACAATGAAATTAAATCATGATATGTGTATATATACACACACACACTTGCTAGTCATAAATCACATGCAAGTTAGCTTAAATGTTTTTTCTTTTAATATTACTACATTATGCATATGTTTTTTTTATAGAACACATACAATATTTTTAGGAAGAAAGAGGACTACTAGCAATTTATTTCTATTTGCAACCTTCATTTATCTTCATAAATATTACTATTTATGTATCACTTACGTGCATGCCTCTTCGTCGTAAATATATTTAGGAGAATTGAAAAATCTTTTTCAAATTATAAGTATGTAGACTTATAAATTAGGACAAATAAATACATGAAAGAAATTAATCAAATAAAGCAAATTAGAAAAGCGAGTTTAATTAGCTATTAGAATCTATTACAATAGCTCTTCTTCTAGTCAGTTTTCTAAGAAATATCTCTAATTGAGTTTTTAGAAATGTAAAATAATTATATAGCACTGTACATGCATATTTTACCGTAGTATGTAATATAGCATGCCAATTTTTTAAATGTACTTTTAGCAATTGTTTGTAGTTTGTGTAAAAAAAGAATTAATATCTCATTATTTTTATTTTTTATTATTAGAAAATATTTTTTATTTTTAAAATTTTTAACTTCATACTAAAAAATTAAAAGAACATTTTGGACTGGAGGAATTATTACTTCTAACACAAATTTCAATTTGGAAAAAAAGTTAATGTATATAACATAGTATTTTGAATTTCTATAATAAAAAGTAAATTTTGAGGACAATCTACAAAATATTCACCTAAAGAGGTACACTTGAATATTCTTTTCAAAATTCATCTCGTCAAAAACATTGTAACAACCTAAAATGAACTAAGGTTAACTAGATCTTTGTGAATGTTTCTTGAGTTAATTTTATTTTAAAATGAGTTATAATGATGTCCTTAGGCAGTCTGTGAAGTTTTGTTAAGTTTGGAGGTTAAACGTCCAAGAACGTCCATGACTTTCGGAAGGTGTGCCTTAGAAAGTGCTTGTGTGTCCTCATGTGTTTGAGTGAGTTTTACATGTTCGTTTTATTTGATATTAGTGTGAGATGTTCCTAAGATCTAGACGACTATGTTCAGGGGTTTAACATCCGGATATGACCCTACTTAGGACCCACGAGGGGCCCTAGAAGAGGACCCCATTCCTTTGGCTAGAAGCTGCCAAGCAGTGACCAACAACGGCCACAAGGGACGGTCCGTTTGTCAACAAATGGTCCGTCCACGTTAGGCGTCAAATGGACCTACAAGGCAATCAAGACTTCTTAGAATAGAAGTTAATTCCCAATCGACGAACCCCCACCAACGGGGCGTCGATTGGGAAACGGTCCGTTTGTGGGATCCGTTTGTGTTGTCTGCAAAAGCTGCTAAAAAGACTGCCTAGGCTTGGGGTGTTTGGTAAATTTACCACAAGTCTTTTAGGAACCTTGAGTGATATTTTTAAGGTCTTTTAGGTATATTAAGGTGTTTCAAACCCTATGACCTAATTTTAGACTTCATTTCCTAATACCCAAAACCTTCTGTCAAGAAAGTCTCTCTCTAAAACTCCATAGAAGATAGAAGTGAAGAAGGAACTACAACGGATGTTGGTAGACGTTTCTTCATCAAAAATCAGTGGGGTTTCTTCTATTTGAGATATGTGAGTCATCCTTAAACTCTTTTCCATTTAAGGAGTCCTTTCTAAAATATTTCAAAAAGGGTTTCCAACCGTAAATTCTTCCATCTTTAACTCCAAATATGGGTCTTTCATGAAAACGTTGTAAATGATTCAAATATGATGTTTCTAATTTTAGTTTGTGATTTTAATGACAAAACATCAATGAGAACATGTTAAAGCTTTTATCAAATTTTGGCTTAAGGAATGGATTAAATGAGCATGTTTTTGTAGTCTTGAGCTTTGGTTTTTCCTTGTGTTGATATTGTTATTTAGCTATTGCCCTAAGAACTATATTATGATGAAATGTTGATTAAAATATTATAGATGATGGAATCTTGGATAAAGGGTAAGTTGGTTATGTTGCTTAGCTTTATTTTTAAATGCTCTTGAGTGGTATGATCCACCTTCTTGGTGGCGGTGTTTACTTGGTAAATTTGGATAGACTTGGAAATGTATTGTAAGTATGGCTTTGAACGTCTAATGTGTGGAATTAAGTAATAATGAAGATGATTCTTGTAATGTGTATTATGAAGATTGAATTGTGAATGTTAAGTTACTTGTGTATTCTGAAAGAGGCCATGAAAGCATATTATGTGAAGTAAGATGATTATGATATTATTTTTAATGTGACTTATTAATATTATTATGTGAAATATGCTAGAGATTATGTTCAGCTGAATTATATGATTAAGTAAAGAATGTTAAAGAGTGTAATGTGATGAATGAAGGTCTAAGCATGTATAGAATTGAATGTAAATGAAATTATGCTATTGTGCAAGGTGTGCTCACACATACACACACATTGAATGAATGAATGACGTTAAAGAATGTGAATAAAATAGTGGAGTTTTGGGGTGAACACTATTCATGAGTTGAGATGAAGAGTTTAGTAGCAACCCAATATCTTCCAAGAGGTTTCTACGATAGGTAGAAGGATGGATACCCTTCGTGAGTTGAGATGCCGTGTCCAATCGTTATCCTTAACCTATAGTTTATAATGTTGAGAATCCGTGGTGAGTTATGCCTATCACCAAGAGGATATGAAGAAGAGGTGGTTACACTTCGTGAATTGAGATGTTGTATTCCAACGTACCTCTTGAGATGAGTATTCCACGTTAGTAGAGAATGAGTTAATTATTAGCAATATCTTTATCCCTTAACTATGCGCTAGCATAGATGTAGTTATTGGGAAAAACATGTAAAAGCTAAGAGAATGACCCTACCCTAGGCAAGTGGGGATCCCTCATCCGATAAGGGTATTATCGTGATTCCATGTCTAACTCTTATGGTCTATGTCGGTTAAGCTAACCCCCACAAAAGAATATATGAATTAAGTCTTCTAAAAGAACGCCTACTTAGGGTTGGTGGTGGAATGTGATGCCATCTATCCATTGCACTAAGTAGACCTTCCGAAAGGGGAGTCTTGGTGTGTTTTATATGAAGTGTATGAATTAAGCTCCTAAAAGAACGTAGTACTTAGAGTAGGTGGTGGCATGGGACGCTATCTATCCATTGCACTAAGTAGACCTTCTGAAAGGGGAGTCTGGGTGAGTCTTATATGAATTTAATGAGCTAAGTCTTCTAAAAGAGTTTACTACTAAGGGTAGGTGGTGGAATGGGACGCCATCTACTCATTTCACTATGTAGGTATTCTGAAAGGGAAGTCTTGGTGTGTTGTTTGAGTGTTCTTCTAATGTCTTATCATTTATTGAGGTTAGTCTTGGGGATCACCTAGGTGTGTATTGAAGGAGGTGTATGGGCATTTCCTTCATGTATAACCTTGGTGAGTCTTAGGATAAAAAACGTAGAATCAAATCAAGTTGAAAAAACATAGATCTATCAACTAAAAAGAAAATAAACTCAAATCGAGCTGAAAAATACAGAACCATCAAGTAAAAGGAAACTAGACACAAATCAAAGTGAATAACACCTATCCATCAATTAAAATGAACTTAGACTTAAATCAGGTTGAGAAACACATACCAACTACTTAATAAGAAACTAGAGACAAATCAAACTGAAAATAAAATTTCATCAATAAAAAAGAAACAAGACTCAAATCACGTTATAACAAAACCGAGATCCATCAATAAAAAAGAAACAAGACTCAAATCAAGCTAAAAAATCTATCAATAAAAAAGAAACTACACTTAATATAGGCTGAAAAATGTAGATCCATCAATTAAAAAGAAATTAGACTTGAATCATGTTGAAAAACATAGATCCATAACTTAAAAGGAAACTTGACTCATATAACAAATGAAGGAATAGAAACACTAAAATAGAGCTAACCAATAGGCACCCAAGATGACAAACATCAGTTAACTCATAGAGATGCACAACAATATGATCCAAAGAACTACATATATAGATAGAAAAAAAGAATTAATAGATGCACCTTTTAATCCCAGGTTACAACTACAAAATAAGTTATGAAGAGAAGGATACAAATCTTAGTTCTACAAGATGAGAAACAATGATGTACACCAAAGAGGGCCATGAGTGTTGATCATCAAAAGAAGAACATGAACCAGAATGATATTGTGGAATCTCATCACCGCCGACTTATTCAATAAAGATAGAAAGTTGAGAAATAAAATTATGAACACTCTATTAGAAACCCTAGTAATATAGTAGTTGATATAACAAAAAGTCTCTTCTTTAGACTGGGCCATTTCATCTTGGCCTTAATTATTGTTCGTTTTTCATTCATTATGATTCTGTTTTTTTGGGCTTGATAGAGCCCAAACTAATATGTTTGTGTGGATTTTTAGTACATGTCACGCCCCGAGCTACCCCTGAGATGCGGACACGGAGCCTAGGACCACAAGTGATCCCAAGCTAACCCTGCTGGTATGATCATGGGCATACTAAAGATAAAAGAACTTATGCGGACGCTAAATCATAATTAAATATAAAAATATGGGGAATACCCATATTCTATAACCGAGATATGTGTAAACAATGAGTTTAATACAAAGGAAATATTAACTCAACACTAAGCTGAATCTAACTATATCTGAAATAAGATTCTAAACTGGACTAGCAATACTGGGACAAGTCCCACCTAAATCTAGCAAACAATGAAACTAAATGACTAAAGACTGAAATGACACTCATGACTGTTGTCCTCCGAGAATGAGGACTCACCATTGAATCTGCTGAACTGGAGATCGGAAATTGATCTATGCGTGATCTGGATACTGAGAACCTGAACCTACATCACGAGAAGATGTAGCGCATGTATGCATCAGTACTTAAAAGGTACTGAGCATGTAGGATAGAATACAGTTGAAAAAAAACATACCTGAACAAGCATAATAGCAAGTATAATAATCTGACATGATAAACTGAATTCTGAGTTAACTGGATGCAATGACCAATTTATAACATGCTTAAACTGAATACTTAATATACTGATAAATGGTCAATGCAAAGAATTTGACGGAACTGTCGAAGCTACTAATAACCGATATTAAAACCATATGAGATAAATGTGGAGTCCGATGTATACGCCCCATCGAGAGGACTCAATATACCCTGCCAAAGGTATAAAGTCATGCTGGCGTGATCACTAAACTAATTACCCACAGAGGGGACTTACAACATACTTGGCTAGTTGTTCAGGGACTATAGGGTACGCTAAACCCTCGTCCAACTCGCTATTATGCTACTCCTAATGAATTTTTTAAATTTACTGATTATGTTTGAGTTTCTGTAAATACTTGATTCCTCGAAACTGAAGATGCAAACTGAGAATGCAAAATTTAATCTGGTAATTTTGCATTTATAACTAAGGCATGTATATCAGAAATGTCTGAAATATCTGACATAGCATGTGTAATTCAAGAACTAAAGAAATACATAGCTAGGTTTCTAAAAATTCATGCGATAAACTTAATATATAACATGGAAATCTTACTTGGAAGATATAAATAACTAATTCATGAAGTTCTAGAAACCCTAGGTCTATGCATGACATGGGAATCAAGAATCTGATTGAAAACGAGGGACCCAATGGTTGAAAGGAACCCACTAGTGAAATCCCACATACCTGGTGATGAAATCCATGGAAAAATACTTAGGTTTCAAGGCTGGAACTGCTGGAGCTTGTTGCATTCTTGAACTAGGGTTCTTGAGCTTTTTCTCCTTTTTTGCTTTAAATTTTATAAGTTTTGATTTAATGATTAGACGTAGATATGTTTTAATTATGTTTCTTGGTTTAAACTGACTAAAAAATGATCATTTAGAGTCAAAACGACGTAACTCAAGGTTTAAACGAAGTGGAAAAGACCAAAATACCCCTGGGAAAGTTGTTGTTGGACCAAACGACGGCCAGGACTGACGGTCTGTCGTCTGACCGATGCCCCGTCGTTGGTTGCGTTGACTGGGCCTGTTCGACAGGCCTTTACTGAAATAGGAATAACATTTTACTTGAAGGTCTGTTTTAGAAAGGTCGGTGGTTATGGAAAGCTAATTCAATTATCAATCTGTGGGCTGGTCTCGAGACACCTAATTAATTTTGTGCTAAGATTTATGACCATTTGAAGTTTCCCCAACTGCATTTCCCCTTAACTGTCTGCAAATTTTCCACGTACGGTCCACCTACGGACCGTGTTGGTCATCCGTAGATCTTGTCAGAGAGTGGGCGAAGGCAGTCTTGATCGACTGTCACGAACTACGAACCAATGTCTGACCTACGGACCGTAAGTTTGTCCATCATCCAAGACTTAACATATTTTTCAGGGGAGTCTTGATCGACGGTCAAAGACTACGGACCGTTGTCAGACCTACGGACTGTAAGTCCAAGACTTAACCACTTTTTCTGGGATGAAATTTTTGGGAGATTCTGATCCCATCGACGGTTGTGCAGGACGGACCGTGGGTCAGGCTACGGTACGTTGATGCCACCATTGGTTGTACCTACAGATTTTTTTCTTCAAAGCTAGATTTTGGTCTTTTTTGGCTACAAGCTGTTACATTATCTGCCCCTTGGGAACATTCGTCCTCGAATGAAGACTAAACTATCTAAACTAGAGGGAGAGATCTACAAACCCTTCTACTAAACACTGAGAACTGAGTTTTTGACAGAATTTAGTTCCGATAACATACAAATACTTAAAATGCAAGTACAAACTGAGTGAACATGATTCTAAGACTGAGTTAACGCATGAATGACTAGAAAACTGAAGAGGAACTATTACCTCAAGTTGGAGTTGATCGGAAGGAACGAGGTGACGATACTTGGCTTTCATGGCTGCTTCTGCGTCCCAAGTGGCTCTCTCTACGAACTGACTCCTCCGCAAAACCTTGATTGAAGTGACTTCTTTGTTTCTCAATTTTCTGTCCTGACGGTCAATAATCTCAACTGGTACATCCTCATAAGAAAGACTATCTATTACCTCCACACTCTCCAAAGGCACTATAGACGCTGGATCACCCACACACATCTTCAAGAGAAGACAGGATGGACTGCTGCTTATTCTGCTGGAAACTCTAACTCATATGCCACATTGCCAACCATTTTCATGATCTTGTAAGGGACTAAGTATCTAGGACTGAGCTTCCCTTTCTTTGTAAATCTCATCACCCCTTTCATAGGTGAGGTTTTCGGAAAAAACCAATCATCAATAAGGAACTCTAGTTCCCTTCTCCTTACATCTGCATAAGATTTGTGACAACTTTGGGTTGTCTTAAGTCTATCTCTAATGAGTTTCACTTTCTCCATAGCATAAAGGGCTAAGTCTGGCCCTATCAAAGCTGCTTCACCTACTTCAAACCAACCAACATGAGATCTACATCTACGCCCATATAAAGCCTCATAAGGGTCCATCTTGATGCTTTAACGGTAGCTATTATTGTAGGCAAACT
This sequence comes from Solanum pennellii, assembly GCF_001406875.1. Lineage (NCBI taxonomy): Eukaryota > Viridiplantae > Streptophyta > Magnoliopsida > Solanales > Solanaceae > Solanum > Solanum pennellii. Next base: position 16,044,772 of record NC_028644.1, read on the forward strand.
CAATAAGAGGAAGGTGATCATCCCAACTACCTTTGAAATCGATCACACAAACTCTCAACATATCCTATAAGGTCTGAATGGTATGGTCTGCTTGCCTATCCGTCTGTGAATGAAATGTTGTAATAAGGTTAACTTGAGTACCAAAACCTTTTTTAAATGACTTCCAGAAATGAGAGGTAAACTGAGGACCTCTATCTGAGATGATAGACAAAGGAACCACATGTAACCTCACAATTCACTAATTTAAAGCCTTTCATAGTCTTCTGCCAAATATGTAGTCTTGACTTCCAATAAGCGAGAAAACTTAATCATCCTATCAACTATCACCCACAGCCATGCTGTTTGCGAGTACGCGATAATCCTGTGATGAAGTCCATATTGATCACATCCCACTTCCAAGTAGGAATATCGATCTCTTGAGTCATACCCCCTGGTTTTTGATGTTCTACCTTGACTTGCCTGCAATTGGGGAACTTACTCAGAAAGTCTGCTCTATCCCTCTTCATGTGATTCCACGAATAGACTTCCCGCAGATCGTGGTACATCTTAGTGGCACATGGATTAATATAATACCAAGAGTTGTGTGCTTCTTCAAGAATATGTTGTCTCATATCGCCCACATTAGGAACACACAATCTACCCAAGTAGCGAAGTACACCATCTCCACCTTGGGCGAAAACCTCCATTCTCTGATTGTGGACTGCATTCTTAAGTTCAAGCAAAATATGGTCAGTGTTTTGCTTTTCCTTAATCTCCTCTACCAAAGAAGATTCTGCTCCATTCTGAACAACTACACCACTATCTGATATGGTCATAAGGCGAAAACCCAAGTGAGCAAGCCTGTGAACATCCTTCACTAGCTCCTTCCTTTCTTCCTCAACATGGGCTACACTAACCATAGATAATCTACTAAGAGCGTCTGATACTACATTAGCCTTACCCAGATGATAATGCACACTCATATCATAATCCTTAAGGAACTCTAGCCATCTCCTCTAGCGAAGATTCAACTCTTTCTGGGTGAACTCATACTGAAGGGTCTTATGGTCAGTGAAAACATCCACGTAAACACAATACAAGTAGTGTCTCTAGATCTTGGGTGCAAACACCATTGCTGCAAGCTCGAGGTCATGAGTTGGATAGTTCTTCTCATGCACCTTAAGTTGTCTAGAAGCATAAGCTATCACCTTATCTCGCTGCATCAACACACAACCAAGGCCAACTCTGGATGCATCGCAATAGATCACATAACCATCTGAAACCATTGATAGAGTCAAGACAGGAGCTGTAGTCAATCTAGTTTCAATTCTGCAACGCTTTTCTCACAATCATCTGACAATTGAAACTTGACCATCTTCTGAGTCAGCCTAGTCAATGGTAAGGCTATGGAGGATAATCCTTCCACAAACCTTCTGTAATAACCTGCTAGACCTAAGAAACTTCTTATATCTGTAGCAGAGGTAGGTCAGGGCCACTGTTTCTCTGCTTCTATCTTCTACAAATCCACTCGGATCCCTTCTCTAGATACAATGGGACCAAATAAAGCAACGAATTGCAACCAGAACTCACATTTGCTTAACTTAGTGAATAAGTGGCAATGCTTGAGAGTCTGTAAAACAATTCTCAAATGACTCGCATGTTCTTCCTCCTTCCTATAGTAATGAGGATATCATCAATGAAGATGATAATGAAAAAGTCTAAGTACTGCTTTAACACTCCTTTCATCAAATCCATGAAAGCTACAAGAGCATTTGTTACTCCAAACAACATAACTACAAATTGATAATTATCAAACCCAGTTATAAATGTTGTTTTTGGAATGTCACTATCTCTCACACTGAGATGATGATAACCCAATCTGAGGTCTATCTTTGAGAAATCCCTAGAACCCTGAAGTTTGTCAAACAAGTCATCAATTATGGGGATGGGATACTTATTCTTGATTGTGACCTTGTTCAACTTTCTATAGTCAATGCACATTCTGAGAGAACCATCTTTCTTCCTTACAAACAACACTGGTGCACCGCATAGTGAAATACTAGGCTTGATGAACCCCTTATCTAGAAGGTCATTCAATTGATCTTTAAATTCCTTAAGCTCTGCTGGAGCCATTACGTAAGGAGGAATCGAAATAGGGTTGGTATCTTGAAGGACATCAATTCAAAAGTCGATTTCCTTTTCGGGAGGGACTCCGGGAAGATCTTCTGGAAACACTTTTAGAAATTCACAGACTACTAGAACTGACTCAAAATTTGGGTTTCAAGGATCTTAACACAAACTAGATGATATAGATAACCCTTAGAGATGATCTTTCTGGCCTTAAGGTAAGGAATAAATCGCCCCGTAGGCGTTAAGCTACTACACTTCTATTATATGATTGGTTCGTCTGGAAACTTAAAACGAACAATCCTATTTCTATAATCGAATGAGGCATAACATCAGTGTAACCAATCGATGCCTAGAATAAAATCAAAGTATACCATTTCTAACTCTACTAGATCTGCTGAGGTGACTTTCTGAGAGACTGTGATAGGGCAATTTCTGTATACCTGTCTAGCTATAACTTTGTCACCAACTGGAGTAGAGAATGAGAAAGGTTCTGAGAAAGTATTTGGATTGACATTGAATTTCACTGCTATGTAAGGAGTTACAAAAGAAAGGGTAGACCCTGTATCTAATAATGCATAAACATCAAGGCCAAAGACATGTAACGTACCAATCACTACATCAGGAGAACCATACTGATCTTGGCGATCTTGAAGAGTGTACAACCTGTTCTGGCACTGACCGCCACTTGTACTAGATGAGCTACCATTCTGAGTTGCGAGACTTGCTAGTGCTACTGAAATTGTAGACTAAGCTCTACCATTACCACCTCCTTGACCTTGTCTAGAAGGACAATCCCTCAACCTGTAACCAGACTGATCGCACCCAAAACATCCATCTTTTCCTGCAATACACTCGCCCTAATGGTTCTTACCACACTTAGGGAAAATGGGGTAAGTCTTGGTGCCTGAAACACTTCCTTGAGATTTAGAGCCTGGTGCTCTACCTTTCTAGTCATACCTGTTCTTGGAGGATGGAACACTGGTTGATGAAGAGGCTGGAGCCAAAAACATCTACTGACCCTTCGAGCGATTTCCACAACTCGATTTCTGCTGAGAATAGTCACAGTTCCCAGTCCTAGCCTTATTATTTTCCTTAGCTTGTTCCTAAGCTTATCACCCTTAACCTGCTGAGCATGAGTTATAAGACTAGAGATGTTCATATCTCCAAGTAACATCGCATTTCTGTACACATTTTTCACCAATTCTGACACTCCATACAAAAACTTATACATATGAGACCTGGAGTCAGCAACCATGTGAGGAGAATACCTGGAGAGTTCGTTAAACATCAGTCCATACTCTTGGACTGTCATGTTACCCTGCCTTAAGTTCATGAATTCCTGAGCCTTTGCCTCTCTCGACTCTATTAGGAAAAACCTGTCGAGAAAAGTCTTACTAAATCAATCCCAAATGATATGAACTGCATCGGCACCCCTATTCTCCTTCCACTGAGTGTACCATATATGAGCAACATCCTTTAACTAGTATGATGCTAACTCAACCCGATCATTCATTGTTACTTGCATTACCTCAAATATTTTCTTGATCGCATCCAAGAACTTCTGAGGATCCTTATTATCTTGCGATCCTAAGATTTTAAGAGGATTCAACCTAACAAAGTCACATACCCTTGCTGCCACTGATCCCCTATTTTCATTCACATGAGCATGAACCCGATTGTTTTGGTTAATCATAGTCTAAGCCAACAACTGTATGACATTTCTGAACTCAGCATTAGAGACTTCCTGATCTTGGACTAGAGGAGCTGCATTTGCAATCCTGGCGTTCGCGTTCCTAGCATTAGCTCTATGAGGAGGCATGATGTGAAATGTAGAATCTAAAGTTAGAATGGACTAAGATCATATCTCATGCACAATAAGAATACCAAGAGAGTGAAGTTTTTCCTAAAACACTTCTTAGCCTCCCTCTCATTAGACGTGGTGCACTTCACACCTATGAAAAGGACTCTACTTAGTGCGGCTTTTCAGACATCGTAGGACACTTAAACCTAGTTCTCTGATACCAAGTTTTGTCACGCCAAAAGATACCCCTGAGACGCGGACAAGAAACCTAGGACCTCAAGCGATCCCAAGATAACGCTATTGGCATGAGAATGAGAATACTAAAGATAGATAATCTGATGCAGAAGCTAAATCATGATTAAATCTGAAAAGATGGAGGAAACCCATATTCTATAATTGAGATATTTGTAAACAATGAGTTTAATACAAAGGAAATATTAACGCAATAATAAGCTGAATCTAACTATGTCTGAAATAAGCATCGAAACTAGACTAGAAATATTGGGACAAGCCCCAACTAAATCTAGAAAAAACTTAAATTAAATGACTAAAAGGGTATTGAAATGAACTGACTATTGTCCATGGAGAATGAGGACTCACCACTGAATCTGCTGAACTAGAGATCGGAAAATCGATCTATGCGTGATCTGGATGCTAAGAACCTGAACCTACATCACGAGAAGACGTATCACATGTATGCGTCAGTACTTGAAAAGTATTGAGCATGTAGGATAGAGTAAAACATAAATAAAACATAACTAAACCAACATAAAAACAAGTATAATAATCAGACATGATAAACTAAATTATTAGCTAACTCGATGCAATAACAAATTTATAACATGCTGAAATTGAATACTGAATATACTGATAAATGGTCAATGCAAAGAGTTTGACTGAACTGTCGAAGATACTAATAAGCGATAATAAAAGCACATTAGCTAAATGTAGAGTCCGATTATAAGCCCCATCGAGAGGACCCAATATACCCTACCAAAGGTATAAAGGCATGTTGGCGTGATCACTAAACTGATTGCCCACAGAGGGGACTTACAACCTACTTGGCTAGTAGTCCAGGGACTATTGGGTATGCTAAACCCTAGTCCAACTCGGTATTATCCTACTCCTAATTAATTCTTCAAATTTACTGATTATATCTGAGTTTTTGTAAATACTGGATAGCTCGGAAATGAACATACAAACTGAGAATGCAACATTTAATCTGGTAATTATGCATTTATAACTAAGGCATGTATATCTGAAATGTCTGAAATATCTGACCTACCATGTGTAATTCAAGAACTAAAGAAATACAAAGCTAGGTTTCTAAATATTCATGCGGTAAACTTCATAATAACATGGAAATCTGACTTGGAACATATAGCTAATTAATTAATGAAGTTTTAGAAACCCTAGATCTAAGCATGATATGAGAATCAAGAATCTGATTGAAAATTAGGGACCCAATGGGTAAAAGGAACCCACTAGTGAAATCCCACATACATTGTGATGAAATCCACGGAAAAATACTTAGGTTTCGGGGATGGAACTGCTGTAGCTTGTTGCATTCTTGAACTAGGGTTTTTGAGCTTTTTCTCCTCTCTTGCTTCTAATTTTGTAAGTTTGGATTTAATGATTTGACTTAGATTTGTTTTAATTATGTTTCTAGTATTAAACTGACTAAAATATGATAATTTAGAGTCAAAACGACGTAATTTAAGGTTTAAACGAAGTAGAAAAAGGACCAGAAGACACCTAGGAAAGTTGCTGTTGGACTAAATGACGGCCATGACTGATGGTCCATCGTCTGACCAACGCCCCACCGTTTGTTCCGTCGATTGGGCCTATTGGACAGGCCTTTACTAAAATGGACATAACATTTTACTAGGACGTCTGATTTTAGAAAGGTTGGTATCTATGAAAATCCAATTTAATTATCTATCTACGGGTAGGTCATAGGACACCTTATTCATTTTGTTCTAAGATTTATGACCATTTGAAGTTGACCCCACTGCATTTCTCCTTAATTGCCTGTAAATTTTTCACCTACGGACCGTGCTGGTCATCCGTAGCTCTTATCAGAGAGTGAGTGAAGGTAGTATTGATCGACGATCACGGATTACGGACCGTTGTCTTACCTACGGACCGTAAGTCCATTGTTCGTCCAAGACATAACCAATATTTCTGAGGAGTCTTGATCGACGGTAACTGACTACGGACCGTCCTCTGACTAAGAACCGTAAGTCCGTCCTTTGTCCAAGACTTAACTAATATTTCGGGGCTGAAATTTTTGGGAGTTTCTGATCCCATCTATGGTTGTAAAGGACGGACCGTAGGTCAGGCTAAGGTCCATCTATGCCACCGTTGGTTGCAACAACAGATTTTTTGCTATAAAGCTGGTTTTGGTCTGTTTTGGCTATAGGGTGTTACAGTACAAGCCCTTAGTGCAAGTCCATGGAAAAACATATTGTGGAATAAATAGTTATTCCTAATAAGCCTTAAAGATAGAAAAGGTAAAGTAGAAAATATTAATCTTTAAATGTTCATCTAGACTAGATCATAATTTTTCAACAATGTAGCTAGTCCACATGTCAACTCTCTTTATGAATAAACCTTTTTTTAATATAAAAAAAGTTTGTAGACATAATGATTTGTCAATAACACGAAACATTAATAATTTATTTATTACCCAAGATACCAATTAATTTTTTCAGTTCACTTATTACATTGAAAGTGTTACACTATTTTGTCATAGTAAAAATAATTTACTATCACAATTATTTTACTATCATCAACAAACAGGATTAAGTATATACCAACAAGTGTACATCATTCGACTTTCAAATGTTGTTAAAATCTTGTTGGAATTGTTCAATCACAAGTGAAAAACATTTAAGCGTAATTGGAAATTAAAAGTTTGGATAGATGTGATTAACCTTGTATTAAGCAGTTGACGTATTAGTCCAAAAACATAAAAGTTGATGTATTGCTAAATGACTAAAATACCTTACATATTTTTTCAAAAAATATATATAAAAATTAATTCTTTAAACGAAAAAAGGGACACCCAATACAAATTAGTTAAAGAAAAATATATATAGTAAAAATTTGAATACAATTTTGTTTCTATAATAATCGATATATGATAAATTATCTAATTGACCATTAAATAATAATTTTTACTCATCCATTGAATACAAACATCACAAATTAAATTTTACCACATTTTTGTTTCCTTCATTTATCAACAATATTATATCCTTGTAAGCGTTATCAAACTCTTTATTTTTCTTCATTTATCGATTAAATCGGATAATCAATTCATATAAAATTCTACTTATTACGTAATATTTTATAAATACATCAAGAATATGTCAAAACCTCACCATTAAATATTTCATTGAAGATAAACAATAATAAACTCAACTTTAATTAGATATGAAATTAATATAATTTCCTTGGGAGTTTCTCTAACCAACAACCACGACTATGAGCCTAAGTGGTGATACGACGTCTTGTCCACATTGTCAGAACTGTCCTATACCTTTCCATCGATATAAGTCCTTAATTACCTTAGTCAATCCACTAGATTTCCTTACATGATCATCTAAAAAGAATGAACCGTCAATTTTCATGATGGCTTCATGGTTTACATGGACGCTTGAATTAATATTAACTCTCACCCCCACATCAGTACCCAATACTACTTCCGATAAATACTTTAACTAATACTTTTAATAATATTTCCTTCCTTTGGTTTGACATAAATTTACTAAACCCTTTAGCTTTAAAAAGATCCTTATAAAATCAATGTTCCCCTTTTAGTTCAAAACTCTCTTGGAACTATTAGTTTACCTTTTTAACTTAAATGTGAAACATTTATAAACCTTTAGGGAATACTTAGTTCCCTTATAACTTTAGAGAAATGAAATTAATTCTTGCTCTTTACATAACTTGAAACTTTAACTCTTGGGGAATACTGAGTTCCCTAATAGCTTTTGAGAATCTAACTCAACTCTTTTCTCTTTGATCGACATGTAACTTGAGCATTAAAAAAAGTAGAAATGATTATTTAAGAATCTTTTAAAACTTTAAAAACTCACTTTGACTTGCTTCTTAACTTTCAAACATGACTTTTAACTTTTTTTACTTTGTACTTAGGTTCCCTTGAATTGGATTATAAATTCAAGGATCATCATCTCATGTTTATGATGATTTAGTAATGTTTAGATATACTTTAGAGTGTTCGAATCAACGAGGAATTATAGGTACATCACTTAGGAACAAGCAAGAAAAGATAGGGAAAGAACGGGGTCTCCAGGGGGTCTTGGCGCTTTGAGAGGCTCGGCGGTTAGGTCCTGTTAGAGGGGCTCTGGCAGGCGCGGCGCCCCAAGGGCTATCGACGGGACCTCAGATTTTTCTTCTCCATTTTTCATATCTAAACCTACTAAACTTACATGGATCCCACCCCAAACACATATGATCCCTAAATACACTATAATCCAATAGATTATACCCCAAAACATTCCGAAAACATGAATCAAACCTACTAGAGATCAACTACAATTCAACTCACAATAACTTCAAAACTTTTCATCAAGAACTTAAAGATTTTTATTCAAATAAAATGTAAGTTGGTGTATTGAATCATATTGGGGTGTGGGTGAAAGGACCAAATGCCGAATGATCTCATATACCTCGATAGGGATCACCCCCAACGATCTTGGCGTTTCTTGGACAATTTTTTGATCTTTCTCTTTTTTTCTCTTTTCTTCCATGCCCTAAGCGTTCTTAATTTTTATAAAACAGATTTGGGACTTTGTATTTACCCCTAAATAACCCTTAAATAAATTAGGCACTACTAGGGTTTAAAGACAACTTTGGCATTACTAAAATTCATATTGGAGTTTATTTAGTCTAACAACCCGACTTTTGAAAGACATATCTCCCTCATACGACATTGGATTTGTGGAAACTCGGTGGAGTTACAATGATCTTCCAAGTGATTTCCATGCATATAAAGAACTCATCCAAACTCCTCCTAAGATGGAAGTTAGGCCGTTTGAAAATGACCAAAACTCACTTCTGAAAGATTGAAATTTTCTAGATTTTGCAATTTATTTCCGAAAATTTGGTTTCTTAGATTATTCAAGTTACGAGATGTTGGACTCACTTTTCTTTGATTATTTGAGGAAGAACGATGGGTAAATTGGTATCTAATGTAACGATCCATTTGATCGTTATGAATACTAGAGCTTCTTATTTCATAAAGAATTTTTGATAGATTTTAAATGGATATTTTGGACTATTCGTAATTATATTATTAAATTAGTGGGATAGTTTTGATAATTTATTTAGTTTGTGGTAACATTAAAAGTATCAGGGGTTACTTTTATCACTTATTTAATTAGTCTTTTAATAATTAGGGTAGTAAATAATCTATAAAAGAAAAGAAAAGAAAAGAGGGGAAGAGGAAAACAAAGAGAGGACGACGTGGAACAAAAATGGAATTGAATAACGGTGTCCTTCAGGCAAATCTTAGAGTAGCCGCACTATTTTTCTACAAATTTTGAATGTTGGGTAAGGTCTTATGCCATTTCAAATACTACTTAGTGTCATGTTCTGCAAGAATATATAATAACAAAAATTAAAGTCTAAGGGAATAATTAATGATAAGAAATTACTAGAACATTATTGATATGCATTGAATGATAGTGTAAACTTCTCTATGTACTTGATGATGTGATTGTTTGCTTAATTGTGTGGTTTGTGACTGGCCTGAAATCCTGAGACCATGAGATTTATATGTTGAAACCTCTCTATAGAAGTGATGCCTTGAATAAAGAAGTCTTGATCAAAGATTATCAATGAATTGAAATGTTGTGATAGTTAATGATAAATTAATAATATTCTTGGATCAGAGTGTCACATTCCTACATGGTATTCTTGGACCGGACTTTAACGTTCCGACACAATATTTTTTTATCGAAATGTCACATTCTGACACGGTATTATTTGATCGTAGTGTCACGTTCTGACAGGATATTCTTTGATCACAGTGTAAGGTTCCATCACGATATTCTTGGATTGGAGTGTCACATTATGACATGTTACTTTTTGACCAGAGTATCACATTCCGGCACGATATTCTTTGATCGGAGTGTCACATTCTGACATGGTACTCTTGGATTGGAGTGTCACTTTCTGACATGGTATTATTGGATCTGAGTGTAACGTTCCGACATAATATAATTGGATCGGAGTGTCACGTTCCGACACGGTAACATTAAGAAAAAAAGTTATTGAATTAACTTAATATACTCAATCTCAAATAACCCATTACCCAAATAAGAGTGGTGTGGAGGCATGATGTCACGCCCGGAGCCTACACCTTCGGCGAGACTAGCGCTTGGTGACCATTGCTGCCCTCGAGGGAACCCTTGCCCGGGCTTACTTAACACAGTGGTAGACAACAATCATACTTATAAGAATGATAGAACTTAACTGAATTGAACATTATTATTATTATATGGAATATTTTAAAAGTTTAAACAATCAAACTGGCCAAAATGACAATCAAGTCTTTAATATAAGAATTAAAAGTAAAGACTATTGGCCTACTAACTATGTATGAATCCTCTAAAGTGACTAAGATGAATGTTTGAACAAACTCCACAACTATCCTCTGGAATGCAAGGAGGCTCACCAATTGATTTTGTAGTGCTCAAACTGGATCAACATTGAGCTGGATGTTGATCCTCATTACCTGCGTCTCCATCATGATACGATGCAGGTCAACTCGCATCAGTACATTAAATGTACGAGCATGCTAGTTTGAAAGCTAAAACAACATAGTCTTGAATAGGAGTAAAAAAGAACACTTACCTTGGCTCTGCTCGTCTAATGAATATATAACTCATTATGACTACTCATTTCATTATTTAGTTGCTTAAAGACATGTGCATTATAAAGAAAAGTTTTTTAAAACATGGTTTTCAACTCTGTATATGCAAAGAAACCATTAACTGTAAAATGTATTTAGATATATGAAATAATCTGATGTAAACTCATAATCATAATAATAAAGAAAATATATTACGCTTCTTCTCAAAGTCTACTCATGCAATGCATGAATGAATAGCCATACCCCCATTCACACTAAGCAGAACCTCTTGAAGAACCATGCAACTACTACTGTGGGGGTTTCTCTAACCAACAATCATCACTTAATAGTAAAGTGATGATACATTGCCTCACGCTGCCAACGACCATCTTAAACCTGTCAAAGTATAGGACCTGAACTGCCTAATGGATCCACTAGTAAACTGCGATAAAGATTCATCTAAAATGTATGACCCTTTTCTAACCATGATGTCTACATGGTTGTCATGGAGACTTGAGTTAATCTGAAACTCGCATCCCCACATTGGTGCTCAATACAACTCCCAAAAATATACTAGCTCTTATGTTTTTAAAACATACTCATTTTGTGGTTTGAGATTAGTGCCCAAAACAAAGCTTTAAAAACGATGTTGGAAATCATAGTTTTCTTGCTTGGTTCATTTTATAAAGCTATAAATCTTTTATAAAAAGTAGCTCGAGGGCTATTTTGAAAACTTAGCCTCCTTGTTTAAATGTGAAAACATTTCAAAATCTCTTTGCGGATACTTAGGCTCCCTATAATTTTGAAGGAAATAACTTCTTCTTAACTCTTTAGTTTTTACTGTTATATATCTTGAAACTTGAGCTTTAAAACTCCTCTTCCTCAAAATGCTTAGTTTCCTTATATTTCTTTATAGGATAACCTTCAACTCTTTAGGGAAATTCTTAGTTCCCTTATAATTATTTGAAGGAATGACTTCAACTTTTACACTTTCTTTTAATCGAGACTTGAGCCTTAAAACGAAGTTAAAACGTTTAAATAAGACTCTTGGAGCATTAAGAAACATTACTTTGTCTTACTTCTTAACATTTAGACTTAACTCTTAGCTTCTAAGATTTTGATCCTAACTTCGTTGAATAGGATTATAGATTCAAGGTTCGTGATCTCATCTTTAGAGATGATTTCATGATGTTTAGACATACCTTAGAGTGTTGGAAAAAACTAGGAAATGTGGGTACATCTCTTAGGAACTAGTACGAAAAAAATGGTAATGAATAGGGTTAACCGGCGTCCTTGGCGCTCTGAGAGACGTGCGGCAAAGGACACAAAAATTTAGAGTCCATGGTTGGGCGCTCTGGATAGCTCGCCGCCCCAAGACCCTAGGAACAAACACTGTCCTGTGGGGCTGTGGGAGCTGCGACGCCCCAAGGTTCTACAGACGCGCGTTTTGAATTTTCTTCTACATTTTTCAACTCTAAACCTTCCAATCTTCCATGGATCTTCCCCAACACACGGAGGATCACTAATATTCTCAATTCCCAACAATTTAGACTCGTAAAACAGTCCGAAAATATGAATCAAATCAACTACAATTTGCTACTACCCATTCAATCAAGAATTTAATAACTATTCATCAAAATAACAATGTTCATCATCCAATCTACTCTAACTTTACGAATTGAATCAAATTGTTGTGTGGGTGGAAGAACCCAACACAGAAATATCTCACATACTTGTTTAGGGATCACCACCGACGATTTCCACAAGCCGAACTTCGACGATCTTGCTTTCTTTTCTCCTTTCTCCTCTTTCTCCTCTTCTTTTCTCTTCTCTCAAAACCCTAACTTGTTCTCTAAAAGTGTGAAATGAATAAAATCAGTTTACACCCTAATTTATTGCCCAAAAAGAAAATAAAATAGTTGGAAAAGGAAAAGACAACTTTGCCCTTTCCAAATCCTGATTGGACTATCCTTAATCCAACAACAAAACTTCTGAAAGACATATCTCACTCATACAAAATCAATATCATGAAAACTCGGCGGTGTTGGAAAGATATCTCCAAGGTCTTTCCAACCATATCAAGAAATACATATAACTCATCTCTATCGAGGAGTTATGACCGTTTGAAGTTGATCAAAAACTCACTTTTCTCCAACTTAAGAAAATTTCCAGATTTTAATTAAATGGTCTTTTCAAAATGGCTATTTTAGCTTCTAAGCTTCTTCCTAGCTATATAAATTTGCGAGATGTTACACATGTGTCCTCATATACGTGATTGATATTGTGATTGATTGTAGACTTACTTTTGTGTTGTTCTCACTGGTCATGTTTTTTGTTTCTAGCCACATGTTAAGTGTCATAGTTGATTTTATACTATTATTCCATGTATATAAGTTTCTATTTTGGATTGACCGATGATACCTACTAAGTACATCTTGCTCCGTACTGAGCCTACTTGTATTTTTCTTTGTTTTCCAGTTATGGAGTGAAGCAAGTGTATCAGCGAATTCATCTCGCCCTCAGCTCTAGCCAGTCTCCAGCACATCAGGTTCCAGGGTGAGCGATTCATTCTAGCTCGTGTTGGATTCTCTCATCATGATATGATGTTCCTAGATTTCAGGCATAAACCATTTATTTCGCTCATTTTGGTGTCTTTGGTACACTTAGGCTAAGTATTTGAATATTTGATGTCCTTGACGTCATGACTTTTACGTTTTGGGAATGACATATAATAGACTCTGGAGGTACATTTGATTGGTTACTTTAATAAGTTTTGAGCTGCTACATTTTATTATTATTCTTAGTTAAATTATTCATATATGTTGGGGTTTTTGATTCATTCGTTTGCCCACTTATGTGGTTAAGTGTGGGTATCACTTACGACTCATTTTGGGTCGTGATAATATTTTTATGTCCTCTCAAATTTATGTTCAATAATTTTTTACACCTGTATATAAAATTATGAGATCACAAATGTAGAATTATACAATTTGCAACAAAGATCACAAATTGTAGAATTTTCTGCGATGAAAAAAAATCTCAGAACACTATAAAATCTTCATTCATTAATGAACAAAAGAAAATTTTCACGACAACTCCAAACACTTTAAATATATTTTATTACTTTTTTTGGGATAAGACACAAGTACCCCCTTAGACTATAACTAGGATTTCAGAGTCACATCTTAACTACACTAAGGTATCCCGAATCCATTTTGTAATTCTTGTTTTTTTTTTTGCCAATGTGGCATTTAAAAAACTCCCACGCGCCTCAACTTAATGAAGTCTCAATTTTTTATGTAAGTCAAAAGGTGTTTAAGTTATAAAATAAATAATGTAAATTACCCTTTCTCCGCACGAGATCGAACTATTTTATTAAGGTTACATATGATTATTCAGTAATATTTGTATTGGTACATGCATTACATTGTAAAAAACATTTGATCTTAGGAGAAAGCGTTCCTTTGAAATCTCAAAATTCTATATATATATATA
>NC_028644.1:16059862-16091282 GCF_001406875.1 Solanum pennellii
TATATATATATATATATTTTAATTTTCATCTTTTCTATAAAAAAATTATGAGTGATATAAAGATTTTAAGTACAAAAAAGAAGTCTAAGAAAATCTCCTTAGAAATTGTTGGTCAGATGCAATGAAATTTTTTTAAATTACAAGAAATTATAATGAACAAAATCAGACGTTAAAAAAGAAACCAAAAAACATTGAATAACAACACTCTCAAGTAAACTGGAACATCACATACATACAAGATAATAATCAATAAAATTCAAATGGACGACCTTTGTCTCCTTTCTTATGAACCTCAATCAATCTCTTGTTTATTATTGTATGCCAAATCTAGTATATGCTAAAAATAACCCTGAAATGATTATTATCATAAATTTTGAATTGTCATTGTCACATAATAGCCATTACTATTTTTTAGGTTTCATTCACTATCCCTAACTTATTTGGATTAAACCATAGTTAATGTTATGGTCACAGTATGGAGTTAAATAACTCAACGCAATTGCCAAGAAAGCACTAGGTGACATCTGGATGTTCACAACGACATATATTAAACAAAAGATTTTGACATATAGCATACTAAAATCTCACAACATAATTTTGTGAGCTCTTGAACTCACAAATATAAAAAATAATAATAAAAAAGACCTTACTTTCCTAACAATCCACAAGAAAAAGGCATGTTACTCAATATATTTTTGAAAAAGATAGTCTTAAGGGTTATTCCCAAGTTTACAGTTCACAAAGTTAATTGAAAGAAGCCAAATCAAATAATTATTACTTCATTATCAAAAAAAATTAAAATTTTATCAAAAGAATGAGTCATCACTATAGAAAAAATGATTTTTAACGATAATTAATAGCTTAATTATTCCTAAATATGTATTTTCAGAGGCAATTGGTACTCTCTATAAATGTCCCTAAAGTCTATAGCCACATTGAATCTTATGACAATTAATCAGTATCGGTAAACACTATAGCACTCTTTGTGAACGTGCATATTAATTACCGATAAAAAAATACTTTTGTCAGTGTATTTTGGGCATTTGTTACTTTCACTAAAATATGATCTCCTATGTAACACCCGTATCCAAAACAGACCAAAAATTAGTTTTTTTTTAAAAATCTGCAGATGCTATGAACGGTAGCATCGACGGGCCGTAGCCTGAACCTAAGTCGGTCCTGCACAACCGTTGATGGGATCAGAAACTCCCAAAAATTTCATCCCAGAAAAATTTGTTATGTCTTGGATGACGGATGAACTTACGGTCCGTAGGTCAGACGACAACCCGTAGTCCGTGACTGTCGATCGAGACCCCCATTAACCCACTCTCTGACAAGAGCTACGGATGACCGTCACGATCCGTAGGTCTGACCATTTTTCGAAAATTTGCTGACAGTTAAGGGGAAATGCAGTTTGATCAAATTCAAATGGTCATAACTCTAAGCACAATATGAATTAGGTGTCCATGAGCTACCCACATAAATATAATTGAATTAGCTTTCCACAGCCACTAACCTTTCTAAAATCAGAGCTCCTAATAAAACGTTATGCGTATTTTAGTAAAGACTAGTCGAACAGGCCCAGTCGACGGACCAAACGACGGGTCGTCGTCAAACGACGGACCGTCAGTCCAGGCTGTCGTTTGGTCCGACATCAACTTTAACAGGGGTCTTTTGGACCTTTTCCACTTCGTTTAAACCTTAAGTTCCGTCCTTTTTAACCTAAATAATCATATTTTAGTCAGTTTGAGCCTAGGAATATAATTAAAATATATCTATTTCAAATCATTAAATCAAAACATAGAAAACTAGAACAAGAAAGGTGAAAAAGCTCAAGAACCCTAGTTTAAGAACGCAACAAGATCCAGCAGTTCCATCCCTGAAACTTAACTATTTTTCATGGATTTCATCACCAGGTATGTGGGATTTCACTAGTGGGTTCCCTTCACCCATTGGGTTCCTAGTTTTCAGTCAAATTCTTGATTCTTTTATATGATTAAACCTACGGTTTGTGGAACTTTGATAGAAATTCATGATTTAGTTAAATATAGGTTACAAATCAGAATATCATGTTATTTAGATTATCGCATGAATTTCAGAACCCTAGACATGTATTTCTGTATGTTCTTGAATTGCCTATGCTAGGTCAAATATTTCTGACACTTCAGATATAGATGCCTCAATTATAATTGCATAATTAGCAGATTAATTGTTGCATTCTCAATTTGCATGTTCAGTTTTGAGCTACCTAGTATATATAGAAACTCAGACATAAATAGTAAATTTACAGAATTCATGGGAAGTATCATAATACCAAGTTGGACTAGGGTTCAGCGTACCCAATAGTCCTAGAACTACTAGCCAAGTAGGTTGTAAGTCCCCTCTGTGGGCAATCAGTTAAGTGATGGCTCTAGCATGCCTTTATACATATGTCAGGGTATATTGGGTCCTCTGGATGCGGCGTATAGATAGGACTTCACATTTAGCGCATGTAATTTTATTATCGGTTATTATTAGCTCCCATAGATCAGTCAGACTCTCTGCATTGAACATTTATCAATATATTCAGTATTCAATTTCAACATGTTTTAAATTGGTCATTGCATCCAGTTAGCTCAGAATTAAATTTATCATGTCAGATTAATATACTTGCTATTATTCTTGTTCTGTTTTGTTTTATTTTAGCGTTACTCTATCCTACATGCTCAGTACCTTTTAAGTACTAACGCATACGCGCGCTATATCTTCTCATGATGTAGGTTCAGGTTCTTAGCATCCAGATCATGCATAGATCAATTTTCGATCTCCAGTTCAGCAGATTCAGTGGTGAATCCTCATTCTCTGAGGATAACAATGATGAGTGTCATTTCAGTCTTTAGTCATTTAGTTTTTGTTTTAGCTAGATTTAGCTGGGACTTGTCCCAGTATTTGAAGTTCAATTTGAGGAAATTTTCAGACATAGTTAGATTCAACTTAGTGTTGAGTTAATATTTTCTTTGTATTAAACTCATTGTTTTCTTCTCGGTTATAGAATATGGGTATTCCCCATCTTTTTAGATTTAATCATAATTTCGCTTTCGCATGTTTATTATATTTAGTATGCTCAAGATCACGCTAGCTGGGTTAGCTTGGGATCACTTGTGGTCCTAGGTTCCGTGTCCGTGTCACGGGGGTAGCTCGGGGTGTGACAAAACTTGGTATAAGAGCACTAGGTTCAAGAGTCCTAGGATGTCTGAAAAAGCCACACTAAGTAGAGTCTTTTACATCGGTGTGAAGTGCACCACATCTAATGAGAGGGAGGCTATGAAGTGTTTTAGGAAAAAAATCACTTTCTTTTTACTCTTATCATGCGTAAGGTGTGATCAAATTCCATTCTAACTTGACGTTGTGCACTTAAGATAATTCCTTCTTGTAGATCTTAGGAATGGAATGCTAATGCACGCAATGCTAACGCAGTTCCTCTAGTACTAGATAAGGAAATTTAAATGCATAGTTGCAGAATGCCAATTCAGATTTTGGCTCAGAGTATGACCAACAAGAACAATGCAGAGTTTGTGATTTTGTTAGGATTAACCTGCCTAAGTTTTTAGGGTCGCAAGTTTGTAAGGACCCACAGAAGTTCATTGATATGTTCAAGAAAAAATTTGTTTGATGTTAGTAACTCGTAGTTATAGGTGAGATTGGCATCCTACAAACTCAAGGATGTGAGTCACATATGGTTAACTAAGTGGAAAGACAACAGACATGACTTTGTCTTTTATAACTCAATTTAGCAATGTTAGACTTTGATGTCATTTTAGGCATGGATTGGTTACATTCATATTATGCCGTAGGCGATTTTAGATCTAAGGTTTTTCGTTTTCAGTTTCTAGATGAACCAATCTTAGTATGGAAAGTTAGTAGCTTAGCGCCTATGGGTCGATCTATTTATTACCATAAGGCCAGAAAGATGGTTCTCTCAGAATGTGCAATAACTATAGACAGTTGAACAAGGTCACAATCATGAATAAGTATCCCATCCCTAGGATTGATGACTTGTTTGAACAACTTCAGGGTGCTAGCCATATTACAAAGATAGACCTTAAATCGGGTTATCATCAGCTTAGAGTCAGAGATAGTGACATTATTAAAACAGCCTCCATAACTCGGTATAGTCATTATGAATTTGCGTTTATGACGCTTGGACTAACTAATGCTCCTGTAGCTTTCATGGATTTGATAAACAGAGTGTTCAAAAAGTACTTGGACTTGTTCGTTATCGTCTTTATTGATGATATCCTCAGTTACTCTAGGAGTGAGAAAGAAAATGCGAGTTATTTGAGATTTTTTTATAGATTCTCAAGGATCGCCTGTTATTTGCTAAGTTCCACAAATGTGACTTCTGATTTCAATCCATTGCTTTTCTTGGTCACATTGTATGTAACAAAGGGTTCCAAGTGGATTAAAAGTAGATAGAAGCAGTGAAACAATGACCCAAACCTGCCTCTGCTGCAGATATCAAAAGTTTCTTAGGTCTAGCGGGTTATTACAGAAGGTTCGTGAAAGGATTTTCATCCATAGTCTCACCATTAAATAGGTTGACGCAGAAGATGGTCGATTTTCATTGTTTAGACGACAGACTGTGCCCCAATTGCCAGAAAGTCAGGGGAGAACATCAGAAACCAGGAGGTATGACTCAAGAGATCGATATTCCTACTTGGAAGTGGGATTTTATCAATATAGACTTCATCACAGGATTACCGCATACTCGTAGCCAGCATGACTCCATTTGGGTGATAGTTGATAGGATGACTAAGTCTTCTCTCTTTTTAGCGGTCAAGACTACAGATTTGGCGGAGGACTATTTCAATCTTTACATCAATGAAGTGAGGTTTCATGGGGTTCCTTTGTCTATCATATAAGATAGAGGTCCTCAGTTTACCTCTCATTTCTGGAAGTCATTTCAGAAAGATCTTCGTACTCAAGTTAACCTTAGTATAACATATCATCCACAAATGGATGGGCAGGCAGAGCGTAGCATTCATACCTTAGAGGATATGTTGAGATCTTGTGTGATAGATTTAAAAGGTAGTTGGGATGATCACCTTCCTCTTATTGAATTTTCCTACAATAATAGCTACCATTCAGCATTCAGATGGAGCATTATGAGGCTTTATATGGGCGTAGATGTAGATCTCTTGTTGGTTGGTTTTGAAGTAGGTGAAACAGCTTTGATAGGGAAATATTAAGTCCTTTATGCTATGTAGAAAGTGAATCTAAATAGAGATTGACTTAATACAGCCCAAAAACGTCAAAAATCTTGTGTAGATGTAAGGAGAAGGGAACTAGAGTTCCAAGTTGATGATTGGTTTTTCTGAAAGTCTCACCTATGAAAGGGGTCATGAGATTTGGAAAGAAAAAGAAGCTCATCCCTAGATATGTAGGCCCTTAAAAGATCTTGAAAAGGGTCGGCAAGGTGGCAGTTGAGTTAGAGTTGCCAGCAGAATTACCAGCAGTGCATCCGGTCTTCCACATCTCACTCTTAATGAAGTGTATGGGTGATCCAGCCTCTGTAGTGCCTTTAGAGAGTGTGGCGGTGAAATATAGTCTTTCTTATGAGGATGTACCACTTGAGATTCTTGACCGTCAGTTTAGAAGGTTGAGAAAAAAAGAAATCGCTTCAATCAAGGTTTTGTGGAGGAGTCAGTACGTAGATGGAACTACTTGTAAAGCAGAAGTAGCAATGAAAGTCAAGTATCCTTACCTCTTTCCTTCTGATTCCACTGAAGCTTGAGGTAATAGTTCCTCTTCAATTTTATAGTCATTCATGTGTAAATTCAGTCATAGAATTATGTTCCCTCAGTTTGTACTTGCATTTTCAGTGTATTTGCATGTTATCGGAACTCAATTTAGTCATAAACTCAGTTTTCAGTATTTAGTAGTGGGGTTTGCAACTCTCTCCCTCTATTTCAGCTAGTTTAGTCTTCATTCGAGGACGAATGTTCCCAAGGGGGAGATAATGTAACACATCGTAGCCAAACAAAAAATTAATTTTTCAGAAAAATCTGCGGGTTCTACCGACGGTGGCGTCGAGGGACCGTAGCTTGATCCACGATCCGTCCTGCACAACCGTCGATGGGATCAGAAACTCCCAAAAAATTCAGCCAAGAAAAATTGGTTAAGTCTTTGACGACAGACGGACTTACGGTCGGTAGGTCAGACGATGGCCCATAGTCTGTGACTGTCGATCGAGACCCCTTTACACCCAATCTCTGACAAGAGTTACGGATGACCATCATGGTCCGTAGGTTTAAAATTTGCAGATAGTTAAGGGGAAATGCAGTTGGGTCAACTTCAAATGGTCATAACTCATATCACAAAATGAGTTTAGTGATCCCTGACATACCCAAAGATAGATAATTGAATTAGATTTCCATAGCTACCGACCTTGCTAAATTCAGACCTCCGAGTAAAAAGTTATGCCCATTTTAGTAAATGTCTGTCGAACAGGCCCAGTCGAAGGACCCAACGATGGGGCGTCGTTCAGACGATGACCGTCAGTCCTGGCCGTTGTTTGGTCCGATAGTAAAATTTTCCAGGGGTCTTTTGGACCTTTCCCTCTTTGTTTAAACCTTAAGTTACGTCGTTTTTACCCTTAATAATCAAATTTTGGTAGTTTAAGTCTAGAAATATAATTAAAATATATCTAAGTCAAATCATTAAATCAAAACTTAGAAAACTATAAGCAAGAAAGAGAAAAAGCTCAAGAACCCTAGTTCAAGAACACAACATGTTCTAGAAGTTCCATCCCCGAAACCTATGTATTTTACCGTTGATTTCATCACCACGTATGTCAGATTTCACTAGTGGGTTTCTTTCACCCATTGGGTCCCTAGTTTTAGTCAGATTCTTGATTCTCTTATCATGATTAAACCTAGGGTTTCTAGACCTTTGATGGAACTTCATGATTTAGTTAAATATATGTTCCAAATAAAATTATCATGTTATTACTCAGATTATCGCATGAATTTCAGAACCCTAAATATGTATTTCTTAATGTTCTTGAATTACACGTGCTAGGTCAAATATTTGAGACACCTCAGATATACATGCCTCAATTATAAATGCATTATTTGTCTAGATTAACTATTGCATTCTCCGTTTTCATGTTCAGTTTCGAGCTATCCATTTTTTACAGAATGTCAGACATAATCAGTAAATTTCCAGAATTCATTGGGAGTAGCATAATACCGATATGGACTAGGGTTCAGCCTACCCAATAGTCCCAAAACTACTAGACAAGTGGGTTGTAAGTCCCCTCCGTGGGCAATCAGTTTAGTGATCACGCCAGCATGCCTTTATACCTCTGGCAGGGTATATTGGGTCCTCTGGATGGGGCGTATACATCGGACTCCACATTTAGCTCATGTGGTTTTATTATCGGTTATTAGTAGCTCCGACAGATAAGTCAGACTCTCTTCATTGACCATTTATCAGTATATTCAGTATTTAGTTTCTGCATGTTATAAATTGGTCATTGCATCAAGTTAGCTCAGAATTCAGTTTAGCATGTAAAATTATTATACTTTCTATTATTCTTGTTCAGTTATATTTTATTTTAGGTTTACTCTATTCTACATGCTCAGTACCTTTCAAGTACTCACGCAATTGTGTGGTACATCTTCTCGTGATGTAGGTTCAGGTTCTCAGCATCTAGATCACGCATAGATCAATTTCCGATATCCAGTTCAGAAGATTCAGTGGTGAGTCGTCATTTTCCGAGGACAACAATCATGATTGTCATTTAAGTCTTTAGTCATTTAGTTTCAGTTTTTGCTAGATTTAGCTGGGGCTTGTCCCTGTATTTCTTGTCCAGTTTAGAGGCTATTTTCAGACATAGTTATATTCAACTTAGTATTGAGTTAATATTTCCTTTGTATTAAACTCATTATTTTCAAATATCTGAGTTATAGAATATGGGTATTCCCTATCTTTTCAGATTTAATTATTGTTTAGCTTCCACATCAGTTTATTATCTTTAATATCTTCATCATCATGCCAGCAGCGTTAGCTTGGGATCACTTGTGGTGCTAGGTTCCGTGTCCGCGTCTCGGGGGTAGCTCGGGGCGTGACATCTTATATGCCCAAAAAGAAGTGACGAAGAAATATGAAAAATTAGGTTACTCTCTATAAAAGATGTGGACTAATTATCTCTATTCAAATATTCTAGGAGTAGGTGCAATGACATACAAAATGCTTGTACCCAAGAAAAGCTAATCAAAATAATATACCAATTGTGGAAAAAAAAGAGAGCAATCGTTTTGGTTTTTTTTAACAAAGTTCATCATAGCTCCATATTAGTTATCAATTATTTGTTGTTGTGTGCTCTCAAATATCGTAAAACCCAAAAGAAATTTTTCTAAAAATTATATGAAGATAACCTGTAGAGAGGTACAAGAGAGAAGATAAATTTTCAATCATCCTCACCAAAATTTTGAAAATATTTCAAAAATAAAAAGTCACCAAAATTACAAAACGAACTTGCAATAGTCATATGAATCTCTAAGATTTATATTAAAAAATTAAGCTTCATGCAAAAGGAGGAAGAAAATATTGAGAAATGAAACAAACATTGTAAGAATCTTAATTAATGTATTTGAATTCAAAAAAAGATACAAATAATACTGACACAAATAAAAGATTTGTTTACTCAATAACCAAATGCAATGAATTAAACAATCAACCATTTCAGCAGCATATAGCATTGCAATTGAATAAATTTGACTTACAATAAAGATTAAGATCCATGAAAACATCCTAGAATGAAACAAACTTCATAAAAACATAATCAATATACTTGAATTTCACTACCCTATAACGAGACAAAACATACAAATTATAGTGGCACGAATCTATTTATAGACAGCATAGGGTATCGCAAACAAATATGTATTCTGGTTTATCGGAAAGGCCACAACTCTTTGAATAAGACAGAACCCTTCAAAAAAGTCACATCCTTTCATTAATGTAATATTTTTCATAAAAGTCGCAACTCTTCAAAAAAATCACAACTTTTCATAACAGTTACAACTTTTCATGAGAAGGAAATGGTAATTTTGGAAATATTATATTTAAAAGGGTATGCTGGTTTATTGTGGCGCCACGTAGGCGGGCATAGGATTATATTTTA
Source organism: Solanum pennellii (assembly GCF_001406875.1). NCBI lineage: Eukaryota > Viridiplantae > Streptophyta > Magnoliopsida > Solanales > Solanaceae > Solanum > Solanum pennellii. The sequence continues at coordinate 16,069,032 of NC_028644.1, forward strand.
TATAAATATATGAATAGTTCGAGGGGATAAAGAACCTTAGTTTAGTCAAGGTATGCCACTGAAATTTTAGTCTAGTGTAGGGATTCTTGTGCCTTATCTCATATTACTGTTATAAATAGGAAGTGATATTTGTTTGTACTTTGTAATAACATTTTATAGAACCTTCTTAGTGCAATACAAATAATTTCTTATGCACTGTAATTTCGAAATATTGATGGGATTGTTAAAATGTTATATCACTTTTTTCAAAAGTTAAAAACAGTCTATTACCTCCATATATCTTATATAGAAATAGATGTATAGTCAATACTATTCCATTTATCATTTGCTATGAAGAAATTTTTTTGTCTTATAGTTGTTTTAATGGTCTACTTGATTTAAAGGTATTGCAAATTTGGTAATAATTTTACACTTTAGTAGTTACTTGTTTTAAACTATTACATATACACACAGGCAACCACACCTCCCTTTATTGTTTTATTTATTTATTGTGTTGTTTTAGTATTCAAACAAGATATTTTTCACATCTAGACATTTCATTTAGTTTGACACTTGCATAATATTTTAGAGGCTCTTGTACTTATGACACTAAATCGTGGAGTAATATTTTAACTTTTCTACATTTCGTTCCGTGAAAAAAATAGGGGTTGTTCGGTAGATTGTATTTGAAAAAATAATGTATGTATTAGCATTATGTATTACTAGTACTTTGTATGGTACTCTTTTTCAACAAGTGAATAACTATTGCTTAAACATACAATCTATTGTTTATTATGGTGTGCATACTAATATAATTGATCTAGGTATTAGAGGTCACGCCCCGGGCCTACCCCCTTGACGTAACATAGGACCAAGAACTACGAATCCGGTTGTCAGAATAAACAAGAATATAATGTGGAAACGAAATTATAAAGATTAAAGACGAAATTGAAAGATGTGTGAAATTCAAGAATAAAATCCTTAATTTCAAGATTAAGTGTTAAGAACCCTAATTCATATGAGTATTCAAAGATAGCGGATTAAGACTAATTATGATGATAATAATAGTAAAGTCAACTCAAGAAGATGTGCATTAGCAATTCATGTTGGTTGACATGGACTCTATCATTCCCCTATTCTTGGAAACAATTCGTCCTCGAATTTAAATCTCAAAAAATAAAGAAGATGTGCATTAGCAAACAACATCCATAACTCGAGAGCAACAATGGTAGGAACAAAAAAGTTACCATGTGTCCACTTAACCCAATTAATCCGGGCATGTATAAATACACCCTCATAAAGATTGTGAACATCTTCATTCCAACAGAAAATTCTCATACATATATAAATACAACAAACTCCTTATATGATGCCATTGTGAATGATACATGCAACTTCAATTTAATTTTGTTAAATAAAGTTCTCCTATGGGCATGACAAAGACAATATAAAATTCCTATAAAATTGAACACTTGTGATATAGCCAAACATCTTCAATTAAACCTCCCAAAGATTCTTCTACATAAATATTCTTCACCCATTCATCAATATACATTGTATTCAAATAAGCATTGAAGTGCTCATAATCATGTAACTCATCATCACTTGTAGCAATAGAAGACACATATACTCTTACATTCATTTATACAAGAATAGGATGTGTAAGCCTAGCAAGTCAAGATTATGTAGTGAGAGTATTATTTCAATCACAATACATTAACATTCTATACAAGATCATCATTCTATCATTTGCATCACGTGTAAGAATACTTCAAGACATTATCACCTTAATTCTAATATATTCACATTCATATAGCCATCAAGTAAGTACCTCTACCATAAGTGGATCACACATCAATCTCTCAATATTGTAAATCAATAATAAATATGTCTCAAATATTATGTACAAGCTACTACAATAAAGAAGACAATTGACATATATCCATAAACAATTCCATCATTAGTATGAGCATTTCAACAAGAAATTGATCACAATATACCTTCAAGGTTTTAGATCCAACCTCACCAACACTCCAATACATCAATACCTCAATACAAAATACTTATCCATCACAAGACATAGTTAGTGACATGAATCAATAAACTAACTTCATATTATCACATGATATTCAAAATACATTCATAGTCAACCAATTTCCGTTCAATTTAGGGGTTTAGAGGAAGATATGGGTTCTTGAAGGATTTCTCTATAAAATCAACTTAAAATCAACAACAAAAACTAAATCCATACATACAAATGTCATAAAAACAGTTTACTAATGAACCCATGCTTAGATTAGAAAGTAGGATTTTGACCTTTTGAAAAGCTTCGAAATCTATTTTGGGTTAGCTCCTTGAATGGAAGATTAATCAAGGATATAGGGTCACCATAACTTCTTCTATGAGAATCAATGAAAATTTACTTGAATACCTTGAAGAAATTGACCTTGGGACCTTTAGTTTTTCACCTCTTATGTAGTTTTCCTTGATAGAATGTTTTGGGGAAGACGAGTTCTAACTTTTGGGGTTTTGAAATAATAAAAAATCAAAAATAAATTTTAAATGTTTAATAATCTTTAAATACCTAAAAACACCTAAAATATCTGTGCATACACTTAAAAAGGTGGGTGAATTTACCAATTCGCTGCCACCTTAACCGAGCTTGCACTAGCAAAATAGTATCAAACCAAGCCCACCAATCCACCGACTGAGGACTAGTCTACTGAATATTTATAGGGTTCATGGTTTTGTTCAGAGACTAAAAAATTGCAATACATTGCAGTATTGATCCATGCCTAAGACCTATGAGCCGTAGAGGCATCTACAAGCAGTGGTTTGGGGTCTTAGATCATGCTGCCTTGGCAACTTCTTGGCCAATCATGGGGTCCTCCACAAGGACCCCTTAGGTGGTCCTTGGGGATTCATTCCCAGATGTTTAACCCCAAGAATCAATTATCTAAGTGTAGTAACCATTTACCTTTTTGTTTTTAAACCTTCAAACGACACACAAAACCTCAACGACAAGACACTACAATAGACTAGCTCATAGGAATAGTTTCCAGACGTTATGGTCATTCCTTGATGTTTGACCTCAAAAATCATCACACTAAACTCAAAGTTTCTCATTATTTTAAACAACTTACCACATCAAACACACATACGAGGCTCTAGTTCTTTCTATTCCATTTTAGAGTCATTACGTTATGGATACTATAGCAATTGAAATCATACGAATTCTACAAGATTTAAAAAACCGCAGGTCTAAACAAGATATGTAGAAATAAGGAACCCACTAGTGAAATCCCACATTGCCAAAATATACAAAGAAATCTTTCTATTTTTGGGCTGAAACTTGAGGCAATACTTCTAACTATTCTTGGCATATTGGCGCCTCTTTCTTGTCTTTGTGTTCTATGTTTTTATGATTTTAGGTGAATAGAGGTTTTAGGTAGGTCCTTACTATATTATTACGGTTAAACTGATTAAAATGGCATTGGTTTAGATGCGCAATGCATAGGGAAACAGACCAAAACGAACATGACATAAAAGTTGGATAGGGCCGACCATAGAGCCACTAATGGACAGTCAAAAAGAGCACGCCTCATCAACTGTGTCATGGCTGATGGCTAGTGTCTACTAGTTCATGGAACCCCCATCAACGGTACACTTCATGAACAGTTAATCATGATTCGATACTTGGGGATAGGGGTCCACTGACTCAAGACAATAAACATTTCCACGACCTGTCATCAAGACCACGACCAGTGACATGCTCTGTGGTTTGATTCCCTTCCGTGGTTCACCAAAAGTTCTGCTATTCAGTTCTATTATGTTATGAGGTATTACATTAGCAGTGCAATGGTTTTAATGCACACGTTAACATAATAAAAGATCCAATAGAACCTTAAAACCCTTTATACATATATTCAACCACAAAAGTTTAAGGTATCTTGGTAAAAAAAAATTTAATGTAACACATGCTATAGTCAATACATAAAACCAAACAATGCAGTAAGATAATCTATGTATAAATAATAAATGCATTTCTAATACAAGTATTACTTATACACTTTATTTACCATTATTATTATTATATACTCAACCAAATGAACCATTGTGTTTGGAATATTTCGTTTGTCTCTTGGAATAAATGAGGACTATATGCTGAATACAAATGGATTAAACTTCGGTAACCTAGGTAGAGGGGTATTAGGTGATTTTAGGGTATTTTGAAGAGTAAAAATAACAAATCTGCATTATTAGTTAGTTCTATTTAATGAATCGTACTAGATAACGACCAAAAAACAATATAAATATGATTTTGATCAATAGAGACCTTTCAAACAATACAACTTTAGGAAGTGAATAGGGTTGCAAGAATTTCTAGTTAAAGGATCAAGGAAACAAGTTGTAACACCCCAAAAAGTCTACTCATAGTCCAAATTTGTTGTCGAAGTGCATCAACTTGGGTTGGGTGATACACTACTAGTTCGTATATGTTAAGTTCCATTCCTAAGTATGATAAGTACTTTGGATGTGTGTTAAGGTCATAATGAACCTTTAGCACAAAGTCGAGTTGAGAGGTTCTCTAATTATTATGTTTTTTTGTGTAAGTTCATTCAAGGACACTTCAATCAATCATACCTCCTAAGAAGTAGAAGGTTTTTTTTTATTAGTACCAACTATATGAAAGGTCTTGAAGTCTTCTTTCAAGTAGTTTTGACCTTTCGTAAATTCAAGTTATGTTTTAAAAGTTATACCCATTTTTCTAGGCACTATGTAGTCTATGCGAACCCGTGTTCAAAGTGTACATCAGCCGAGTAAAACTCAGCTGCGTAACCATGCACATCACTTTATAATTCTTGAAGTATTCATTTCTTTTCACGTTTTAGGAGGGGTATTTTGTCTATTCCACATCCCAAAACCCTCTCATTATTAAAAACAATCTACGCTCAGAAAAACTTCAAGAAACATCAAGGCTAAGGTTCATTGTCCAATGTTTTTCTTAAGAATTCATCATATATAGGTATTTAAGACAATTCATATTGATGGACTTGGTTCTTCCTAATGTCGTACATCTCAATTTAGTCTTTAATCTAGGGTTATACCCTTAGTTTGTAAAAGTCTTGATATGAGTTATATTATTGATTCTTTATTCTACATCCTTGATCATTAGTTTTTATATTTATTATTATACATTGAGATCCATGAGTTGTTCATGTATATTTTTTACCATGTATCCTATTTTGAGTTAAATTTTTAGAATCTCTCAAAGAAATTTTTTTTCTTAAAACTGATTTCATGGGAAAACAAATATGAGTTTTGAGAAAGAGTTTTAACAAGATTTGAGAAATAATATTTAAAGTATCTTTTGAGAAGAGTTGAAGGGAACACAAATGATTCTAGAAACTATATTTTTTGTATTGAGAAGAGAACTATTATTCATGATTAGTATGACACTCGAGTATGGAATCACTGTGAGAGGAATATGACATCTAGATATGCAATTTATGTTTATGCAATACAACTTCCTCAGTCATTAATAATCATGTCATAATAAACATTTGTTTTAAACTATTTTGCTAAGAAAGTAAAGCAGATTTAAAGTATTGTTTAAAGAGAATATTTTATTGAAGCATAAAGGAACTGAGTAGTCCTAAATGTATCATTTTGTTACATTGAGAAAGAGAAACTTTTATTTCTAAATGAGTTTATGATTTGAGTGATATTTTAGAGCAATTACCTCTTTTAAGAGGATAGTTTGAATAACTATCTTAACCTAGAGAAAGAATATGTATTATTTATTTGAGCATGAGACAGTTTGTGTCTCTATATATATACACACACACAAACACATATAGACACACACAACTCACATACTATGACCAAAAGAGGAGCGATTAGGAGATTGGAGATTTCACTATCAATTGTATGGAATAAGTGAATTTTATATTAGAGAATAATTTGTTTTTTAACTATAAAAACGAAAATATATCATTTAAGGTGATCAACATTTTTGTGTGATAATGCTTCTTAAATTTTATATGTGTAAATGGATAAATTCAAACACAAATACATAAGTCATTTGGGCTTATCAGACAAATTTATTAAGAAAAAACAAAAAAAACTAACAAACAAAACCAACTTCTGATCCCTCCCAAAAAGTAATCCCTTTGAGTACTTCCTTAACTATAGGGTTTCCTAAATCATCATCTTTTTCTTCGTTGCCTTATTCCATTACCACCGGAAAGATGTTCCCTCTTAGGAATAATAACAAGTTCAACCTCCTCATGTTATTGATCAATATTTAATTCAACATGTTACTTCCTTTCTTATCGTAAAAATAAGATTAAGTGTTCTATATTTTCCTTATATTCTCGTTCATACACCTGTTTTAGCTGATGAAAGTGCTTGTGCAATGGCGCTCTCTAATTTAGTGGATTGTACTCCTTGTGCGTTGGATCTTATCTCAAGGTGGGATGCTTAAATATTAAGTTGGTGATTTCAATGTCTTTTTTTTAAATCTTTTCATCATCTTGTGGATCTTATCTCAAGTGCTAATAAACGATTAATAAATTTAGTTATAGAGTTAATTATTTTGTAAGATGAAAATGACTAGATTTCGTTGAAACATTTCAAATTACATTAACAATTTAAATTTGAGGAGAAACAACATTTCTTTAGAACTATTGTTTTTTACTTTACTCAATTTTGTAAATAAACTTAATAAACGAAATATAAATATGATATTTATATAAAAAACATCACTAATAACCTTTCCTCTTGAGGTTATGACTAAAATAATGGACACCATTTAAGTATAACTTTACCATAAATATCAATACTTGAAATTAGATATGTGCATGAAAGTAATAACAATTATGACAAATATTTCAATATTTTATCTTTATATGTAATATATCTTTTACAACTTATTATTACTCAACTAATATTTAAGTAAGGTATCATAGAGATGTCCTTTTACAAAAAGTGTACTTCTATAATGAAATGCAACAATCTTATTAGTAGAGTGTTATGGGGACAAAAAATATAACATAAAAAATAGTTCTAAAGAAAATTAGTCTGTTACACATAAATGTTCATATAAAGATGGTGGTTAAATATATAAATGATTGTATGCAAATGTTTAGCTTAGAAAGTACTTTAAACATCACCTACTGTGAAAAATACTATATATGGGTGATCCTTCACTTAACATATTGACTGAAGAAATTTGTATTAAGGATAACTTATCTTATGAAGAGATTCCCGTTCAGATTATTGATTACAAGGTTTGCAATTTGAGAACTAAGAAAGTAGCATCAATCAGAAGTCTTGTGGAGAAATCGTTTCCTAAGGATGCTACTTGGGAAACTAAGGAGGAATTAAGAGGAGATACCCAGATCACTTTGGGTCGGTAGAAATTGCAAATTAAGGTTCTAATCCTTTTTTGGCAATTATTTTAGTTTAAATTTTTTGTTACTTAGCATTTTGAGGGTTTCATCTGGGTGTTAGATGTTATCACCCTTAGTCTGTTTAGAGTAATTATATTCGAGGACGGATGTTCCCAAGGGAGAGAAATTTTAGCACCTCGATATTTGAAAGAGCTAAATATAGTAAGTACTAAATTTGAAATAGCAAAACCTAAATTTTTTCAAGTAAAGCATAATTTATGAATTCTTTATAAACTTCAAACGACTATAACTTTTTGTACAGGATTAGTTAGGTGAACCTTATAATTCAAATGAATGGTCTTGGAATCTCTTTACAGTTTTTGGAGCTTGTATCAGGAATACGTGCTCGTTTGAAGTTAGGTTTTCCAATTAAGGAAAGTTATCAATCTGATTAAAACGATTTTTGGTAATATTTAGGGGCTAAAATGATTTGGGTATGTTTTCAGAAACCAAATTTACAGTTAGAATTTTTAGAGGAGTTCAAAAAGAGGTGAAAAGGAGAGAATTTGAAGACGTTCGTCAAGATTATTGAGTTTTTTTGCGGATTTCGCAAAGGGGTTGATCCCTAAGAGGTATGCGCTCTCTCATAGTGTTAGGCTCATTCACCCACATGTCAATAATGTTATTTTAAGTGTACTGTTGTTCTTGAAGTTGATGTATTTTAGTTCTTAATTAGTGTTCTTGAAGTATTGTGTTCGTTATTGAATCAAGATGGGTTGGATGAGCCTAGGGCGACACACCACGGATGCGCCAGGGGTGGAAGGCACATCACACTAAACCGAAAATAGTGCTATGTTGTTTAGGGGATGGTGACCCGCACCACTCAGTCTTCCACGGTTGCTTGCCCCCACCTTTTTTCTATCATTTAGGGCATCTTAGTTCTTTCAATGTGTAACTTTACGCTCATTTGATTCTGACTACTCTAAACTACTTCTGAAAATCTAGAAATAATTCATACATGAGAGATAACCTTTAATTTATAGTTGAAATTCAAGGTAGAGCTATAGGTCATGTCTTGAGAGTTCTTCAAGCCATCTTATGAAGTCTGATACAAATTGTTTTATAACTAGTTTTAAATGATTTGAACAACGAGTTGAGCAACGGTAGAGATGATCTCATTTTCATTAAAATGATAAATGGGAACTCATTATTCCCAAGAGCAAATGTTTTTACATCTAAGAGGAGAGGAAACATCTATGAAAGAGTTCATGAACTATTTTAAGTAATATAGATTTTTAGAGAAACCTTTTGAGCAATACTCTCAAAGTGGAGGAAGAGGAAATGTTTTCTTTAAAACATCATGAGCTAAGTTGTATTTTTACATTAGTATTGCTCATTGATATGGGTAGAGTTCTAACAACTCACAAACCTCATAAACTATGTAGCCAACATGAGTAGAAAAGGATCATACATTTTAGATAATTACTTTATTTCATTTTTGAATAGAGCAGGGGATCCACTTAGTTAAGGAGTTATTTACCCTAGAAATGTATAGGACAACTTTGACATGGTAGGTCAGATGATATATATTCACATATCTCATTGTAACGACCGGTTATTGTTCTAATAGAAAAGTCAATGAGGAAAAATTTTAGATCGAAATATTTTTTGGTAGTATTTTGAAAATTTCCAAAACCAGTTCATATTTAGAAAAAATCGGAGTCAATAAGGTCTAGGGAAATATGGTAACAAATGGGAGATCTAATTAGGAATTTGATCACGCTAAGACATTTAAGAAACCGTACGACTTTACATAGTAATTGGAGGCGAGTAGAGCTCCCAACATTTATCTTAACATGAAAGGGTATTTCCTCAATGTCATGGGATGGAGGTGTGTTGTGATATGTGGGTTTGAAATTTTCGATTTAGCTTACTGTTTCAGTGCAAGTCAATAATGCGGGGCCGATGTAGCGGAGTGAGGACCATTGTGGCGGGAAATATGCAACTTAAATCGAAAATAAACTCTAAAAATATTTTATTCTATAATTTTAAAGCTTGAGAGATAAGGAACAACCCATGGATATTTCTTGTAAGTTTTCCACCTCTTTCTAGCACCAAAGATAAGGTTTTTACCCCTCAAACCCAATTTTTTCTTTGGTAATTATCGATGGGGGGCGATTTTGACATGGGATGTTGGTGGAAAAAGCCCTAATCTAAGTATGGGGATTAAATGGTCTGACCTAGGGTTGTTATTATATATTATACTCTAGGTAATTAAGTCTTGTTTATTGATTCTATTGTTATATTAATTTGTTCTAGACAAAGAACAATTAAAAAGAACATGAAAAGGGAAGAATCAAGTTTCTTAGGGGGTTCAAGCTTTGTTTGAGGTAGGTGATAGTTGTTTTATCATGTTGTTGTGATGTATGATGGTATTTACTTGATCATAATGCATGTTGCATGAAAATCTTGCATTATTGATCACACTAACAAGAAATGAGACTGATTGAATAAATGTATGCCATCAATCATGGCTTGATTGTATTATTATGAGAGTGTACATTGTGATAGTGATTGTGACTTATTGAATGGATTGGGTGTTATGTTCTCACACACTAACTTGGATCATGTCTCACGCTCCGAAGCACATATGTGATTAAGTTTTACATCCGGTTCACTAACTTGGATCGGGTACCATATACGTGTATAATAACAATTTGGGTATGAGTTTCGTGAGAGGATCATTGACCTAGCATATGCATATATCTTTGCGAGTGAGAAGTTGTACGTTGTTCTTAAGTGATGATTGATAGTTTATATGTTCGATGTATGCATGTTTATTGTGTTCTAATGACCTGTCTATTTTTCACTTCGGGATAGTCGCGGGATCCTACCTCTACACTATGGTTTTATACTTATACAATACTTGCTCTTTCTTTGTTGAGTACTAAGAATGTCACGCGCCGAGGCTACCCACTGGATGAGGACATGGGATCTAGGACTACAAGTGATCCCCAAGATAAACTTGCTGGCATGATCATTAACATAATAACTATAAACTGAATGATAGAAATTGTGCGGAATCTATAATCATAAAAAAGATTGGACAATATCCATATTCTAAACAGAGATATGTGAATCTGATGAGTTTGATACAAGGAACATATTAACTCAATACTAAGTTGAATCTATGTATGTATGAAAATAGTATTTATCTGACTAGAAATGATGGTATAGGCCCAGCTAAATCTAGCAAAACTAAAACTAAACGTCTAAAAAGACTAAAAAGAAACTCATAAGTATTTCTAACACCTCTAAAACGAATTGGGTGAAGCTAGATCCTAACAGGTATGTCATAAGGTTTTAAAGTCCTAAAATGGTCTATAATAGTGTTTGAGGCAGTGTCTAAATTTTGGAAGTGTTTAGAGGTCAAACGTCCAAGAACGTCCAAGAACGTCCAAGAGGTTCAGAAGTTTTTCTTTGAAACGTGCTTGTGTGTTTTAGTGTGCCTTTGCATGTTTTACGTGTTTGTTTTGGTTGAAATTGGTGTGAGAGGTTCCTAACATGTATACGAGTGTATTTGAGTTGGAAACGTCTGGGCATGACTACACAAAGACCAACCTAAGGGTCCTTGAGGAGGACCAAACCTTGGGTTCTAGATAGCTAAAACAGTCACACACCGCGGAGGCATTGACGCCGCTTTGTCCAATCGACGCCCCGTCAATTGGGGCATATCCCAATACTTGGTGGAAGGAGCTTAAGATGCCATTCGAGGAGCCTCTAACACTAGCGACGGACCAGCAGGATGGTTTGTTGGTAGGTCTACGAGGTGTAGATGGTGTTTGTCAATTGACAACTGCAGATTTTCTTCACGTGTCTCGGACAAAAGAGGGGTGCTTTTGGGATTTCACCTAACTTCCAAAAAAAATTGGGCCGTTATTTAAGGTAATTTGGGGTACTTTAAGTAGTTTTATTAGTCTAGAACCCCTAGTCTAGTAATTATTTAAAAATTAAAACCTATACCCCAAAGAAGAACTCTCTAGAACTCCATCTGAACTTGGAGCAAGGTAGGAGCATGGAGCTTGATTTCTCCATCAGTTCTGTTTCAATTCTGTGGCTAATCATCAATTAAGGTATACTGTTTGATACTTGAATCTTCTTTCTTCAAGGATCCAAACTTCAAAGTGTTCTCCAAGACTTCTCAAAAGATGAATTCTCCTATTTTGTTATCTAGCCTTGAGTTCTTGCGTAAAACATTTTGAATCAAAAATTTATCATTGAATTGATGTTAATTTGATGATTTTAGGTGAGAAACTCCTTGAACCCATGAAATCATGATTTTCTTGTTTTCCCTAAATTACGGGTGATTTTACCATGTCTCTATTGTATTGAATTCTTGTGTAGTTTACTTTGGGCTATTGAATTATGTTAGAAACATGTTGGAATTGTATGTAGGTTGTCATAAATTGATGAATTTCATATTATATTATCTTGTAGCATTGTATTGTGATTATTGGGTTGAATTGGTGATTATGGCTATTGTTAAGAGCCTTTGGATGTGGATTGAATTGTATGAATTGGCTATGGATTGGAGTTGTGGTGGATGGAATGGTGGTATGTTGACCAAACCTTCACTATATTTTTTAATATAGGTATTTCAATTGTGATTTTTGGTATGGTCAACTTATGGTGGCGATTCTTATGTGATATGTTTGTGAAGAATATGGCGTCGTCCGTATTACTTTATGAATTGTGAAGAATGTGGCCTTGTCGGCATTAATTTATGAATTATGACCTTATCATACTTTAACTTGTATATGTGAGCATTGTGAAGGTCTATATAATTTATGTATATATGTGAAGTGAAGGCATCTTTTCTTCTAGTTGATGATAACTGTATATAGTAGACTATGGTGATGCGTTAATGTGTGATTGATCGATGTTGGAGTACGAATCTTCCTAGTTGACTAGGTGAGTCTTGTGATTATATATGATGATGATTGTGTAGGAATGAGTAGGGTGACTTGTAGTATACTTAGTTGACCCTATGTGCTACATGAATGTGATTGTACATGTAATAAGATCAAGTAAATGTGTGTGTCTCGTTGTGGTTGACCTATGTCCCTTTACTTGATACGTGAAAAATGTTAATACGACTCTTGACTTAGAAGGATAAACCACATTTGTAAGGAATGTGTATGTCTGATTGAAATATGATCTTGAACATAGTTAATTGGGTCATTAGTGGGGAAACTTCAACATAGATAGAAGGTTATGATATCCTTGAAGTTGAAAGCCGTAATGGTATCCTTCTTGTGTGAATGATGGACTTAGGGGTTGGTTGTCCGGAAAGACATGAAATCATCCTTAGGAAAGTCATGAAGCTACCTTATTTAACCATTGTGTGGTAGCCCTAGTGGACCCCCTTTGGTAAGGTGCATTATGATTTGGTTGTGACTTATATGTGGTACCTCTTCATATGACCTTACATTGAATAATCTATGATAAAAAAGGCTAGCACCGAGAGATTATTCTTGGGGAGTGACTCTATTTAAGTTGAGATTAGAGTACAATGAAACCCTTGATATTCCTTAACCGTGTGCCTACATGGGATGTGTCCTAGTTCTACCCTTCGAAACTGAATACCCTCTATCAGAGTAGGGTAGAGTCCGAATTCCATGCCTCGCTAGTATTGTCTATGTCGATTGTTGACTATTCTCATCATGTAGGATACATTCTAGTGTTGGATTTTTTCTACAATTTTTAGGTAGTGGAATGTGACGCTATCTAGACATTGCACGAGCAGATATTGAAGATGCTAGTGTGTACGTTCCCTAGGTCTTTTTCAAGACCATTATGTGAAGTTCTTAATTGTTGAATGTCTCTTAAATGGTTTAATTAACATAGTGGCTTAAGTAAAATGCATGTTAAAGAAAAGGTACTTATACAGAGTAGCTTCAAGAATTGCTTAGATAGGCTTGGAGAGGGTGTATGGGCGGTCTCTTCATGTCTTACATAGGTGAGTCTTAGAGTTATTCTATTAAGGGATTTTAGTTGATGAAACGGGAATAATCTTATCTTAGGTAGTCTTCAGGATCACTTAGATGTGTATGAAGGGGTTGTATGGGCGGTTGCTTCATAACTCACTCTAGTGAGCCTTCGAAAAACCTTAGGTAGGAGGGTCTCATGTTTATGTGTTTTGCAGTGATCTTGATGCTATATTATGGAATATGACTTATATATGTTTATGTGTACTTGTAAGTGACTCTTATACTTGTCTTATTAGGTTTTCTTCTAAAAGAGCACGCTTTATACAAATGTCCTTTATCATGGTTTTAATTGCATTTTACCATACTTAGTGCATTCTAATGTACTAATTCCATATACTTTGTCTTATATCTAAAGGTATAGGTGGCATTTGAGAGAAGTCTTTTAAGTGAATCTTAGATATTAGTATTCATTTAAGCAAAGTTGTGGTATTTCCTCAATTGATTCGAGGACAACACTATGTTTAGTTTTCTTCTTAAAGACATTGTAATAGACTTTTATATTTCTATTTTTTTGACGTATGGGGTGTGACCCAAGATATTTGTATGTATTAGATGGTGACTTTGAGTCGTAGTCTTTCCTATGATGTTCTATGAAGTATTTTGAAGTTTTATTATTTCGTGTGAAAAGTTTTAATTTCACATTACTTTTAAGACATTTACGCAATAAATGATGTAAAAGGTCATGTACAAGACCTTCGAGAGGTCAAGTACGCCGTGCCAGGATTTGAGATTACTATTTCTTCTAGGGTATACTTTAGGGTCGTAACATTATTGTCCTTGGAGAATGAGGACTCACCACTGATTATGCTGAAGTGGATATTGCGAACCGTTCTAAAAATGATCTGGATGCTGAGAACCTAAACCTACATCACAAGAAGATGTAGCATAGAGTAGGCATCAGTACTTGAAAGGTATTGAGCATGCAGGATAAAATACAACTGAAATAACATATAACTAAACAATACAAATAAGCAATTATATAATATGAACATGATATAGCTATTGAATACTAATCTAATGGATACAAGGACCGCATTTATAAAATGCTAACTGAATACTAATTGATCTGTAAACATTGTCAATGCAATAGAGTGTGAATGATCTGTGGGAGATACTAATAATAGACGATAAATCCACATGAGATAAAAGTGGAGTGCGATGTATACGACCCATCAAGAGGACCCAATATACCTAGAAAAAGGTATGTATGCATGTCGGCGTGATCAATAAAATGGTGCCCACAGAGGGGACTTACAACCTACCTGAATAGTAGTTCCATGACTCTTTGGGCACACGTAACCCTAGTCCAACTATGTATTATGCTACTCCCGATGAATTAAGAGGTTAACATATCATGAAGGATTTTCTGTAATACTGGATAGATCGAAACTAAACATGCAAACACACAATACAACAATTAACCTAATAATTATGCATTTATGACTGAGGATTGTACATCTAAATGACTAATATATCTGACCTAACATGTGTAATACAAGAACTAAAGAAATACATAGCGAGGGTTTAAAATTCATGAAATAAACTGAATATTATCGTAATAATCTTATTTGGATCATTCTAATATCTAAAACCATATAATTCTAACATTGAAGAAACCCTAGGTCTAGTTATGTTGAAGGAATCACAACTTTGAATGAGAACTACAGACGTATTGGGAAAAGGGAATCCACAAGTTATTACCACTTACCTGGTGATGAATTCCATGAAGAAATCTTTCGATTTCGGGTACGTAATCAATATAAACTTGTTGTGTTGTTGAACTAGGGTTCTTGACCCTTTTTCTCCTATTATGATTCTAATTTCAATGTTTTTAAATGATCTTATATAGGTAAATTATAATTATGTTTCTAGGCTTAAATTGACTAAATCCTTATAATTTAAGGTCTAATCCATGTAGTTTAGAGGTCCAACAAAATAAGAAACGACCAAAAGACCACTTACTTAATTGTCGTCGGAGTGACTGACCAAAAGTAAGTACGAGCCATAATTCAATCTACGGTCCGTAGATTAGGGTCTTAGTTCAAGTCTGCCTGACAGGATTTCACTAAAAAGAGCAACACTTTTTACTAGGAGAATGAATTTTAGCAAACCTGATTGCGTTGTAAAGAGGATTAAATTATAGATCATATTATGATCATGTGACATTCAATTGATTTGTGCTCAGATTTATGCCCACTTGAAGTTCCTAATCAATACTATCCCCTAACTGACTACAAAGCTTCACCTATGGTCAGACCTACGGTCCATAGGTCCCCCTTACGGACCATAGTGGTCTTCCATTGTTCACATCAGAGGATGGCTAGAGGAACCGTTAATCTAAGGACACAGACCTGTGACTGTGTTCTAGTCTACACAACGTAGGTCTTTTCTTTGGGTCAAAACTTAGCTTATTTTCTGAGCTAGTGTAGTGACCCTCATAATGAACTACATTAAACAAGAGCTTAACATGTGTTTCATTAGTTAATAATGTGTTAAATAGTGGATTTTTGTGTTTGAGATCAGTTTGGTAAGTTTGGAAGTCAAATGTCAAAGAACGACCAAGACGTTTAGAAACGAGCCTTGTGTGCGTGCTAGTCTGTTTTTATTTGTTGTGCATGTTTTTAGGTGTATTTAGAGTCTTCAAACAAGCGGGGATGACCCTAGAAAATATAGGTACATAGAAAGGGTCAAAATGTTTGAGATTGACTCCTCGGCGACTACCCTAAAGGTTTTCAAGGAGGACCCAAACGTTGGCCAAGAAAGCTGTCAGGCAGCCAGGATGTGGAGCAAAGGGCACGTTGCGCCTACATCACTTGAATGGAAAATTTTGCACTTCTATGCGGGGACAAAAAGAACAATTATGTCCCAACATAAATTCAAGAACCAAGATCTAGAGGTGACCCCGCGATGCGCAACTACGTCCCAGATTTGGTCGCGTTCTTTTTAAGTCAAATTAGACTTTGGAAAAGGGTCCAATTTGTGTAGGGGTATTTTGGGAACTTTGGAGATTATTTGGCACGGTTTTTAGGTCAATTTAAACCTTAATTTTTCATCAAATCAAAACCCTCAAGTTCAAAACAAACAACTCACCAAAACCCTTTCTTAGTAATCCTCCATTGAAGAAGCTTCAAACTCCAAAGAAGAAGACCAAATTCTTCATGTTTGTTCATGAAATATCGTGGGTTTATTCATATTAAGGTATTGTAGTTCATCCTTTATTATTCTTTCATACAAGGATCCTTTCCAATGACTTCTCAAAAAGGGCTTCAAATTCAAAATTCTTCGATTTTTAGTCTATGCATGGGTCTTTGAATGAAAATTCTTTCATTAATTATATGTGTTATTTTTAATGTAAATTGATGATTTTAAGGCCAAAATCTCAATACACATATTCTCATGCATATTCTCAACTTTTGTCGTATGAAGTGGGTTTATTGTATTTGAATATATAGTGTTAGAGTTCTATTTCTTATGTCGTATTTTGATTACGTACTGCCTTAGTATGCTTTATTATGACGATTTTCTGGAGTAGTGAGAAAATGTATAGGCTTTTGATGAAGAGTAAGTTGGTTTATATTCTTATTGAAGTGATTTCTAGTGGTATGGTCCACCTTTGTGGCGGTATTTACTTGAAGTATATGAATATATATATGTATAAATAGGTCTATTGTTATTATGTCCATGAAGGCATGGCATGTGATGTAAAGTGATGATTTGATGTATATGCATGTGGTGTTTTATGAAGTTTTTAATGTGTGTCTTGAAGATATCTTGTCTAATGAAATACATGTATATGTGAAACATGATAGTTTGTGAATTATGATAAACGTAGTATGAGCATCTTTAGAAGTCAAATATATGAATATATTGATTACGTGAAAGGTGTGCTCACATGTACTCACACACACTATGAATGAAAAAATGAAGTTAATGAATGAAAATGGGTGATTTTAGAGTAGACAATCTTCGTGAATAGAGATAAAGTATATAAGACCATTCCCTACTTTTCCTAAATAACTCTAGTAATGAAAAGGGTGGATTTTTGGGTGAACACTATCAGTGAGTTGATATGAAGAATAAGTGGATACTCTTTGTGAGTAGAGATGTTGTATCTAATGTACCTCTTTAGACGAGGGCTCTTTGTGAGTAGAGATGAGTTACTAGAAGCAATCTCCTTACCTGCATAGGTGTAACTATTGGAAAATCCTTGTAAAGGATAAGAGTATGCCCCTACCTTAGGCAAGTTGGGATTCCTCATCCGGTGGGGGTTAATAAGAGTATGCCCCACAAATGAATGCTATGAAGTAAGTCTTCTTAAGCGTGACCTACGTAGGATAGGTTGTGGAATGAGACGCTATATATCCAATGCACAAGTACACACTTAGAGGGATTCTTGGTGCTTCCTGATACAAAAATTTATAAATGGTTCATTATATAATGTTAATGAAGTAATGTGACTTTTTGTCTAATGTTAAAGAAGCATGTTGGTATTATGTCTTGTATGAATAAAGTTATGTATATGATAAATATGATGTTCCTAGTCTAACGAAATTCTCAAGAATAAGTAAGGTGGAGGTTGTAGTGTAGGATGCAACTTTCACATCGCAATAAGTTTAACATGGGGGTTGTCTTGGAGGATGGTCCTTTTGTGAAGTTTCAAAATTCATGTATGTTCTTCTAGTGTGTTTAGTATTGAATGTTTACTTATTAAATGAAATGAATCATGCTTATCTTTGGTAGTCTTAACGGTCACTTAGTTGTGTATTAAAGAGATTGTATGTGCGGTTTCTTCATGTCTAACATTAGTGAGTTTTAGCATAACTTTGGATAGGAAAAGTCTATATGATATGGGTTTACTGTTAAATGTGACTTTAAGTTGATGTTTATCAAAGTTTTACCTTATATACTAAATGATGATTTATATGATACTTTATGACTTGATTCATGATGGTTTTACTAAAATAGCATGAAAGGTTTGTTTAAAATAAAATGTCCTTTTTTGCATGTTTTTGCATAATGCCATACTTAGTACAACATTTGTACATACCCCATACTCTTTTATATTCCAAAGTATAGGTTCATAGAAAGTGAAAGTTCTTACGAGGCAAAACATGGGACGTCAATTCTTTCAAGATTTGTATGTCCTCATATATTCAAGGAAATAGACTATGTTTCTTTTAGTTTCTTATTTTTAAACGTTGTATATTACTTAATATGTTTTCTTTCAATGTAAAGGGTCGTGACACTAAGATATCAAGATGTGTCTTTAAGTTGGCTTGTGATGATGAGACTTATTCCTTAGCTTTTATAATGAAGTTTCTTTTTATTATTTACTATGAAAAGTTTTAATTCTGCACTAGTTTTCATACCTATGTAATGAATGATAGCTAAGAGGCTTGTGCAATACCTCCGAGAGTTCGAGGACGCCGGTAACTTTTGGGGGTTGCTCAACGCTTGGTATAAACTGTGTATCTGAGCATAAGGTTTTGGGAAATAGTTTAGGGTCCAAAGTCTCATAAGCCATGTCTAGCAGAGTCTTGTTCATCAATGTGAGTCGCGAAACATCCATGAGCGAGAGGCTATAAGGTGATAGAAGTTTCACTTTCTTCATCACTCTAGTATTGTGACATAGAGTCGAGTTCTATAAGTGTCTTTTCTCAACCTCTTCTCTAGTGTTTATAGTTTATAAATACGAGAAGGACACCAGCTAGAAGGGAGGAGGGAGGAGTAGCTAATGAGAGAATACCTCCCCGGGGTGAGAAAGTCCCTATAGCTAACTAAGAGTATGTGAATGAGGTGGTTCCCCCTCAAGAACCTCAAGTATCCCAAATGCCTCAAGTGCCCCAGGGTCCTAAAGCTCCCTATGTTGAACGGATATGACTAATGCAGAGATAAGGGCTTCTCTTTGGACTTTGACCCAACTCATGACGACTCAAGCTCAAGTTGGCACCAATTATGTTGTTTCGCAAGATAACCTAGGAGTTGGACATCAACCTAATGCAAGTGCTCCTACTTCTAGAATCCGAGATTTCATGAGAATGAATCCACCAACTTTCCATGGCACCAAGGTTGATGAATATTCACAAGGATTCATAGATGAGGTGCTCGAGGTCGTGGAAGCTATGGGTGTGACTCCTAGAGAGTAAGATGAACTAGCCACTTATCAATTAAAAGATGTGGCTCAAGTGTTGTTTAAGCAATGGAGGGATGATAGGCCCATAAGGGAAGGTCTGGCAGATTGAGAAGTGTTCAAGATTGCCTTTATTTATAGTTTATTCCCCATAAAGTTGAGGGAGAGAAAGTAAAATTCAAGAACCTTAATTAAAGGTAAATGAGTGTGAAAGTCTATTCTCTCATGTTCACCCAACTCTTTAAGCATGCCTCATCCTTGGTAGCCAACTCTAGAGATTTTAGAATGAAAAAGTTTGTGATGGGAGTGTCTAGCTTGGTGGAAGAAGAGTTTCGTACTACAATGCTCCATAATGATATGGGTATCTTTAGACTCATTGTGTATGTTCAAAAAATGGAGGATTCCAAGCTTAGAAATATGAATAGAGATGGGAAGAGGCCTAGGTCCGATGATCCAAGTCAACCAATGTCAAGGAAGAGGTTTTATAATCAAGAGTCTTCCATGGGAAACAAGGATACGATCTTAGAAGAAAATTCTCAATGAGGTGGTTATGCTTTTGAGAGGCCTATATGTACTACTTATGGGAACTACATTTGGGTAGCTGTCTTACGAGTACGGATAGTTGTTTTGTATGTTGTAATAGGGGTCATAAGATGAGAGATTTCCCGATCCCCAAGACAAAATGGAGGGAGACAAACTAAGATCATAATGATGGTCCAAATCCTAATGAACCAAAGAAGAATCGTTTCTATGCACTTCAAGCTAAACAAGGAGTTAATTCACAATGAAGGCCTCAGTAAGTCATGGTTTGTTATGGTTCTTTTGATTTGATTTAGATGGGTTTACCCTATGTTGGGGGAGAACGAGTTGAGTATTAAGGTAATTTATATCCTTATCTTTTACTTCTATTCTTACTCAAGCTTGAGACGAAAACCCTTAGTAGTTTGGTTTTGTTTTGGAGACTTCCATATTAGTATGAGTTGCATGTTTCCTTATGTTATAAGTGTCATTGATGATATGATGTCTTGCATGCTCTTGATGATATTTCCATTAATTTCTTCATAGTTGTTATGTTTGTATGCCAATATGTGATTTTAAGATCATTAAATTTTTATCTTTATAGTCCTATGATGAGCATGTCTAATGTTGGAGAAGGTAGTTCCTTCATAAGTGAAATGAAAATGATGAAGTGTGTACTTTAAATTGTGGAAATAGTTCCAAATTTGCTTGTGTTGATTAAAATGCTTAATGATGTGTATTTGGTGTTCCTTGTAAGTTTTGTACATTTACTATGAATGTTATGTGAATGATTATATGTGTTTTGAGCTGCTAGTTAAGTCGTTGATTTCGTTGAAAGAGTTTAGTGTCATTTGAGGACGAATGTTTTTCTAATTGGGGATAATGTAGGGACCCTCAAAATGAACTAGGTTGAACTAGAGATTCAAATGTCTTTCATGAGTTAATAATGTGTTAAAATAGTGAATGTTTAGTGTTTGATTTCAGTCAGGTATATTTGGAAGTCAAACGTCAAAAAATGACCAAGATGTTGAGAAACGAACCTTGTGTGTGCGCTAGTGTGTCCTTATTTGTTGTGCTTGTTTTTAAGTGTTTTTTGGAGTCTAAAACAAGTTGGGATGACCCTAGAACCTATAGGTACATACCAAGGGTTAAACAATTTGAGTACGACTCCCCGGGGACCACCCTAAGGGTCCCCAAAGAGGACCCAAACGTTAGCCAAAGAAGCTGCCGGGCAGGTAGGATGTGGAGCCAAGGGCACGTCGCACCTGCATCAGTTGAAGGGAAAACTTTTACCAGCAATGCGGGGCCACCACAAACCATTCTTTCCAAAATAAGATTCCAGAACCAAGATCTGGGTTGACCTCGCTACGCATAGCCATGTCCCAGATGTGGTCACATTGTTTTAAAGTCAAATTAGACTTTGGAAAAGGGTCTAATGAGTGTAGGGGTCTTTTAGAATTTTTAGGGATTTTTGGGGACGGTTTTTAGGTTACCTTGAACCCCAATCGCCCCATCAAATCAAAACCCTCAACTTCAAAACAAAGAACTCTCCAAAACCATTTCTATTAAGTCCTCCATTGAAGAAGCTTCAAGCTCCAAGGAAGAAGACCAAATCCTTCAAGTTTATTCACCAAATCTCCTGGGTGACTTCCTATTTAAGTTATGGTAGTTCATCACTGACTCTTCTTTCATTTAAGGAGCCATTCAAAAGACTTTTCAAAAAGGTTTCAAATTCAAAATTCTTAATTCTATTTTTGATTCTAAGCATGGGTCTTTGCATGAAATGTTTTCATGAATGAAATGTGTTATTTTATATGTTAGTGGATGAATTTTAAGGTAAAAACCCAATGAACCCATGCTCATGCATATTCTCTACTTTGACGTATGAAGTGTGTTTGTTGTATTTGAATAGATAATGTTAGATTTGTCTTTCTTGTGTTGTATTAGGATTACCTACTAGCTTTTTATGCTTTATTACTGGGATTTTTTGAAGTATTGAGAAAGGGTGACTAAGGCTTCGATGTAGGGTAAGTTGGTTTATGTTCTAATTGAAGAGATTTTGAGTGATATGGTCCATCTTTTGTGGCGGTGTTTATTTGAAGTATATGAATATATATATATATACATACATATATATATATATATATATATATATATACTCACAATACACATATTTATA
>NC_028644.1:16091997-16126669 GCF_001406875.1 Solanum pennellii
TATATATATATATATATATATATATATATAAATAGGTGTATTGTGAGTATTGCCTTGAGGCATATCATGTGAAGTAAAGTGATAATTTGATTGATATGCATGTGGTGTTTCATGAAGTTGTTAATATGTTTCTTGAAGATATCGTGTCTAAATAAAGTACATGTATGTGTTAAGCATGACAGTGTGTGAATTTATATAAATGTTGTATGAACATGTTTAGAAATCAAAGTTATGAATATGGTGATTATGTGAAAGGTGTGCTCACATGTACACACACAATATGAATGATAGAATGAAGTCAATGAATGAAAATGGGGGATTGTAGGGTAGACACTCTTCGTGAGTAGAATAAAATTTCTAAGACCATTCCTTCTATTCCTAAACAACTCTAGTGATGAAATTGGGGATTTTGACGGCGAACACTCTTCCTGAGGTGACATGAAGTGTTTAGTAGCAACCTCACTATTTCCAAGAGATTTCCAAGATAGTTTGGGGGTTAGATACGCTTCGTGAGTTGAGATATGGCATTCGAAAGTAACCTCTAGAGATACGTATTCTTCAATAGATGTGATGTGGTACTAAATAGTTATATATTAAACCAAAGTTAACCAATGTTTAAGACTCCGTGGTGAAGTTATGCTTATCACCGAGAGTATCTGAAGAAGGGGTGGATACACTGCGTGAGTAGAGATGTTATATCCAATGTACCTCTTGAGATGAGTGCTCTTCGTGATAATAGATGAGTTAGTTAGATGCAATCTCCTTATCCGTTAACTATGCGCCCACATTGGTGTAGCTATTGAATAATCCATGTAAAGGCTAAGAGTTTGACCCAACCTTAGGCAAGTGGGGATCCCTCATCCGGTAGGGTTAATACCGGGAATCCATAACTAGCTCTCATAGTCTATGTCGATTAAAGGTACCCCCAACAAATTCATGTTACTATGTAAGTCTTCTTAAAGCTTTTCTACTTAGGGTAGTTTGTGGAATGGGACAATTTATCCTTTGCACAACTTGTCATTAGGAGGGAGTCTTGGTGCGTCCTTATATGAAAATGTATGAATGGTCCATTATATTATCTTAATGAAGTAATGTTACTTTATGTCTAATGTTAAGAAGCATTTTGATATTATGTCGTGTATAAAGAAAGTTATGTATATGATGAATGTGTTGTGCCTAGCCTAACGTAATTCTCAAGGAGCACTATGGTGGAAGTATTAGTATGAGATGATACTTTCACATTGGCCTAAGTTTAGCTTGGGGGTTGTCTTGGAGGATGGTCATTATGTGAAGTTTCTAAACACATGTGTGTTCCCCTAGTGTCTTTAGTATTAAAAGTTTACTAAGACCAGTGAGAGGTCGACGACCCAGTAACTTCTGGGGCATTCTACCCGGTCGTTACAACTAGGTTTGGGGAGGGGTTCCAGTGGTAAACTACAGACCTTAAGCACGGACAGTATGTCACACTACAGTCAATTAATGGTGAACGTAGGTTGCACCTGCAATTTCTGAAAAGCTTAAATCTGGTCTATGTTTGGATACAATGTGTTACATTACCTCCTCTTGGGAACATGCATCCTTGAATGAAGACAAGACTAGCTGAAATGGAGGGAAATGGCTCCAATTCCTACCATCAAACAGTGGAAACTGAATTTCTTGTTGATCTTAGTTCTAAGAACATGCAGATACGCTGAAAATTAAAGTACAAACTTATGGAACATGATACTAAGGTTGATCTTACACATAAAAGGCTAAAAAATTGAAGATGAATCATAACATAAAGATGGACTGTGTAACACCTTGAAAATCAAAGACACATTATAAAGCCTAAAATAGGCGTCAGAAGGTCTAAGTACTGCTTCTAAGTCTATTGTTAATGAATATAGGTCATTTAAGAGGTTTAATAAACAAAACGTCCATGACGTCTGGGAAGTTGGTTCAAAGGGATGTTAGTGTGCCTTAGCCTATTTGACTAACTTTTAGGAGTTAAAAATGTACGAAAATTTGTGGAAAGGTATCGAATAGGTGTTTGACTTGTTTCATGGTTGAAACATACGGGTATATCTCCGCAAAGAATAACCAAGTGCCACTGAGGAGGACCCTTGTAGTTTATGCAACACTGCATGGCAGTGTGCATCGACGAGATAAAAGACGGATCGTGTGTGGATCTACGGGGCATCGATGCCACCGTCGTCCTACACTTAGGCTGGTCGAGAATTCCCCTTCACCCGCACCACCTCTGAACTCATCGACGGAGTGCAAAGGTGAGGGCTGCGGTCCGTGCGTGGATCGATGGGGTGTCGATGCCACCGTCATCCCACACATAGAAAATTTGGAGGAACCTCTAGCCTTCATAGTCTTTGACCAAGACGACGGAGTGGAGGACGGAGGGGGGCTGTCCGTCGACTCACAGACGTCTCGTCCATTGGGGTTTCATCTATGAGGGTCAAGTTTACTGCCTAAATTAAGTTGGCCTCATTTAATTAGTTAGAGGGTTAGGTGGTTTAATTAGGGGATAAGGGAGTCTGATTAATTTGATTTAAGACCCAATATAAATAGTCTCAACCCTTATTAATCTAAACACCTCTCAAATAAACTCTCTTCCTTCTCTCTTGTTTCTCTCTCTACATGAACTCACCATTGAAGACTAGCAAGGACTAGGGTTTGGGAGCTGGAAAGGTACGAATTCAACATCAAATTGTTGACAAACATTAAGGTGTGGGTTATATAAACCTTTGAGACTTTCCTCAAAGGTTTCCTTCAAAATAGATTTCAAAGGTTAAGTTTTCTTATGGGTTTGATCCAATTACGAGATTGAAGATATGAATTGAGTGTTTGATGATTTTTTTAGGTTATATTGAGCATATTAACACGTAATTCAACTTGTTTATGGTAATTATTTATGTTTTATTCTAAATTGAAGAATATGATCCTCCATCCCTAACCCTATGTAGTGCTCTTCACCTATATTGTGTTGTGATCATTCAATTGAGTTGGTTGTTGATTTGATTATTACTTATGGTTTTATTATGATCAAATTCAGATTAATTATAGGCTTATCATGCTAGTTCTTGAGATGTGATTTGGTCATGAATTATAATGTGAAATGAGCGTATGTATCTTATCTCAAGTTGTGATCTAAAGTTGAATTTTGTTATAGAGATGCAATTGTCCTTGTTATTCTATTTGTTGTCATTGTATGATGATGTTACTCCCCAAGTTGTGTTTAGATATGTCTTGATGGTAAGACCTTGATGATAGACTGTGAGGAAGACTTGGTAAGTCTTAGAATATCTATCTTTACTTCCAAATTGTGATTGATTGTTGTTAAGTAATGATATTACATTGGAGTATGCCTTTTACTAGGATTATAGGGTGGTATGATGTTGAATTGAAATTTCTATACTTTGTTGTGAGGTTGATTAAGGTGTATGTGATATAAGGATGGTGAAAAATATCAAAGTTCCTTACTATGCTATGAATTGCTAATGTGTTAGCATTACTTATATGAATTGTGATGAAAGGACTTATACCCATAAAATTCTTATTGAGCTATTGATGATGATGATTATACAAGGGGTAGACTCTATGGTCTAAATTAAGCTATGATTTGCAATTAAAGGATTAAAGAGATTTCAAAAAAGGGTCTCTAGCTTATCACCGAGTGAACTAGATAGAGGAGTGTCCCTTTGCACATAGGGAATGTAGAAACACTACATTACTCTTGATATTGTAGACTACAATGCATGACACATAAAGAGGGTCCCAACTAAATCTCCTAGTTCTTGAACTATGTTGCCCCCATAGGAATAATATCTCGTGTATCCACGTAGATTCAATGTTTCATGTTTCGGTACTACCTTGGAAGGTAGTCCGATTTCTTTCGGTGTAGGGTTTTATGACACCGGATTCCACACTACCTCATGTGGTCTATGTTAGTTAGGGCAAGATGTTCCCAAATGGTAAAACTAATTAAAGTACTTGAACTCTAACTTATATAGCCTAAGGGGTCTAACTTAGTCTAGGTAGGGGTATGGGACTCTGCCTAAACATTGCACTAGTTATCCTTGAGGGGAGTCTTAGGAGGAGGTTCTTATATATGTCTATGTTATGATGATATATGATGCTACATGATGACCATGGAACATTGTTGATACTATATGTTAATTAGTTCATTTATGAATATACCTTGGGTTATAATGTTAATATATGATGAAATGTAAACCTAAATGCATGATATGTAAAGTTGGACATTGGTCATGTTTTCTTGTTGAGGATACTTGATTGAGTGAGTTTATCGGGCTTTGCTTGGTCATTGCACTTGTTGACTAAAAGGACTTGTGAGTAGTTGTCTTCCTTATTATGACATGTTTTACTCTTATTCATTCTTGTGATATTATTCCTTGATGTTAAGGTTGTAGTAAATCATGGTTTCAAGTATGTTGGGATAAGTATTACTTGTTAAGATAGTAAGCATGTTTGGTTTGTTGATATGACTTACTTGACAAAAAGTCCCTTTTTGCATGTTTTGCTTCTGTATGTGCATAAGATCTCATAATTAGTAAATGTGGAGTACTAACCCCATTTTCTTCCCTTTTCCTAAATATTTTAGGTTCCGATCGTTGAAGACTTTGGAAGGTGACATTATTGAAGGCTTGGATTCTCCCTTTAATCCAAGTGGGGTAGGTCCTCAACTTTCGAGGGCAATGCCATCCTCTAGCTTACCGATTTTTTTGTGAGCTTATTGACTCTTTCATTCCTTTCATTTAATGGAGTATTGTATTTTGTATAACCTACATATGGTCTTGTTGAATTGATGTAAGGGCTATGCCCATATTGTGATATTCGTTTCAATGGTATGAGATGAGACAATTGTTGAGACTGTTTCTATATTTTATGCATATGTATGTGCAATAAAAGTAGAAGTCTATTTAACCTTCCTATACAAAGGGTCTATGTATATTCGATATGAATATATATATTATGTGTATTTAGAGGTAAATGTAAACCTTCAAGTAGTGATAATGAATGTTTTAAATTTTTCCACATTTTTCAACCTATGAATGTAATGACATGAAACGAAGAGGCTAGTCTTAGTCATTTAAAAGGACAACGACGCCGGTTACGTCTAGGGGGTAAATTCGGATGTGACAACCTTGGTATCAGATAATGAGGTTGAATATGTCTCTCTCTATACCACGTCAATGTAGGTTTGCATTCATAATTGTGATGTGCGCCACACTTATGAGTAGGAACCTATATTACTCATAGGAATCGCTCTCTTTTTTGGAAATCTTATATCGTGCCAATTGAGAATGCATATGGTGAGCTTTTGGATCTAATCCTATTGTTGTGCTTATAGGAAGCATGAACACTCGAAGGAATGCGGATCCAAGACATGAGGAAGAAGTTGCTAATACGGTAGCTCCTTCCATGATTAGCAAGTTTCTCCACTTGAAGAAGATGCTAATGTGGAGCAAGCCCCGGCTAATTTTCCACCTTTGACAGAGGCTGAGATGAGGGCTATTCTTGCTCAAATGTCCCAAGCCATGACTACTCAAGCACAAGACGCGACGATTTAAGCCCAAGCTATGACAACGCAAGCTTATCGGGATATTGCTCTCCGTCCTCATCAACAAGTAACTACCATGGCTTCCCGTCTAAGGGACTTCTCTCTATTGAACCCTCCTACTTTCTATGGGTCTAAGGTTGATGAAGACTACTAAGAATTCATCGATGAGGTCTACAAGATACTATATGCTATGGGGGTGTTTTCAGGTGAGAAGGACGACTTGGCCACATACCAACTCAAGAATGTGGCTTAAACTTGGTATGTGCAATAGAGGGATAATAGGTCGTTGAGGGGTGGTACGGTGATTTGGGAGATCTTTAAGGCGACTATTCTAGATCAGTTCATCCTTAGGAAGATGAGGGGGGAGAAAGTGACGGATTTCATCAATCTTCGCCAAGGAGGAAAGAGTGTCCATGAGTACTCTTTGGAATTCATTAAGTTGTCCAAATATACTCCTTCTTTGGTCGCCGATTCTAGAGACCAAATGAACCATTTTGTGACGGGGGTGTCGGATGACTTACAAGAGGAGTGCCAATCGGCCATGCGACATTACAACATGAATATTTCCCGTCTTATGGTGTATGAAAAAAGGGTTGAGGAGACAAGGTCTAAGCAAAAAAGTTGAGATGATAAGAGGAAAGTCATTTAATGGAGGTTCTTCAAAGAATAAGCTTGAGATACAAGACAAGCCTAGAGTTAAGAAACATGTTTCAATCAAGTCCCTTCCAAATTCCCAAGAGCTAGTGGTGATAGGGTGTCTAACCCTAAATTCAAGAAAGGAAAAGGTACTAATTCACCAAATCAGAAGCTAACATGTGGAAAGTGTAGTAGAAAGCACTATGGTGATTGCCTTAAGGGGATGGATAATTGTTTTAGTTGTGGAAAGAGTGGTCACAAGATGAGAGATTGTCCAAACTTGAAGAGTCAAGAACATGGTAGTGGTTAAGCTCAAGCAAGTGGTTCTAGTGATGCTCCAAAGACGAACTGCTTCTATGCTCTCCGCTCTAGGGGTGAGAAAGAGACCTCTCCCGATGTGGTGACCGGTATGTTGAAAGTTTTCTCTCGTGATGTATATGCCTTACTTGATCAAGGCGCTACTTTATCATTTGTTATGCCTCTAGTAGCTAAAAATTTTGATATTTTACCCAATATTTTTCATGAACCTTTGAAAGTGTCTACTACGGTGGGTGAGTCTGTTATTGCTCAAATGGTGTATCGAAATTTTCCAATAATGTTGCCCAAAAGAGTTTTTTATGTTGATCTAGTAAAACTCAATATGTTTGATTTTCATATTATTTTGGTTATGGATTAGTTGTATGCATGTTTTGCGTCCCTTGATTATAGGACAAGAATGGTAAGGTTTAACTTCCAAAATGAACCCATTGTTAAGTGGAAGGGGGGAAATTCTATTCATAGAGGTTGTATTATTTCTTGTCTAAAAGCGTGCAAAATGATCTCAGAAGGTTGTATTTACCATATAGTAAGAGTCCAAGATCTAGACTTCGAAGTTGCTCCCATTGAGTCAGTACCCGTAGTGAGTGAATTTCTGGAGGTCTTCCCTAATGTCCTTCCCGGTATTCCTCCCGAACGGGAAATTGACTTTGGCATTGATTTGCTACAAGATACAAATACCATATCAATTTCTCCTTATAGGATGGCTCCGGCCGAGTTGAAAGAGTTGAAGGATCAACTTAAGGTTTTACTAGTTAAAGGTTTTATAAGGCCTAGTATTTCTCTGTGGGGTTCTCCGGTTTTATTTATTAAAAATAAAGATGGGTCCTTGAGAATGTGTATTGATTACTGCCAACTCAACAAGTTTATTGATACGCTCAAGTTTACTTCTCAAACCGAAGTAAAAGCGGTCGCATCAAGTAAAGAACCCAACTAGTGAGGTTGGGATCGTTCCCACGAGGAAAATGGTTTAGACTTAACTTTATTCTATTATTACTTCTATTTAGTAAATTATTTCCCTAAAATAAATAACTAGAGGGGTTTTTTATTAATAAAAGCAATTACCTAAATTAGAGTAAACAAGTGTCAGGTTCAAGTATTGGAGTTTAATCAAGTAATGAGAGTAACTAGGGCGTAAATGTTTCCCACAGGCTCCTAACAAGGTAATTCTAGCTATAACAATCCTTTCCTAGTATCTTGCATTCAAAATGATAAGTTAGGTATCCATAAATCCTTGGTCTGGCATCTAGAGAATTTCACTCCGCACCTTCGTCCGGATATGTGTGTTGCTTTACTAAACCTTATCTTTACCTCATATTAAGCATAATATTCTATATTTGACTAAGTTGTTACTTCGTACCAACCGACACTAACCTATTATATAGTATAGACTAAATCTATGTTGATAATTCATTTCCTATTATCTACCTTATTGGTCCGGCAAGTAGCAATAAGGCGAGTTCTAACATTGGTCATCCATTAAAAAGACTTCTAAACGAAAGAATTATCAGTACATGCAAGACACTATTCTTGAATCGTTATTTTAGCTAGGTTTTACCTTGTTATTTACCCATGGTTCCCACAACCCTTGTTATGGAGTTTAGTTACCCATGCTTATAATCACATAATTCATAATAATAATGTAAGAATTAATGCACTTACTTTGGTGAGAATGAATAAAATCCAGAATTTACATGAATAAATGACAAAACACCAAGAATCGATTCTGGAAAAGTAATATCAAATCCCAAAATGGGAGTTCAATACTAAGACAATAAATTTAAAATTATCCAAGAGCCTAACTCCAAAAAAGAGGTTTTTCAGACTATTTATCAGAAACAAAACCTAATAAAAGAGGGAAATCTATTTAAGGAAAAATATGCCCAAAACGTGTCTTAGTCGACGACCCTCGTGACGGACCATCGTGGTCTTCTGTTGCTCTATACATAGCTCTTTTTCAGCTGCTTTTCTTCATCAAGTCTCTGTTACCCTCGATGGACAGGTGTGAAGGATCGTTGCAAGCACGAAGGTCCGTCGAGGGGCTTCATTCTACGACACTTGGAATGTTCTAGAGTTCGGTATTGGGACTACTCTCTGTTAGCATTGACGAATGTGCACGACGGACCTTCGTGGCTATGACGGTCCATTATGAGCTTCCGCAGTCCCACACTTGGTCAGAATTCACAAACTTCTTTCAACAACCATTATCTTCTCACGACGGTTGACCCCTACGTAGCATCACAGTCACGACGGACCATCGTGGGGTCCGTAGGTGGTCACTTCTGCAATTTCAGCTCAAAATCTCTGCGTTCTCCTTTGGACAGATTCCCTGGATATAAATAGAAAACTACATCAAAAATCAATACAAAAAGGCTATAGACACACACTAAACTTAAGGAAGAGGATTGAAAGTACCGTGAAACCATTGTACATCAGTTACCATTAAGAATAATTACCCTCTCCATTGGATTGACGACTTGTTTGATCAACTCCAAGGGGCTAGTTACTTTTCAAAGATAGACTTGACATCGAGGAATCATCAACTTAGGTTGAGATGGGAGTATATACGAAAGACGGCCTTTCAGACTACGTATGGGGTATTATGAGTTCTTTCTCATGTCTTTCGGACTCATTAATGCTCCGGTGGCATTTATGTACCTAATGAATAGAGTATTTCTAAATTACCTATATTCATTTTTCATTGTCTTCATTGAAGATATCCTTGTTTATTCAAAGAATAAGGATGATCATATGGGTCATTTGAGGGTAGTATTGAAAACCCTTAAAAAAACATCAATTGTATGCCAAATTTAGTAAGTGCGAGTTTTTGTTGGGGTCGGTGACTTTTTTTTGGCACATCATCTCTAGTGAGGGAGTTGAGGTAGACCCAAGGAAAATGGAAGCGGTGAATATTTGGCCTAGACCATTGACTCCGACTGATATTAGGAGTTTCTTGCGTTTAGTGGGTTACTATCTGAGGTTCGTTGATGGTTTCACATCCATTGCGTCTCCTTTGACTACTTTTACTCAAAAGAGTAAGAATTTTGAGTGGTCGGAGGTATGTGAGAAAAGTTTCCAATTGTTGAAAGATACGCTAACTTTTGTTACGGTGTTGAGTTTACTGGAGGGTACAAAGGGTTTCAATGTGCATTGTGACGCATCCTGAGTGGGTTTGTGGTGTGTACATATACAACATGGAAAGGTGATAGCCTATGCCTCTAGGCAACTAAAGGTACATGAGAGAAATTACACCACTCATGACCTTGAATTAGCGGTCGTGGTGTTTGCTTTGAAAATTTTGAGGTATTACTTGTATGGGGTTCATGTTGATGTTTTTACCAATCATTGGAGTACCAATATGTGTTTACCAAAAAGAAGTTGAATCTTCTCCAAAGAAGGTGTCTAGAGTTGTTGAAAGATAATGATATGAGTGTCCTCTATCATCACGACAAGGCTAATGTAGTTGCAGATGCCCTAAGTCGTATGACTATGGGTAGTGTATCCCATATTGACGAAGCCAAGAAGGACCTAGCAAGGGAAGTACATAGGTTGTCTAGGTTGTTGTAAGGTTGGAGAGTTCTGCGGATAAAGGTGCTATAGTTCATTATAACTCCGAGTCATCTTTAGTGGTTGAGGTGAAGTCCAAACAACACTTTGATTTAGCCTTAATGGAGTTGAAAGAATCGGTACTCACCAAGTTGAATGAATTATTCTCCTTAGGGAGGATGGTGTGTTAATGTAACAAGGGCTATTATGTGTTCCCAATGTAGATGGGTTGGGGGATCGGATCCTATAAGAAGCACATGGGTCCCGCTACTCAATTAATCCAGGGTCGACAAAAATATACCATGACCTAAGGGAGATATATTGGTGGGAAGGTCTAAAAAGGGACATAGCAAAGTTTGTCGTAAAGTGTCCAAATTGCCAATAATTAAAGGTCAAACACCTAAAGCTTGGTGGCGTACTACAAGAGATCCAAATTCCTACTTGGAAGTGGGAAGACATCAATATGGACTTTGTAGTAGGTTTACCTCAGACTTAAAATTCCTTTGATTCCATATGGGTGGTTGTGGATTGATTGACTAAGTACGCTCGGTTTATCACCGTCAAGTCTTCATATTCTTAGGAGGATTATGCAAGAATCTTCCTAGATGACATTGTGTGCCTCCATGGCTTTCCGTTATCAATTATATCTGATCGGGGCGCATAATTCACATCTAGATTTTGGAGGTCGTTCAAAAAAGGATTAGGTAGTACGGTGAAGTTGAGCACCACTTTCATCCCCAAACGGTTGGTAAAGCGGACAGTACAATACAAACCCTTGAAGATATGCTTAGGGTGTGCATCATTGATTTTAAAGGGAGTTGATGATAGATATTTACCTTTGGTGGAGTTTGCTTACAACAATAGTTTTCATTCATCCATTTCCATGGCTCCCTATGAAGCCTTGTATGGTAGGAGGTGTAGGTATCCTATTGGATGGTTTGAAGTTGTTTAGACCTTGATTCTTGGTCCCGAGTTGAGTTATAAGTCTTTGGAAAAGGTTCATATCATAAGGAACCGGTCGCAAACGTCCTATTGTCGGCAAAAGTCTTATGCCGATGATAGGAGAAGGGATTTTGAGTTTGAAGAAGGTGATAAGGTGTATTTTAAAATTTCACCAATGAAAGGGGTGGCTAGATTTGAAAAAAGGGGAAATTGAGTCCTCGTTATGTGGGTCCCTATGAAATCTATTAAAGGGTTTGGAAGGTTGCCTATAAATTGAAAATTCCTAGTGAATTGACTTCGGTTCATCCAGTTTCCCATGTTTCTATGTTGAAAAAATATATCGGTGATCACAAGTCCATTCTTCCTATTGAGGGTCTTGGTGTCAAAGATAACCTCTCTTATGATGAAGTTTCGGTTAAAATTCTTGATAGCTAAGTAAAGAAGTTAAGAAATAAAGAGATGGTTTTGGTAAAGGCGTTATGGAAAAATCATCTAGTTGAGGGTGCAAAATAGGAGGCCGAGTCCGACATGAAGTCCTATGACCCTCATCTTCTTGAAAATTAAGGTTAGTCATTCTTTTTAACAATATAAATATGACTAGAATTTGATGTTTCTTGATTTTTAGGTGATGTTTTGCACATTCTGCATTTTTGAAAAAAAACTTACAATGAAGGTACTGTAGTATTTCTATTAAAAACTTAAAATTTTGCATTTCTCTTGTTTTGAGTTGTGTTGTGCATTTTGATATGGTGAGTCTTTATGAAATTATAGGTAGCATGTTGTCAACTTGAACCTTGTGCTAATTAACTCATGTAATGTATCTTGCGCTCATATGTGTTGTGAGAAGGAAATTCCTCATGATGAAGTGTTTTGAGCCTTATGTGTGGTAATATGTGTTTTGACATTTTCCTTATTTAAATGACATAATTCATGTTGGTTTGAGATATTTGATTTGTTTGGTTGCTACTCTTGAGTCTATTCCTTCCTTCAAAAGAATGTTAGTATCATTCGGGGATGAATGTTCCTAAGGGGGGGATAATGTAACACCTTAACAATCCAAGACACATTGTAAAGCCAAACATAGGTGTCAGAAGGTCTAAGTAGTACTTCTAAGTATATTTTGAATGAATATAGGTCGTTTAGGAGGTTTAAGAACCAAAACATCTATGACGTCCGAGAAGTAGGTTCAAAGGGATATTAGAGTGCCTTAGCCTATTTGACTAACTTTAAGGAGTCGGAAATGTACTAAAATTGGTGAAAAGGTAGCTAATAGGTGTTTGATTAAAGATATGACTGAGGTAAGTTCCAGTTATGTTTCTAGGCTTAAACTGACTAAAATCTCACAATTTAGGGTCTAAACGATGTAGCTTAGAGGTCCAACAAAATAGGAGAAAACTAAAAGACCTCTAACATAATTGTTGTTGGAGTAATTGACGGATAGGACATACTTTCGTAGGTCAATCTAGAGTTCGTAGATTGCGGTCATAGTTCATGTCTTCCTGATAGGGCTTCACTAAAACAAGCATAATTTTTTACACGGAATTTGGATTTCAGTAAAATTGGTGGCGTTGCAAAAAGGATTAAATTATCTATAGTATAATTGGTCATGGAAAACTTTGGTATTTTTTATTAAGAGTTATATCCAATTGAAGATGACCTAATCAATAATTTCCCCTAAACTAACTGCCAACCTTCTCCTATGGTCATACCAACATTTTTTAGGTCCACTTACTGATTATAATGGTCGATCATAGTTCGTGTCAGACGCTTGGTAAAGGAGGTCTCGATCGATGGACATAGACCCCAGAACACCTTGGTCTACACAATATAGGTTTATTTCATGGGTCGAGACTTAGCCGATTTTCTGAGTTGGCCTTGTGGAAGGGTTGCATTGGTGAATTATGGACTTAATGTCCGGACCGTTGGGCAGACTACATCCGTGGATGGCGACTGTAGGTTGCACCTACAATTTTTGAAAAGCTGAAAGCTAGTATGTGTTTTGATACTGGGTGTTCTTGGGAATCTTTAAGCTTCTACTAAGAGACCTCCTTTAGAAGATCATGGATTGACTAGAATTCAAGGTTTAGCCAATTCTTTCAAGCTTCCATGAGTTCTCTTTTTGCTTCTGTCCACACCTTCAAACATAGACTAGTACTTTAGATTTTCATATGTTTAATTGGGTTGTATTAATTTCCTATATACTTATTATCTTTGTTAGTATTTTTGTACATTGACTTTCATGTTCTAGGAATTAATTAAGAAATTATTTGTTAGACTTTTGGAGTTTATGTGTACTCTATTTGACTCTTGCATTTAAATACACTTCCGGGATAAAATCCTAGCCATTAAATTCTTGGGACATGAACAACTTCATGAGTCGCGGCTTAAATTTAAAACACTTTTGATTTAATTCCCAAACTCACGAAATTCCGGAGATAATTCTTCTCGAGTTCTTTTACAGAAGTATCAGTAAAGAAATTGGGGTATTGGTTTACCAAGTTATCCATGGTAGTTTTGTACAACAACCATAAGCGGTAGCAGCTCAACTTCTCGACCATTGGACAAAGTCCAACCAAGAAGCAAAGAGGGATTTAATCTTAAAATGCCTCTCAACTTATAGCAATGATTTAACCAAAAAGGTTAGAGAGATTGATCTACTGTTCATAAAAGATGACCTCTACTTCCTAACATATGAGCACCAAAAGTTGAGGAGCAAAGAGGATGGACAAACTGAATAGATTCTCACATTCCTCATCAGAAACGCTACCACTTAGGATAAGGTATTGGATAAACTAAGGGAAAATACATTGAAGTTAAACTATATTACTAACTCCCACATTGTACTTATTCGGATACTAGGCTCTCAAATAGATAATGTTCTGAAGGATTTCTAGACGAGTTAGAGAGGGGTAGCCTAACCAAAGTGAGGTAACACCTTCTAATAGAACCTCAGAGTGATTTTCATAGTGCCATAAAATTAACTAAGACGTTGTTTGAGAGATAACCCAAAACCTTTTTAATCCTTTAATTATTGTTTTCGTAAATAGTGGTGTATTGAGTGTGCAGATTAATGTGTTGAAACTACTTGAGAAATGCAGATTGGAGAACAAATAATCCATTTAGCTTGTCGTCTGAGAGGTTAGAGTGTCAGACTTAAATTACAATTTGGCTCAACATAATTATAACTTGGAGACTATAAAAACTCGGGGATCTCACAAATTCATTAGCAAATTACCCACTAAGTCACCTAAGCCGATAAAGACCGCCATTTAGACCACCATTATTTGGGGGTCTTGTAGATCTTGATTAGGTAAGAAACCACAAATCATGTCACCGACGGGATCGGAAAATACAACTAATGATTATAAGTTGAGGTTGTTGATGTGCCATGAGATCTTGGCATGTTTGATGCTAAAAACTAAGCATTATTGCTAGAATCTAGTATATATAAGTTGATATGATGTGCTTGCTGATGTTGGACAAGTAAAACATGTGGACGTGGAAAATAGAAAGAGAAGAAGACTATTTATTCTTGAACAAAGATAACAAAGCTCAAGACGGTCCATGGTCTCTTTTACGGTCCATCATGAAGCTCGTAAAGAATGTCCAATTAGTAAGCTTTGTAGAGTTAAGGTTGATTTTATCCAAGGAAAGATCATGGATGCCCAGATCGGTCGTGGTGATCAAGATAGCTCGTGTTGTTGCTCATTATGTTTAACTAGTGGGAATGCCTTGATGGACTATGTTTTGGTTTGGCAAAGTAAAGACCATGGAATCCCTATTGGGTCATGGACCTCATGACGAGTCGTGGTTCTATTCGTGACGGATTTAAAGTAGACATGCATTGAGGAGTAAAGTTTATCGTGGTTGTTCGTGAAAAGGTTCGTGATCAAAATCATGAAGTGTTTCCGGTATCTAGGCATTGAAATTTCAAATTCAATTTTACTACGTTCCGGCCATGGCATGCTTCATGGACCGTGAAGCACGTGATGGATCGTCAGGTCATCATGAAGCTGCCCAACGTTGAAGTCCTACTTTGAGTAGGACTCTTTTTAGACTTACTATTTGAATTATTTATGTTTTAACTTTTAATTAGCTCATCATATCTGGAATGAAAAACTACTTTCTAAATTTTATCTACTCTTGTTTTTTAGTGATTAACATTGAATCGAGGATTAATGTTTTTTTTTGGTTTTTGAATACCAAGTGTTCTTTGATTCTACAAATTGTCGTAAGTGATTTCTTATAATGCAGTCATTAATTATCTTTGCTTATTTGATTGAAAGAATGAGTAGCTAAACACCACAACTAGGTTTGTGGGAACGATCACTTAAATCTAAGTGTAGATTCGTAATACGAGTAGAATGTAATTCATATTTTCAATATACAACTCAACTTTCGTTATTCATTTACTATATTGAGTGCACCCATTAGAAGGTTCCTGCATCTTTAAATTGTTCGAGAGAAATCAATAGTTAGTGAAAACTTGAGTTGAACAGTTGAATTGGAGTGAATATTTGGAGAGAAGAGAACTTTGATTGTAAACTGTGCGAGGCTAAAATCTAATAACTCTCTAAGACCGAGAAGATTAGAGTGGAAAATTATCGAACAAGAACAAGAAGTAATTGATACACCTAACTCGCATGTAAATTGCATAGGTAATTATTACCTGAAACACGTTCATGAATAAACACTAGATATAACATCATGGTAAGTAGAGCCCTGGTTTCATTCATTAATCGTGACAACCTTGAAGTTAACATTCTATTGATTTTGTTAATCTGAATATTTTAACAATAATGGTTGAATCTGCCTGCCATACCCATTTGACATTTTTTTCATTGCTTTCTCTAGGATATAAAAACAACATTTTTGTAAAGGTGACAATAAAACTATTTAAGTAAAGAAATTCTCTATGGGATCAACCTAAAATCTCGTTGAGTTCTATAACTTGTCTTCGACTTTTTATACTTATTAATTGAAGTGTAAGTTTGGACGTATTACTATTTTGGGTCATACAGGGGTCAATTACTTAATATCTTGATATCTAAGATCCAATTAAGGAGATACGTTCCATTCACAACATATTTTAAGGTTCAAGATAAAAATATTTGGAAATTAGAGGTGAAGAGATCATCTTCATCTCACTACAACCCTTATTGATAAAGTCGTAGTGATTAAGAGTAGATGTTCTTCATTAAAGCTATAACTTGTTTATACAGTTGCATAACCACAATAAAAAAAAATCCATTATGTTAGTTCTCCAAAAAAAACAAACATAAGCTTGAACATTAGTTTTTACTATTTTATTGTATTATACCCATAGAAATATAATACAATTATTCCGTAATTAAAGAATCGAACTACGCTCGATTGTATTGATCTAGCATCTATACATGATTTCTCTAAAATCTAGTATTTCAAATGTTGGAAAAATAATATACCTTGCCACAAAAAAAAATTAAATACATATTACTGAATTACTGTGTCAATGTTTTACTTATTGTACTAGATTATGATTTATTGAGCAAAACTTTGAAGGTTATGTATTATGTATCTACTCTCAATTACCAATTACGAAAATTGAATTTTAAAAATACAAAATAAAATATCAAACCTTCACCCCTTCGAGACACATATGTTAATTATATTAACAAAAAGGTATAAAGAAAGGTAACATAAACCTAACCTCCAATTAATCATAATGTTGGTTACACTTTTCAAACAACAAATCATTAAGCCCTACACCTAAGCTATCAGGACTCTTCTAATATAAAGTAAAAAAGGAAAACTTGCGTACAATTTTTTTCGTAGTAACCTGATATAGTGCAGTAACGAATTAGCATACGACAAAAATTTAAAACGGTCGATGTTGTAAATTTAACTCTAAGAAATCCCCAAACAAATTTCTTAATTAATTAAAGACCGAAATCAATAATATTTTCTTCTTTTAATCCACCATTCTCTTCTTTCTCAAATCCTAAGACAGAACCTTGAGGAAAAAATTCAATAGAAGACTTCCATTCAAGATTCTTTAATTTTTTTTTCAAGATTCTTCTTCAAGGTAAGTCCTTCTCCAAGAATTTCATTCTTTAAATATCAATTTCCTCCATAAAGTTATGAATCAATAATGAAAATAATAAGTTTTGTCCATAGAGATTTCAAGAAAAAAATTCAAGGATCTCAAGAAAGGGTTTTCTTAATTTTTCTACTTCAAGGTAAAGTTTCAAGGCTTGTAATCATGTTCTTCTACAAGATTCATCAAGAACCTTATTCTGATAGGCATGCAAAGGCTATCAGAGTGTTGGACTAGTTCATCCTGAAACCCTACAAAATGAACCTTTTTTGTGTTATAAATTTTGAGAAGCTTTCTTAAGCAAACACTTGAGTTTTAAACTGAGTTTTTGAGCAAGTAAATACGAGTTTTGAAGAATTTATAAAACATGATTAGTATTATAGATGAGTATACCATGCATGTTTAAGCCATATGGTATATAGATATGCTATCAGTTTTTATGTTGTAACTTCCCGAGTCATCTATGATCATATGACAATATGATTTTGATATATTTTGAGGAATAATTTTCAAATATGAATTTAGTAAGAGCATAAGGGAGCTATGTATTCCCAGAGGTATCTTTTTTTAAATAGACAAAATAATTTTTTCATTTCTTATTGAGTTAATGAGTTAAGATATATTTAAGAGCAGTTACCTCTTTAAATGAGACATAACTTATTCATGTAGAATTTTTGTGGGATAGGACTAAAGCTTTCTTCTTGAGAGACATGTTCTAGTATTTGTCCAATCAAACTGTTTGGATAATGGAAAATAACAAGTGAGAATCATGCCCACTCACCCTTCTTCCACGGTATAAGTATAAAATCATAGTTGAATAGAGTTTAATTTATTTTATTTCACATTTAAGTCACCTTTCACCTTGTCTTTGTTTTGAAGTCAAAAAATTGTTTAATTCCCTATCGCACATAAAAATTTCCCTTAGAAACCACCTTGTTTATGAGTTCAACACTCCACACCACCTGTCCATTGCCATTGCTAAAATTGATTTTTGTTTTATGGCATAACATTTTGATGAATGAGAAAACTTTAAAGAAAATGAGGTTCGCCCAGATATTATAGAAACAGGTTTAGGCCAGTAGGCCACTTATTAGTAATGAATGAGTACAACATGTAGCAATGGGGAGAATCCAATAAGGACTCTCTTTAGAAAAACATATACTATCATGTTGTTAATTGTATTCAAAGCAAGTTTCTGAATTTTTTAAAATTATTTTTCTCTCTGTTCCACGTTCATATGAGTACCTAAATTTTCTACTGATGTTTTGAAATTTCATGCAGTTGTAAATTTTAATAAGGTAAGTTTTGGATCATTACTTGATATTAGTGTTGTAATATGTAAAATTCTTGTCATTCATAATTAATTTGTTGTTGGTTAAAAATTTAACCTACGCCCTAATAACTTTTTTTTTCAAAAACGTTGATAAGGTCTTGGTAAAAGAAGTTTTGTAATGAACTCAAACCGCTCTCCCTCGTTTGATATATTTTTATTAGTGATAATAGAATTACATGACATTATCAGTTTGTCTTGTTTAAATAACTCATATAGTTGTGGAAACATCACTATGACAGAATCGTTCTACTTTTGGGAAATATTAAGTGATAGTGCATGGACTGAATGCATATCAAGAACTCGCTTATTTTAAATTCCATGAACACAAACAAACGACACAAACCATTTTTGTATTATTTATCTAACTAATTCTATTTGAGCTTTAATAATTCAAAATCTCTTCTATCTTCATGTATTAAAAATTGACCCTTAAATTTGGTATTTGTCCAAGTAGTAGTCTATTTTATTGTTTTTCCTAGTGTGATTTGGCCGAAACCTTCTTTTGAATGTTATATTTGCATATTATCGCATTATATCATGTGAAGGCGTATCTTATGCGTATAAAATTTTGTGTCATTGCCAGAGAATATCGTCCGAAAATTTACCATCAGATGTTTGATTATTTAAGATATGACACATGTTAATCATGGGTGATGACCCAATATCTCGAGCCATAATGACGCCTATCAACCCGACCGTAGGCAAGCCAAACCATGTCCTAAACCTTGTGAGTAATAGTATTGAGGGGAACTATCCTTAACGAAGAGAAGCATCAATGAAAATAAGACATAAGAGGAAGGTTGAAGTGAAACCAAAACTCTATATACAAAAGATACCTCACAGAAGCTGGTTACTGAAAGAGTAAAAGTCCAAAAAGTGGACCTTAGAAAGAAGATCGTCTAAAAAAAGCAAAAGTCATGTCAAAATGTAAATACAGAAATGAGATAAGATATCCCAGAAAGCCATGTGCTCACCCACGTCCCTAGAACAGATTATTGCAGGATCAAACTCAACACTGATAGCTTGTGATCTAACCTGCATCATATAAACAACTTCATAGTGTAGAATGAATACCAAAGCAAGAAGTACCATGTATACATGATAGGACGACTGGGAAAGAAAATTAAAATCAGATGGAAAAGATAGGAATCAAACACTAACAAAGGTCAACAAAAATAAGAGTAGAGCAATCAGAGAGCAAGTCTAAGGATATTAAATCTAAATCTAGATAGCTATCCCCCCAACCCCCCCCCCTACACACACAAGATTTTCTAGGACACTCAAGCACAAACAAAGAAGAACCCGAACAGACTCCCATTAGCCCAATAGGTATAGAGAGAAGCAACAACTATGGAACCCAAAGAAAACAAAAGTACGAACCGACACAACCAATAACTCAAACCCAGTAAAAAATTTTGACTTTTATATCGAGCCATCTAGCTCGCCAGAAAATCTGGGGCATTACCGAGCCAGGTAAGTAAACATTTAGAAGTGAATTCTCTATGATTTTATATAAGTCCCCTCAGTAATGTGCATAAATCCACTCAAGAATCCCTATTCCAACAGCCCAATAGGCTACCACTCTGAGGGCCCTACCCAAGCAAATAAATTATACCGTCTAACACTCCCGGGAGCACTGCCGTAGGAAGAAAGAGTTAGCAAGCTTGTTAACTCAAAAGAGGACCTAAAGTAGGTTATATCGTACTACACAAAAA
This sequence comes from Solanum pennellii, assembly GCF_001406875.1. Lineage (NCBI taxonomy): Eukaryota > Viridiplantae > Streptophyta > Magnoliopsida > Solanales > Solanaceae > Solanum > Solanum pennellii. The sequence goes on from NC_028644.1 coordinate 16,112,133, forward strand.
TTAATCACCTCGTGGACTTCCATATAGGTAAGTCATTTATAACTCCCAAGGGGCCTACCAAATGAAAGTCAGAGTGTGCGGGTAAAATCAACACCGTATAGGATCCAAATTCCAAAAATGGGTGAATCAACTCCAAGACAACGTCAATCAACATCCACTATCAAGTACCTCACACCACAATCGACCGCCTGACACCAAACAAGGAAAATACCATGCCTCCAATAACATATTGGTATCATAAAAATAAGGAGAGAAGCCAAAAGGATCACACGCAATAAAAATCCCAACACTGAGTCAACTATCAGAACCAAGTCTGCTATGCCGATCTGCAAGGATTTAGTCCATCCACATTGGCGTCTCATACATACAAAAGTTAACCAGGTGCATGGGTCTAAGGCAATACTAGTCTATCCTAGACTAAGGACAAAGATAAATTCCAAAATAAATAAACAACCAACTAGATACTACGCATGCAACGACGGATACACAACCAATCATGTAATTCACCAGTACCGACAGGTAAACAACCCTTCAACAAAATGGTACTTAACCTGAAATGGCATGAAAAATCAACCCTGCAACTTTGTTTATGAGAAGAAGAGATGACATACAAGCAGCACACCCTAATTCACACAATAATAAAATCACCCTAAATCTCAAGGATGGGAAGTTGTAGCCTACTTGAAGGACAACTACACACGCTCCAAATCAGTCCGCCGAAGCATTTCCTTTCTGAAAAGCCTTTGATTTTTGCCACGCTTTAAAAATTAAAATCACATGATTAGCACAATTTTTACACACTAAATCATAAAAATCGGAGAGAGAACCATTTGCTATTCAAAATTGATAAATGCCATGCCTACAAAAGAATTAATTGCTTCAAGTGGTCCTAAAAACTCCCTCAAATTTGTACTCCCAAATGGAGCACGTCTAGGAGCTCGGAATAGCTACATGCAATAAAAAAAATGCAAAACTTTTCGCAAAAAAAGTCTTTGTGAAGACATCATATTGGAGATACACCACAATCAAAGAACTTCTGACATGCTCCATAGAGTCACCCACATATACAAAGCAAACTAGAACAAACAGGACTTCGAATCACTCAAAATGGAGTTCTATAACTCGAGATAGTGAAGTTTCAAAATCACGTTGAATCTCATTAATCCCTATTTAAGTAGTCACAGTTCTTGTTGCTAAAATCTAAATCTAGTTGTCAAAAGACTTAATACTAGTTTATAAAGGTTTGCACCAACAACACTTGCTTTTGCAATAATTTTTAAAAGAGTCTCCGAATGGACCTTTGGAAATCTTTAGGGACTCGATGAAAATAGACCAGATATGCTACCTAACTAAATTTTACATTGCAGACTCAGTGGCACAATTAGAATTTCCCTACAACGTCATTTAAACGAAAAATGGCCCCAAACCTTAATGCATTTTTATCCAATTTCTAGTATGGGCCTCGAAATATGACCTGAAGCCCCCGGGAAGCACGCGAAGAGTCCTTTTAGACCACACTCATTATTCCAGAATGAACTGTGCTAACATAATTCTCATACGAGCTGATTTATCAACAATGTGGACCCATGTAAAACTTAAGCCAAAATTCAATGACTAAAGTGCCAAATTGCCGCAAAGTAACACTGAAAGACTCGTAAATCATGCCAAACATGCTACTAGCCTAATTTGGCCGCTCCAGAGATGATGCAATTGTTAGAATTTCCATTTTAGGTCAGTTACTATAGGTTATGACGAAATCAACTTTATAAGTTTTAAAATCTCCAAAATAATGAGAAACGACATAAAACCCAAACAAATGACCATGAGACGGAACAGTTAGCCCGAACAAGTCATAAATGACATATGATCCATACATAAACACTCTTAATGATGGAAAAGGTCATAAACATAGAAATGTCCTGGAGGGTCGTTACAACATCCACTACTAAAAGGACTTTCGTTCGTAGGAGAGAAAGTCAAGAAGTACATGTAGGATCAAATAAGCAAGGGAACCGCTCTCGCACCTCCCTCTCGATCTCCTAAGAATCCTACTAGGTCATGCCTCATATAGACCTTCATCACAGGAATGGCTATAGACTTCAATAGCCTCACATTTCTAGCGAAAATTGTAACTAGTTCCTCAATATATGTGAGATGATAATAAAACTCATGACATTATAAGAGAGAACATGAGACTCATCTTGAATAAATTGACGCAACATCAAAGGATTAAAACAGGATAAATAGCTCATAGGCCACATCACAAACTTCTTCAAAATCCCAAAAGGCCCAAAGTACAGGGGGATAAGCCTCCCTCACCTCCTAAATATCATCACGCCCTTCATGGGAGATACTAGGAAGAATACCTGGTTACCAACGGAAAATATCATTGGACGACTCGATCTGCATAAATCTGATGTCTACTCTAAGCCAACCCGAGCATATCCTAAATTAACCTTCGATGAACTATGACCTCTTGAAACAAGGTTTTACAAGACAACCTACACTCCTTAGACTCAAACAAACCAAATCAAGTGCGAAAATGCATTCTATACAAGGCCTCAAATGGGGCACTCTGAATGCTAGAATTGTAGGTGTTGTTGTACGCAAACTCCCCCAAAGGCAAGAACTGGTGCACCGAGCTCTGAAATCCATAACAAAGGCCTAAAACATATCCTCAAGAACCTAAATAGATGAGTCATCAAATCCATGAATGCTTCAGGGGCATTAGTAAAAAAAAGACATAACAAGGAACACAAAATGTCAAAAACTAGTCCTACATGTGTTCTTAGGGATGTTTGATTCTATAATCCTCAACTGATGGTTGTTGGATTTCAAGTCAATCGTACAAAGCACTACGACTCTTTAAAGTTATCGAATAGATCATTTATATGAGGAATAGGATAATTGTTCTTCACCGTCACCTCATCCAATTGTCTATAATTAATACATCTCCACATAGTACCGTCTTTCTTCTTACAAATATGATAGCGCACCAAAACGTAATACACAAGGAAGAATGAATTCCTTACCCATGAGATACTGAAGCTAAAACTAAGCTCCTTAAACTCAACTAATAAGTACAATACGATGCTATGAAAATAAGATTAGTACCCGACTCAAAATTAATGCCAAAAAATATATCCCGCTCAGGGGTTAGACTAGGAAGGTTAGTAGGGAACACATATAAAAAATCTCATACCACAATTAACTGAAAGGCCCTACCCTAGTTAACATCTCTAACATAAGCCAAATATTCCCAAAACCCCAGCCACAAGCCTGTGAGTTGTATATACGAAATAACCCCAACCAGTGTGCCATTACAAAAATCCTGCCACACCACCAGCTGAATACAAGGCATGGGTAATACAACAGTCTTGACATAGAAACCCCAGATCGCTCAATAAGGTGATAACAAGTCCATGCCCAAGGACAAACAAATATCCACAATACGAAGCACAATAAGATGCATCCCAGTATCCTACCACCAATAGTCACCATAGAAGATCAGAAAACTTGATTCACTACTAAAGAATTCCCTACTAGATAGAAACACGAAATGGCACCACTAAGGGCTCAAGATTCACCCACAATAGAGGAGCACAATAGACAGACACATAAAAATAAGTAGAACCATGATCAAAAAAGGATGAGGTGGACTGATCGCATAAGATAATCTTACATATGATCACATTATTTAATGTCTTGGCCACTACTCTAGCGGGAGCTGAATATAAATGATCCTAGGTTCCTATACCATGCGCATCAACGGTGGCACCTACACTCCCTCCCCGAGAGCCTCCCTGAACACTAGAATGCTGAATTCCTTCTTTTTTTGAGGGGATCTTATTGCTACTAGTCTCACTACTTGGGGAGCTGGTAAGGACGATCTAGAGCTAGGATATTGTATAGACTAATGTCCAAGATCCCCATACGTGAAGCAACCCCGCGATGATCAAGCCACTACGAGAGGTTGGCAACCCATACATGATGAACTTATCTGAAACATTTCATGACCTAATTTGGGCATGTGCTATAACCATCGTGATTGCGTTAGTTACCCTCTAATAACAACAATGATGCCTGAAATGGGTGACTCGGCTGAATTTGCTAAAACTTTGATGAACCAGGTCTTCAATATTCCTAGGCTTAAGACAGACCCCCCTAAAGTTGTGATCCTTCCCGGTCCTATTGATACTACCCCCGTAGGCCTCGCGATAGAGCTACTCAAATGCGCGGGCATGGACCACACCAATAAAAAATCTACCTACTGAAACCATAAAATACGACGCAATACATAACTACAAACTCAATCCATTAACGAAGGACTTGAGTATTTCCTTGATTGATTGAATGATCATGGAGGGATGATGGGATAACTCATGAAATTTGGCCTCATTCGCAGATACCGTCATGGAGCCCTACTCTAACCTCGAGAACTCATCAAAATTTCAATTTTTTAACGCTCTATGGGATAAATCTTGTTAAAAAAATTCCAAGAGAACTTTGTCCACTCTATTAGCAATGACCCTGGCGGTATGGTCTCAAAGAAAGAGCGCATCCACTGCCTGGCCAGCCCATCTAACGTATAAGCTGTGAACTTCCCTCCCCTCTACTCTACAAACCCAAAAGCCTGCAATCTACTCCACTAACCCCAGAGTCTGATGTCGCTCTCGGCATTTAGTAAAGAACTCTTGTGCATCCTCGCCAACTGCACAAGCAAACATCCATGGTTATAATCTCAAGAACACCCCATGCATCTTTTGTTCCCTTAGTCGAATAACTTTGTTTAAAACATCCGGCTGAATGGCAGCATGTGCTGACGACTGCTGAACTTCTAGGACCGCTGAGCAAGCTTCATAATTTGTATTGGGGCTTAATGTTGTTCAATTCCACCAATAGTCGCTAAAATATACATATGCATTATCTATACATCATAGGCGGTAGCTGGTGTTGGTGGTGGCTAGCCTAGTCCAGGCCCCACCGGCTAGGAAGGAATCTGGTCTAACTAAGGCTCTGCCTATGGATTTCGGGTACTCCTTCCCTCGAGTTGGTATTACAGCCCGACCTCGGGGTCGACCTCTATTTCCTGTGCGAGCCATTGTGTGATACAATGAAACAAGTAGTAATCGATAAATTTTACTATAAAAGAATGTGCTAGAAATATACAAAATAAGAGAACTCCCTAAGGACCTCTTGTAGCCTCCTGAAGATGATTCACAGACATCTTCACACTGATCTTTATGACTCTACTAGATGTTAGCTCTGGACTAGTGAAACTGAGGAACCTACTTAAAGCTCAATCTAATGGAAACTAAGTCTCATCCTACTTAAAGGTTGACTGTGCGTGCTCCAAGTTACTCTGCCAGAGCTTTTCCTTTCCGAACAACCTTGGAATTTTGTCATAATACTAAAAATTCAACCATGTACGATCATTTATTAAAATCATCAAAATTAGAGATAGACTATTTTTTTAGTCTAGATCAGGAAATGTGGGACTAGAACGATAATTTTTGGAATTGACTCCAGAAGAGGACCAAAACACTCCACCAAGCTTGTGCTCCAAACGGAGAACATCTCGGGGCATGGAAAACTCCTTGCAACAACAAACCATAATGCAAGATTTTAAACAAAATAGACTTAGGAGAGCCACTTACAATGCTGATACACCACAATCAGAGACTTTATTACACACTCAAGATGCTACACATACAACCAACTCAAACTCCAATTCGGACATTGAATTACCAAAAATGGAGCTCGAGAATCCATATATTAACGTTTCAAAATAAGAAAGAATCTGATTTTAACAATTGGAATAACAACAGTTGTGGACTCTAAATGCTAAATCTAGTCGCCAAAAGATTAAATTCTCGTCACTAAAGATCTGCACCAGCAACACAAGATTTTTTGATTTTTTTTTAAAAGTCTCTAAATAGACCATTAGAATTCGTTCGAGACCCGATGAAAATAAACCACATATTCTACCTCATTCAATGTCATTGTAGGAATTTCAATACGAGGTCATTTCGAAAAAATTGGTCCCACACCCAAATTTTTGCCAATCTCCAAAATGGGCCTCGAAATAAGACCACAAGTTCCAAAAATCTCACCAAAGGTCATTCTAAACAGAAATCAACATTCCGAAACTAACTTCCTTGACAAAATTATCATACAATTGTGTTTACCAAGAATGTTAATCAAAGTAAAACTTAAGTCATAATTCAAAGGCTTATGTGCTAGATGTCCCCAAAGTCAGACTGTATGCCTTAGGACTCCTGCCAACCATGCTAACAACCTATTTTTGCTGTTGTGGATCTTGTGCAACTTTCAGATTACCATTTGATGTCGTTTACTTGAGGTTATGACTGAAATCAACTTTTCAAGTTTCAAAAGCTCCAACAGGATAACGGGTATAAAACCCAAATGAACGACTCGACGATCAAATAGTCAGTCCTGGTAAGTCATAAATTACTTGTGGTCGCTAGGGGAAAGCTCTTAATTATGGAAAGATGACATATACATAGAAATTACCTGGAGGGTCATTATACCATAGAACAAGAAGCAACACATCGAGCACAAAATAGACAACACATAATATCCGTAATGATGTTATTTATTAAAGGTGTTCAAATTCTCCTTCAATATAGCAGCACAAACCTTGTTCCAAAAAAGCAAATAAAATCTATCACAACTTGGGTGGAGTTTGTCAATGTATTCTTAGTGGTTTCCCTCTAAGTGACCATTGCAATTGTAAACTAAGTGATCATTAATATGGACACAAACATAGAACTATTGACTAAGATTGGGCACAGAGTTTAAGAGTAAAAAAGAATTTCAAAACATCTCGCATATAGTAAGCTATGGCTATAAAGTAAAACAAGAAATTTGATATTAAATTGTTACTAGGTGTGGAAATTTGTCCCTTTTTATGGAATGAATAAAAAGAAAAGGCTATCGCATATATTGTTATAGAGGTAAAATCCTAATAGCAACTATTTTATATTTCAGGTCTACCAATAGTAAAATGGAAAAGCCAATGATGTTATATCTCTGGCATTCCATTTGTCTTGCTTTGAGTTCTCACTAGCATTTTATTTTTAGATTTTTATTGAGAAATAGTACTCCTCTAACCAGGTTAATCAAGAGTCTGGGGAGGGAAAATTGACAGAGCTCTACTAAAGAATGTGCTAGATATATTTGTTGAAATTGGATTGGGGTCAATGGATTATTATGAGAACGATTTTGAAGATGCAATACTCGAGGAAAAACAACTTATTATGCTTGCAAAGATTCGAACTGCACATGAATCTTCAAGGATACAATCAGAAGCTTTTCAAGAATAATAAGACGCGTGTCCTCGACCATTGTTACTTCAAAATTGTTCTCATAATAATCCATTGACCACACTCAAATATTAACAATTATATCTAGTACATTCTTCATTATAGCTCTGTCAATTTTCTCTTTCTCATGCTCTTGATCAATCTTGTTAGAGGAGTACTGTTGCTTGATAAAAATTTAAAAAGAAATGTCTCCGACAACTCAAAGCCAGAGAAAACAGATACCAAAGATATAGCAACATCTCTGACTTTTTCATTATACATTTGGAAGATTTGAAATAGGAAACAATTGCCAGTACGATTTTACATCTATCCCAATTTATGTGATACTCCTCCATTTTAGTCATTCCCCAAAAAAGGACATCTTTCCATATTTTTAAAAGTTTAAGTTCAAATTTCTTGTTTTACTTTATAGCCATAAAGTTTCAATAGCTTAATTTCTACCACTAGTTTCAAAATTCCTTCTCTTTCTCTTCTAATCAAACTTTTTTTTACTATGATCATCCATTAAAACATATTCACCTGAGTTCAGGTCATGGCTTTTATATTGTTTTTTGTAATTATGATTTTTTGGGTTTTCCCTCTTCTAGAATTTGTTATTCGGTTTGACACGATACTCAAATGCTGCCACATCTTACTAAAAAAAATCTAAAATAAGATAAAACAATCAAATATGTGGAAGTTATCACGAGTAAATTAATCTAGCACATAATGAAACGTTTAGAGGCTTCTCCGATGCAATCTCATAAAAATAAATATGTGAATGATGCTTAGGACAAATATCAATGCTACAGCTTCTAAGGTAAGAATATTTGAGTTAATGGATAATATAATCGCAAGGTTAGCATAAAGAAGGGACCGGGTAGTAGAACAAAGTTATTTGGAGTCAAGGTTAATGGGGAAACAAGATTAACTTTGGAAATAAAAGTGCAAATTTTTACATACCTCCTAGAGGGAAGATATGTATATCACAGTAGTGGTGAATGAAGCCTGAGAGTGCTTTACAGAAGTAAGAGAGGATATATGCAAAAGTTCGCACCATGTTTGAGATGATCAATCCCCATACGTCCTCTATCCAAAAACATGAAATGTAAATTAGAGACATCACAAAAGAGCGTAAGCCCCTCAGAGGGCAAATTTAAAGAAAGACTATTGAGTATCTATCTCATTTCAAGGAAATCATCTCTTGTAGTAGCAATTTTCTCCCAAAAGAAGTAGAAAAAAATTATAGTTGTTGAACAGACTATATTAATGATTACCAAGAAAAAGGGAGCCCAAGAAGAAGAGATAAAATTGACTTGCTGGGTTATCTCTATTGCTTATGTAGATTAAGTAAAAAAGAAGGAAAATTTTGGACCTTTCACCACTTGCAATCATGAATTTGCTAGTGTCTAGTGTGATAATACATAAAACATCAACTTGATTCCTTTGTCTATTGATAAGCATTCTTGTCGATGTAAGACATAGTTCTATCATTGTTACTGATACTATATGACATAAAAATCATATGTCTGTAAATACGCTTTAAGGGATGATCTTCTTGTTTTTTTTCCCAGTAAATTCAATATAAAGACTAGATTTTTTGAATATTTTCTATTTTTAAGGTAAGTAATTTATAGGCAAAGTAGTATTGGAAAGATTTGGATCACACATGGTTCTCTTCGTCGTTATGATTTTGTATCCATTCTCCCCCCCCCCCCCTTTCTTCTTGTTTTTCCGGCACCTCAATTAGTTGTACATTAACATAAATAAATAAAATCATGTAAGTATAAAATAATAGATAGCTCCTTCAAATAGATGATGACATGACCGAACAATTGGGTTGAGGGATTCACAAGTTTCCAGAGGACAACGTTAACACTATGCCTTATCAGCAAGAATTTAATGAAGTGTTTTAGTTACCTACATTAGTGCAGAATACACTAGAAGAGATGAAATAATGATCAAATACCTATCCAGGAAACATGTAATGTATTTCCTCCCCTCTATATCATAAATAAACTTTCAAGAAGTGTCCCAAGAATGATATCACTAGATAGTTAGTCCATTATTAACATTAGAGAAAAGAACTTCATTGTATAAACTTTTACGACACTTTTCTCAAACATGGATGCGGGACGGAACTCTACAGACTTGATGGACGGGCTTGGACTCGTTAGGTTTGGCCCATTACCTTGAGGATGATTTTCAATTTGATCATAACTTTTTTATCTTTGGACTGTTTTGCGAATGGAGTTGTCGGTCCTTCCCTTAATTCTTACAAGAGAGTAACCATAGGGAAGGACTAGAGACTCTATTTCCAGAACAGTCTAGAGACAAAAAATAATCATGATTACATTCAAAATACACATCTGTTGTTTGATAAAAGTGTCCATGTAGTTTATGAAATGAAGTGTTTTTCTAGTATGATAATAATGGACTAACAATTTTATAATATCATCCTTTGGACACTACTCAGAACTTTATTAATAATTTAGAGTAGATTAAGTACTACATGTATATTGGTTACATATTCAATCTTTGTTTCCTCTCTTTTAATGTAGTTTGCATGCAATATATGTAATTAATATTCTTCATCCAATTACTACCGATATGAAATCGTTTTGAAGTCATCTTTAACAAAGTTGTGAATCTCACAGCCATGTTGTTCAATGATGTTATCATTCTATTCATCAAATCTATCTATTTATGTCGTACGCCCATGATTCATTTGTTTGATGAAAATATATAAAGTTACTAGAAAAGCAAGAAGAAGGGACAAAAATAATTACAAAACCGTAATGGTGGAGATAGAACTATGTGTTACTCAAATCATTTCAATCTTAATTTACTTGTAAATTATTTACCCTACAAAAGAAAAATTCTTCCAGCAATTCAATATATATAATGAGTTTAGTTGAAAAAAGATAAGATCACCTTTATAGTATATTTATGAACATAATGATTTATAGAGTAATGAAATACTTGTGGGCATGATTTATATTTCATCTTTCTTCTTTAAGATCATTGAATCTGTCACCCCATTGAAATACTTTAGTTAGTGCAATACCCTAGTGATAGACAATAGTAAAACATATACACATCATTATATCATATATTACTAAAATTGACAAACTAAAAAGATGAAAGAATGGATTACCATTTGATCTCTAGTCTAAATTAGATATCTATTTATGTAATATTAAATAATAATCTTTTAATTAATTTTTTTAATTTTAAGTTATTTATTTGAAAGATAATGACATAATTAAAAATTAAAATGTAAGTTAAAATATATTGTTGCTTAATTTACTAATTCAATTATCTAGGAAAATGAAAGGGTTCTTTGTCAATTAATTGATACTTCATAATAAATCAGTCAGTTACTAGAGTTAACACATGTAAGTTGTAATAATGAAATTAAATCACATTTATGGTATATATATATATATGTGTGTGTCTATTTTCTTTTAAATATTACTACGTTATGCATATAATTTTTTTTGTATAACACATTCAATATTTTTAGGAAGAGTGAGGACTACTAACAATTTATTTCTATTTACAACCTTCATTTATCTTCATAAATATTACTATTTATGTATCACTTACGTGCATGCCTCTTCGTCGTAAAGATATTCAGGAGAATTTAAAAAGCTTTATCAAGCTATAAATATGTAGACTTATTAATTAGGAGTAATAAATACATGAAAAGAAAGATTCAAAGAAAGCAAATGAGAAAAGCGAGTTTAGTTAGCTATTAGAATCTAGTTCACTACCTCTTCTTCCAATTAGGTTTTTAAGATTTTATTCTTATTGAAATCGTTGAAATTCAAAATAATTATATAGCAATGTACATGCATTTATTACCCTAGCATGCAATATAGCATGCAAATATTTTTATTGTCCTTTTAGCAATTGTTTGTACTTTGTGTTATGATAGAATTAGTCATTATTTTATTTTTTATTATTAGAATCTATTTTTTTAAAAAAAAAAATGTTTAACTTCATACAAAAAATATTGAAAGAATATTATGAACTGGAGGAATTATTACTTCTCACACAAATTTCAATTTTGAAAAAAAAAAATTAAGGTATATAACATAGTATTTTGAATTTCTATAATAAAAAGAAAAATTTGAGGACAATCTATGAAATATTCACCTGAAGAGACACTTGAATATTCTTTTAAAAATTCATCTCCTCAAAAACATAATTGTTCCGATCTAACTAATGAGTAGTTCTGCATTATTTTAAGTCAGACGATAACTTATTATTCAAGTTTAATGAAATATGCTCACCATTCCAATAGGTTTTGGATTTCGTGTTTTTATTTTTAAAAATTATTATATCTTAATATTCAAGAAAAAATAGTTTGTACTAATGGAATATACGTGCAAAGCACGTGTTCTGATAATAATGCATATAAAAATAGATATTACAATCTATAAATAATTCTACACTTTTAGTGTAATTTAAAATCGTTACAATTTGATTGACATGTAGTTTAATGCAAATTAAATTCGTTTTATCCTCCTACCTTGAAATTTATTGGAGAAAATTTCACATCAAAATAAAGAGTTTGTTGTTAATATATGGAAAAATAATTGAATGAATCTCTAGCTTATTATCTTGTAGTTTGAAAGTGTACGAAAGTACTTAACTATAATTATAATAGGTTATGTTCTTGCACATAAACCAAGATATTAAATACATGTCATTCATAAAAATTTGATTTATAAAATTTAAATAATTGGTAATACTAAAATATACTAAAATAGTATTCTTCTTATTGCAAGGAGGTCGAAAGCTTGTAGTTTCACTATACCCCTACCTTATAAAATATACATCCTCAATTAAAAATAAATTAGATTGAAATCAAGCTAAAAACAAATATCCTTTTATTAAAATGAAACTACACTCAAATAAAGATGAAACACACACATCGATTAATTAAAAACAAAACAGTCTTAAATCAAGTTACAAAAACACAGATCCATCATTAAAAAACAAACCAGACTCTAATCAAGTTGAAAAATAGAGATCAAATAAGTAAAAAGAAATTAGACTCAACTTAAGTTGAAAACTACAGATCCATGAGTTAAAAAGAAACCAGAGCCAAATCAAGCTGAAAAACAAAGATCCGTCTATTAAAATGAACGTAGACTCAAATCAGGTCAAAAAACATAAATGTATCCATTAAAAGAAACTAGGCTCAAATCAAGCTGAAAAAATAAATATCCAACAATCAAAAGAAACTATATTTAAATAAAGCTGAAAAGTACACTTCCATTGATTAAAAAAACGTAGACTCATATCAAATTGAAAAAATATAGATCCATCAATTCAAAAGAATTTAAACTTAAATCGAGCTGAAAAACACAGAACCGTCAAGTAAAAGAAAACTAACCACAAATCAAGGTAAATAACACATATCCATCAATCAAAATAAAATTAGACTCAAATAAAGCTGTGAAACACATATCCATTACTCAATAAGAAACTAGACTAAAATCAAGATGAAAAATTATAAATACATCAATAAAATAAAAGACACTCAATTAAAGCTATAACAAAACCTAGATCGATCAATAAAAAAACAAGTCTAAAATCAAGCTGAAACAGAATCCATCAATAAAAAAGATACTAGACTTAATATAGGCTTAAAAATACATATCCATCAATTAAAAAGAAAATAGACTTGAATCAAATTGAAAAACACGGATCCATCTATTAAAAACAAACTAGACTCATATCAAACAATGAATGAATAGAAACACTAACATTTAGCCAACCAATAGGCACCCAGGATGACAATCCTTGGTTCACTCATAGAGATGGACAACAATTTGATCAAAAGAACTAATAATATAGATAGGAAAAAGGAATGGACAGATGCACCTTTTAATCCCACGTTACAAATAAAAAATAAGTTATGAAGAGAAGGACAAAAATCTTACTTCTACAAGACGAGAAGCAACGATGAACACCAAAGAGGAACATGAGTGTTGATCATCCAAAGAAGAACATGAACTAGACTGTTATTATGGAATCTCATCACTATCGACTTATTCAGTAGAGAGAGGATGTTGAGAAATAAAATTATGAACCTTCTATTGCAAACCCTAGTAATATATTAGTTGATATAACAAAAGGCCTCTTTTTTGGACTGGGCCATTTATCTTGGCCTTTTTTATTGTGTGTTTGTGGAACTATATGGAAAACCATACTGTGGAATACATAGTTATACCTAATTAGCTTTAAAAATAGAAAAAGTAAAGTTGTAAATATAAATCTTAAATATTAAACTAGTCAAGATCATACTTTTTCAACAATATAACTAGTCTACATGTTAATTTTTTTTATTAATAAACCTTTTTTTTTATAAAAAAGTTTGTAGGCATAAAATTTGTCAACAACGCCAAATTATAAGAATTTATTAGTACCCAAGATACAAATTAGTTTTTTCAATTCACCTATACACTTGAAGTGTTACACGATTTTTTCATAGTAAAAATAATTTATTATCAATTTTTTTTTATTGTCATCACCAAGTAGGACGAAGTGTATACCAACATGTGTACATTATTCGACTTGAAAATGCTATTAAAAGCTTGTTGGAATTGACCAATTCCAAGTGAACAATAATTAAGCATAGTCGAAATTAAAAGTTTGGATAGATGTGATTAAATTTGTAATAAGATGTTGACGTATTAGGCCAAGAACATAGAAGTTGGTGTAATGCTAAATGACTAAAATACCTTACACATTTGTTCAAAAATTTATAGGGAAAATGCATAAGTAATCCCTCAACCTTTTCTTTAAATCACAAAGACACACTTATACTATACTAAGGTCCTACCACCTCGACCTTATTTTACAAATAACATTTTCGTCCTATGTACCACTAGTTAAAAAAAAACAACATGCGCTGGGCCCCAAAAGATAGCGCAACATAGGCTGAAAGGGCTAGAAAATTATTTATTAAATAAGTTCAGAAGGCAATAGGACCTTAGTATAGTATAAGTGTGTCTCTAGAATTTCGGGTATAGGTTGAGGTGGTACTTATGCATTTTTCCCAAATTATATGTCAATATTAATTTTTTTAAGGGAAAAGGGAACGACCAATACTAATTAGTAAAGTAAAAGTTGGTGTTCTATTTTCCGAAAAAATATCTGTGTTAAAAAAATAGTGTATATATATATATATATATA
>NC_028644.1:16127256-16183566 GCF_001406875.1 Solanum pennellii
ATATATATATATATAAATTTGAATATAATTTTGTTCCTACCATAAACCGACATATGCTAAAATATCCAATTGAACATTAAATAATAATTGCTTATCATCCTAAATATTTAAACTTCACCAACTAAATGTTACCACCTCATTGTTTTCCTTCATATATCACCAATTTATGGCCTTGTGAACGTTGTCAAACTCTTTATTTTTCTTCATTTATTGATTAAATCGGATAATTAGTTTATATAAAACTCTACTCATTAAGTAATCTTTTATAAAGACATCAAGAATATGTCAAATTCTCACCATTGAATAGAAAAACTCATGAGGTATACATTGAATCTCTTTACTAATTCCATGTAAATTTTATCCAATCATATTTTTATTTCCTCTAATTTTATGTTGAATAATGTTTTACTCCTATAAAAAAAAATTTGAGATCATATATTGTAAAATTATACAATTTTCTACAAGAACCTCGAATTGTAGAATTGTCTGCTATGAAAAAAATTCTCAGAACACTATAAAATCCTCATTCCTCAATGAAGAAAAGAACATTTGCAATAAAAATCCAAATACTTTAAATAAATTTTGTAACATTTTGGGATAAGGCACAAGTACCCCCTTAGACTATACATAGAATTTTTCGAATCACATCTTAACTACACTAAGATCCTATTACATCCCAAATCAATTTTTGAAATTTTGTCTCTTTTTTTTTGCCAATGTGACATCCAAACATCTCCCACGCGACCCAACTTGATGGACTCACAAATTGATTTACGTAAGTCAAAAGGTGTTTAAAAGTATAAAATAAACTAGGTAAATTACATGTACATCGCACGAGATTGAACTATTTAATTAAGCCTACATATAATCATTCTATGATATTCCAATCGATACATGCATTACATTGTACAAAACATTTTATTATAAGACACAACGTTCCTCTTAAATCTTTAAATGCTTTACTTTTTTTTTAATTTTTATTTTTGGTATTAAAATTATTTGTCATAGATAGATTTTAAGTATAAAAAAGAAGTCTAAGAAAAACTCCCTGAAAATAGTTGGTCAGATGTAATAAATAAATTTTAGTTTCCAAGAAGATATAATGAACAATATCAGATGATAAAAAAATAAACAAAAAAACGTTGAACAACAATACTCCCAAGTAAAGTGGAACATCGTGTTCATACAAAATTTGAATTAATAAAATTAAATGGACCAACTTGGACTCCTTTCTTATGAACCTCAATCAACCTCTTTTTATTATTCTATGCCATATCAAGTATATGCTAAAAATGACCCGAAAATTGTTATTATCATAAATTTTTTTTTGTCATTGTCTTGTAATAGTCATCACTATTTTTAAGGTTTCATTCACCGTCCCTAAATTATTTGAATTAAACCATAGTTATTATTATGGTCATAGTATAATGTTTTAAAAAAACCAATGCAATTATCAACCAAGGAATAGGTGACATCTGAATGTTCAAAACGTCATATACTAAACAAAAATTTTGACATATATCATATTAAAATCTCACAGCATAATTTTGTGATCGCTGGAATTCACAAAGACCCAATAATAATAATAAAGACGACCTTACTTTCCTGACAATAAAAAAAAGGCATTTTTCTTAATATACTTTTCAAAAAGGTAGTCTTTACAGTTTTTTTCAAGTTTAGAGTACACAAAAATAGTTGAAAGAAGCCAAAAGAAAAAGTTATTACATCTTTATCAAAAAAAACTTATAACTTTATCAAAAGAATGAGTTACCAGTAAAGAAAAAATGATCTTTAACGTCAATAGCTTAATTATCACTAAATATATATTTTCAAAAATTGCTACTTTATATAAATGTCCCGAAAGTCTACAGCAACATAGAATCCAATAACAATTAATTTGTATCGGTAAAGGCTGTAGGACCCTTTGTAAACGTGCATATTAATTGTCGATAAAGAAATTATTTTTAGCATAGCGTATTTTAGGCATTTGTAGTTGCACAAAAATATGATCTCTTATATGCCCAAAAAGAAGAGAAGAAGAAATTTGACAAATCAGTGAACTTTCTCTAAACGATGTGGACTAATTGTCTCTTTACAAATATTCTAGGAATAGGTGCAATGGAATAGAAAATGTTTGCACCCAACAAAACTGATAAAAATAATATACTAATTGTGGCAAACAAGAGAGAAATCATTTTGGTTCTTTTGACAACTTCATCATTGGTTCCATATTAGTCATCGAATAATGAACAACCCACAAATGATTTTTCCAAAAACTATATGAAGAAAACCTGTAGAGAGGGACAAAAGAGAAGATAATTTTTCAATAATCCTCACTAGAATTTTGAACATAATTAAAAAAAAGTCAGAAGAGTTGCAAAAAAAAGTTGCAATTGACACATGAATCACAAGGATTTATATAAAATTTTGCGCATTAAGTAATCTTTTATAAAGACATCAAGAATATGTCAAATCCTCACCATTGAATAGAAAAACTCACGAGGTATACATCGAATCTTTTTACTTATTCCATGTAAATTTTATCCAATCACATTTTATTTCCTCTAAATTTTATGTTGAATAATATTTTACTCCTATAAATAAAATTTTGAGATCATATATTGTAAAATTATACAATTTCCTACAAGAACCTCGAATTGTAGAATTGTCTGCTATGAAAAAAATTCTCAGAACACTATAAAATCTTCATCCATCAATGAAGAAAAGAATATCTGCAAGAAAAATCGAAATACTTTAAATGAATTTTATAACATTTTGGGATAAGGCACAAGTACACCCTTAGACTATACCTAGAACTTTTCGAGTCACATCTTAACTACACTAAGGTCCCATTACATCCCAAATCAATTTTTGTAATTTTGTCTCATTTTTTTGGCCAATGTGACATCCAAACATCTCCCTCGCGACCCAACTTCATGGAATCACAAATTGATTTCGTAAGTCAAAAGGTGTTTAAAAGTATAAAATAAACTAGGTAAATTATCTGTGCTTCGCACGAGATTAAACTATTTTATTAAGCCTACATATGATCATTCTGTAATATTCAAATCGATACATACATTACATTGTAAAAAACATTTTATTATAAGACACAACGTTCCTCCTAAATCTTAAAATTCTTTACTTTTTTTTTTCATTTTTGGTATAAAAAATTATTTGTAATAGATAGATTTTAAGTATAAAAAAGAGAGTCTAAGAAAAACTCCCTGGAAATAATTGGTCAGATGTAATAAATAAATTTTAGTTTCCAAGAAGATATAAAGAAAAACATCAGATGTTAAAACAAACGTTGAACAACTATACTCCCAAGTAAAGTGGAACATCGTGTCCATACAAAATTTTAAATAATAAGATTTTACTGGACGACCTTGGACTCCTTTCTTATAACTTCAATCAACCTCCTTTTTATTATTCTATGCCACATCAAGTATACACTAAAAATGACCCTAAAATTGTTATTATCATAAATATTTTTTTGGTCATTGTCTCATAATAGTCATCACTATTTTTAAGGTTTCATTCACCGTCCCTAACATATTTGAATTAATCCATAGTTATTATTATGGTCATAGTATAAAGTTTTTTAAAAAAATAATGCATTTATCAACCAAGGAATAGGTGACATCTGAATGTTCAAAACGTCATATGCTAATCAAAATTTTTGACATAAAACATATTAAAATCTCACAGCATAATTTTGTGAGCTCTGGAACTCACAAAGACCCAATAATAATAATAAAGACGATCTTACTTTCCTAAAAATTAAAAAAAGGCATGTTGCTTAATATATTTTTAAAAATATAGTCTTTACAGTTTTTTTCAAGTTTACAGTTCACAAAGTTAATTGACAGAAGAAAAAAGAAAGAATTATTACATCTTTATCAAAAAAACTCACAACTTTATCAAAAGAATGAATTACCAGTACAGAAAAAATGATCTTTAACGTTAATAGCTTAATCATCGCTAAATATGTATTTTCAAAGACAATTGGTACTCTGTATAAATGTCCCTAAAGTCTATAGCAACGTCTAATTCAATGACAATTAATTTGTAGCGGTGAAGGCTATCAGACTCTTTGTAAACGTGCATATTAATTGTCGATAAGAAATTATTTTTAGCATATGATCTCTTACATGGCCAAAAAGAAGAGAAGAAGAAATTTGACAAATTAGTTAACTTGATCTAAACAATGTGGACTAATTGTCTCTTTACAAATATTCTAGGAATAGGGGTGCAATGGCATTGAAAATGTTTGTACCCAACAAAATTAATAAAAATAATATACTAATTGTGGTAAATAAGAGAGCAATCATTTTGGTTCTTTTAACAACTTCATCATTGGTTCCATATTAGTCATCAAATAATGAACAACCCACAAGTGATTTTTTCAAAAACTATATGAAGAAAGCCTCTAGAGAGGAATAAAAGAGAAGATAATTTTTCAATAATCCTCACTGAAATTTTGAACATAATTCAAAAAAAGTCACAAAAGTTGCAAAAAGAAGTTTCAATAAACACATGAATCACAAGGATTTATATAAAATTCTGCTCATTAAGTAATCTTTTATAAAGACATCAAGAATATGTCAAATCCTCACCATTGAATAGAAAAACTCACGATGTATACATTGAATCTCTTTACTAATTTCATGTAAATTTTATCCAATCATATTTTTATTTCCTCTAAATTTTATGTTGAATAATATTTTACTCCTATAAATAAAATATTGAGATCATATATTGTAAATTTATACAATTTCCTACAAGAACCTCGAATTGTAGAATTGTCTTCTATGAAAAAAATTCTCAGAACACTATAAAATCTTCATTCATCAATGAAGAAAAGAACATTTTCAAGAAAAATCCAAATATTTTGAATAAATTTTATAACATTTTGGGATAAGGCACAAGTACCCCTTTAGGCTATACCTAGAATTTTTTGAGTCACATCTTAACTACACTAAGATCCTATTACATCCCGAATCAATTTTTTTGTAATTTTTTCTCTTTTTATTTTGGCCAATGTGACATCTAATCATATCCCGCGCGACCCAACTTCATGGAGTCCCAAATTGATTTACGTAAGTCAAAATGTGTTTAAAAGTATAAAATAAAATAGGTAAATTACCTGTGATTCGCACGAGATTGAACTATTTTATTAAGACTACATATGTTCATTCTGTAATATTCCAATCAATACATACATTACATTGTAAAAAACATTTTATTATAAGACACAACGTTCCTCTTAAATCTTAAAATGCCTTACTTTTTTTTTTAATTTTCAGTTTTGGTATAAAAAATTATTTGTCATAGTTAGATTTTAAGTATAAAAAAGAAGTCTAAGAAATACGCCCTGGAAATAGTTGGTCAGATGTAATAAATAAACTTTAATTTCCAAGAATATATAATGAACTACATCAGATGTTAAAAAAATAAACAAAAAAACGTTGAACAACAATACTCCCAAGTAAAGGGAAACATCGTATCCATACAAAATTTTAATTAATAAAATTTAATTAGACCAGCTTGGACTCCTTTCTTATCAACCTCTATCAACCTCTTTTTATTATTCTATGCCACATCAAGTATATGCTAAAACTGACCCGAAAATTGTTATTATCATAGATTTTTTTTTGTCATTGTCTCATAATAGTCATCACTATTTTTAAGGTTTCATTCACCGTCCCTAAATTATTTGAATTAAACCATAGTTATTATTATGGTCATAGTATAATATTTTAAAAAAACCAATGCAATTATCAACCAAGGAATAGGTGACATCTGAATGTTCAAGACGTCATATACTAAACAAAATTTTTGACATATAACATATTAAAATCTCACAACATAATTTTGTGAGCTCTGGAACTCACAAAGACCCAATAATAATAATAAAGACGACCTTACTTTCCTAACAATACAAAAAAGGCATTTTGCTTAATATATTTTTCAAAACGATAGTCTTTACAGTTTTTTTCAAGTTTACAGTTCGCAAAGTTAATTGAAAGAAGCCAAAAGAAAGAATTATTACATCTTTATCAAAAAAACTTACAACTTTATCAAAAGAATGAGTTACCAGTACAGAAAAAATGACCCTTTGTAAACGTGCATATTAATTGTATTGCAACATCGAATCCAATGACAATTAATTTGTATCGGTAAAGGCTGTAGGACCCTCTGTAAACGTGCATATTAATTGTCGATAAAAAATTATTTTTAGCATAGTGTATTTTATGCATTTGTATTTGCACAAAAATATGATCGCTTATATGCCCAAAAAGAAGAGAAGAAGAAATTTGACAAAGTAGTTAACTTGCTCTAAACTATGTGGACTAATTGTCTCTTTACAAATATTCTAGGATAGGTGCAATGGCATAGAGTGTTTTTACCAACAAAACTAATAAAAATAATATACTAATTGTGGCATACAAGAGAGCAATCATTTTGGTTCTTTTAACAACTTCATCATTGATTCCATATTAGTCATCAAATAATGAACAACCCACAAGTGATTTTTCCAAAAACTATATGAAGAAAACCTGTAGAGAGGGACAAAAGAGAAGATAATTTTTCAATAATCCTCACTGGAATTTTGAACATAATTCAAAAAAAGGTCACAAAAATTTCAAAAAGAAGTTGGAATTGACACATGAATCACAATGATTTATAGAAAAAAATTAAATTTCAAGAAATAGTAGGAAGAAAAAATTAAGAAATAAAACACACATTATAAGAAGCTTAATTAATTTATTTGAATTCGAAAAAACATACAAATAATAATGAGATAATTCAAAGATTTGTTTACTAAAGAACCAAATGTAATGATTTTATAGCACCTTCTCAGTGCAATACTAATAATTTCTTATGCACTGTAATTTTGAAATATTGATGTGATTGTTAAAATGTTATATAAGTATTTGTAAAAGTTTAAAAAAATACTATTACTTCAATATAGATTATATAGAAATAGTTGTATAGTCAATACTATTCCATGTATAATTTGCTATGAGGAAAATGTTGTCTAATGGTTGTTTTAACAGTCTACTTTATTTAAGACTTGCAAATTTGGTAACAAATTTTCACTTTTATATTCACTTGTTTTAAACTATTTTATCTATACACACGCAACCTACACTTCCCTTTATTTTGTATGTTTATTGTACTGTTTTAGTATTCGATTAAGTAACTTTTTACATCTAGACTTGTCATTAGTTTGACACTTCCATTATATTTTAGAGGCTATTGAACTAATGACACTAAATTATGAAATCATATTTTAGCTTTTCCACATTTCGTTTCGTGAAAAACATAGGGATTGTTTGATAGAGTGTATTTGAAAAAATAATGCATGTATTAGCATTGTGTATTACTAATACTTTGTATGGTACTCTTTTTCAACCAATGTATAACTAATGCTTATACATACAATCTATTATTTATTAAAGTTTGCATTACTAATGTCATGGATCTACGTATTAGAGGTCACACCTCGAGCCTACCCCCTTGACGTAAAATAGGACCTAAAATTACAAGTGACCCCAAGCAAACCCTAAGTAATAAGAATTAGGTTAGCAGAATAAACAAGAAAATAATGCGGAAGAGAATTATAAAGATTAAGGACGAAAACTGAAAGATGTGTGAAATTCCAGAATAAAATTTCTAATTTCAAGATTAAGTGCTAAGAACCCTAATTGATATCAATATCCAAAGGTAGCGGATTAACACTAATTATGATAATAATAATAAAGTCAATTCAAGAACTTAGATCAAAAGTGATCTAGACCCCTATTGGGAAGAAATTAGAGAAAATACTTAGTATAAGACTAATAACCTTCCCTAATTTACGAATTGAAACCAAAGTTATCAAATAAATAATTAATCTTATCTCTCAATGAATCGTTCTTATAAGGTTGTAAGATATATCCATAGTCACCACACACAAAGGTGTGAAGAAGAGAAATCTCTCAAATAATAGTAACCATCACTCCAAAATTATAAAATCAACCCCTATATATAGGGAAAACCTATCCTAAATAGAATATGATTTACATCCTACTTTAATGGAAACTTTAAACTAGGAATACTTTAAGCTAGAAAACATTAAGATAGAAAACAAGAAAAGTTTACAGTAGGAAACTTTTAACTAGGAAAACATTAAAATAGGGTTTTTAAACAAGGAAATTTTTTTATACTAGGAACACTTTAAAATAAGGTTTTTAAACTAGTAAACTTTGACTAAACTTTGACTTCAACTATTCAACTTTTTGGGCTCCTTTATTGGGCTTTGTTTGACCCAATCTTCTTCTGTTTTGGCTTGAACTTTAATATCTCTTTTGTGATAAACATATTCTTGATATTAAATTGAAGCTTTTCAACTTTAGTAAAAGTAGGCTGACATGAATGCTATCATTTCCCTACTCTTTAAGACAATTCTTCCTCGAATTTATATCTCTAAAAATTCGGAAGATGTGCATTAGCAAACGACATCCATTACTTGAGCAACAATGGTAGGAACAAAACAAGATAGTAACAGTGTGTCCGCTTAACCCAATTAATACAATTAATGCTTGCATGTATAAATACACCCGAATAAAGCATGTGAACATCTTCATCCTGATATAAAATTATCATATATATGTATATATAAACACAACAAACTCCTTGTGTAGATGCCATTGCGAATGATACATGCAACTTCACTTTAGTTTTTTCAATAAAGTTCTCCAATGGGCATGACAAAGACAATATAAAATTCATATCATATTGAACACCTTTTGTGATAAAACCAAACATCTTCAATTAAACCTCCCAAAGATTCTTCTACATAAATATTTTTCACCCATTCATCAATTTATGTTGTATCCAAATAAGCGTTGAAGTTCTCTTAATCACGTAACTCATCATCACTAGTAGCAATTTAAGACACATATACTTGTACATTCATTTATACAACAATAGGATGCATAAGCCTACCAAGTCAAGATTATGTAGTGAGAGTATGCTTTCATCACAACACATTCAGATTCTATACAAGATCATTATTATATAATTGAAATCACATGTAAGAATACTTCAAGACATGATTACCTTATTTCTACTAGATTCACAATCATATAGCTTTAAAGTAAGCACCTGCACCATAAGTGGATCACACATCAATGTATCACAATTGTAAATCAATAAGAATAGGTCTCAACTTTTCTTTCCAATCTACTACAATAAACAAGAAAATTGACATATATCCATAAATAATTCCATCATCAATATGAGCAATACAACAAGAAATTGATCACAATATACCTTCAAGGCTTTAGATCCAAACTCACCAACACACCAATACCTCAATACAAAATACTTCTCCATCACAAGACATAATTAATGACATGAATCCATAAACTAACTTCATATTGACAGATTCTATTCAATATACATTCATATTAAAGCAATTTCCATTCAATTTAGGGGTTTAGAGGAAGACATGAGTTCTTGAAGGAATTCTATATAAAATAAACCTAAACACATCAATAAAGCCTTAATTTATCAATAAATATCATAAAAATATTTTTCTAATGAACCCATGCTTAGATTAGAAAGTAGGATTTTGATCTTTTGAAAAGCTTCGAAATCTATTTTGGACTGGCTCCTTGAATGGAAGACTAATCAAGGATATTGGGTCACCGTACCTTCTTATATGAGAATCAACGAAAAATCACTTGAATAGCTTGAATAAATTGACCTTGCAACCTTGACTTTTTCACCTCTAACGGAGCTTTTCTTGAGAGAGTTTTGGGGAAGAAAGGTTCTAACTTTTGGGATTTTGAAATAATAAAATCCAAAATACTTTTCAATGTTTTGACACTCTTTAAATACCTAAAAACACCTAAAATAACCGTACATACACTTAAAAAAACATGGGGTGAATTTATCAATTCACCGCCACCTTTAGCGAGCTTGCACCAGCAAAATAGTACCAAACCACGCCCACCTATAAACGGACCGTGAATTAGTCTAGTGAACATGGATTGGGTTCGAGGTTTTGGTCAGAGACTAAAATATTGCAGGACCTTGTAGGATTGATCCATGCCCAAGACCCACGAGCTATAGATTCACCTATAGGTCCTGGTTTGGGGTCGTAGATCATGCTGCCTTCGCAGCTTCTTAGCCAATGATGGGGTCCTCCTCAAGGACCCCTTGGGTGATCCTTGGGGATTCATACCCAGATGTTTAACCCTTAGAAATTATGATCTAAGTTTAGGAAACATTCACCTTGACTTAAACCTTCAAACGACACACAAAACTTCAACGACAAGATACTACAACACACTAGTTTAAAGGACTAATGTCCGTTCGTCACGATCATTCCTTGATGTTTGAACTCAAAGCACTTCAAGCTAAACTCAAAAGCTCATTTCTGCTCATTTAATCAAGTTACCACATCAAACACATGTACGAAGCTCTAGTTCTTTCTATTCCTTTTTAGAGTCATTACATTATGGATACTATAGCAATTGAATAATAATCAGTCTCCAAGACTTAAAAATTTCTAAGTCTAAAGAAGATATGTAGAAACAAGGAACTGATTGATATCTAAGGACCTAATGGATGAAAGGAACCCATTTGTGAAATCCGGCATACCTAGAGCCAAAATATATAGAGAAATCCTTCTATATTGGTTGTGAAACTTGAAGAAAACCTTCTGACTGTTCTTGGGAAATTTGCGCCTCTTTCTTCCTTTTTTGCTATAAGTTTTGATGATTTTAGGTGTATAAAGGTTTCGGATAGGTCCTTACTGGATTATTAGGGTTAAACTTATTAAAATGATAAAGTTTAGATTCCCGATGCATAGATGGAAACACCAAAACTAACATGACTTTAAAGTTGGCGAGGGCTGACCATGGAGCCACTAACGGACCGTCAAAAAGAGCATGGATCATCAAGTGGGTAGTGGTTGATGGCTAGTGTCTACTGGTTTTTGGCACCCCAAATTAATGAACCGTGAAGGCTACCATGGTTATTTAATTGGGGCTAGGGTCTACTTAGTAAAGTCAACAAACCTATCCACGACCAATCATCGAGACCATGGCCTTTGGCGCGCTCCGTGCTTTTATTCCTGAGCTATGGCAGTTCTTCCTCATTTCCACGAGCCATACAACAGATCATGTGGGGGTCTATAGCCCGTGAGGGACATTGTGTCCACCACTTCTGGTTGGATTTGAAGCACGAGAAGGTCGATAAAATATAGTGTGTTTCATAGTCTGTGAACCCTTCCATGGTTCACCAATAATTCTGTTATTCAAGTCTATCATGTTCTGAGGTGTTACATTAGCAATGGAATGGTTTTAATGCACGAATTAACATAATAAAAGACCCAATTGTCCCTCAAAACCCTTTTCTTTAAATGTTTTCCACCATAAAAGTTTAGGGTATCTTTGTATATAAATTTTAATGCAAGACATGCTATAGTCAATACATCAACCAAACAATGCAATAAGATAATATATGTATAAATAATGCAAACACAAATAATACATGCATTTCTAATACAAGTATTACTAATACACTCTCTTTAGCATTTTTCTTGTACTCTCTACCAAAATGACCTATTGTCTTTGGGATATTTTGCTTGTCTCTTGGAATAAATTAGGATTATATGTTGAATACAAAAGCACTAAACTTCGGTAACATAGGTAGACATGTATTAGGTGATTTTTAGGGTATTTTGAAGATTACAAATACCAAATCTACATTATTAGTTAGTTCTATTTTATGAATCATTCTAGAGAATGACCTAAAACAATTAGAGATATTTTTTGCTTTAATAGAGCGCCTTTCAAACAACACAACTTTAGTAAGTAAATAGGGTCGCAAAATTTCTAGTTAAAGGATCAAGAAAGCAAGTTGTAACACCCCAAAAGTTCTACTCTGAGAGTCCAAATTGATTGTTAAGGAGTATAAACTTGAGTTGGGTGATACACTACTAGCTCATATATGTTAAGTTCCATTCCTAAGTATGATAAGTGCTTTGGATGTATGTTAAGGTCATAATGAACCATTAACACAAAGTCGAGTTGAGATAATCTCTAATTATTAACTTTTTTCAAGTAAGTTAATTAAAGGATACACTACTAGTTCTTATATCTTAAGTTCCATTCCTAAGTATGATAAATGCTTTGGATGTATGTTAAGGTCATAATGAACCATTAGCACAAAGTCGAGTTGAGATATTCTCTAATTATTAACTTTTTTCAATCGTACTCCCTAAGAATGAGGAGTTTTGTTGCTTAATACCAACCATATGAAAGGTCTTGAAGTCTTCGTTCAACTAGTTTTGACCCTTCATCAATCCAAGTAATGTGTTAAGACTTATACCCATTTTTCTGGGCACTATGTAGTCTGCGCGAACCGGTATGCTAAGTGTACATCAACCGTAAACATCACATCACAATTCTTTAAGTTTTCACTTTTTTCACGTGTTAGGAGTGGATTTTTGGTCTTTTACACATCCCAAAACACTCTCATTCTAAATAAACAATCTCCGCTCAAGAACATCAAGAAACATCAAGGATAAGGTTCATTGTCCAAAGTTTTTCTTCAGAATTCGTCATATAAAGGTATCTAAGACTATTCATATTGATGGGCTTGGTTCTTCATAATGCTGTACATCTCAATTTAGTCTTTAATCTAGGGTTATACCTTTAGTTTACAGAAGTCTTGATATGAGTTATGTTATTGATTCTGTTTTCTACATCTTTTACCGTGAGTTGTTATATTTATTATCATACATTGAGGTCCTTGAGTTGTTCATGTCTATTTTTTTAGCATGAATTCTATTTTTGTTGATAATGCTTAGAATCTTTTAAAGAAAATTTTTTTGTCTTAAATTGATTTCATGAGAAAAAAATATGAGTTTTCAGAAAGAGTTTTAACAAGATTTGAGCAATAAT
The DNA here is from genome assembly GCF_001406875.1 of Solanum pennellii. NCBI lineage: Eukaryota > Viridiplantae > Streptophyta > Magnoliopsida > Solanales > Solanaceae > Solanum > Solanum pennellii. The sequence continues at coordinate 16,140,225 of NC_028644.1, forward strand.
ATATTGAAGTATCGTTTGAGAAGAGTTTAAGGGAGGACAAATAGTTCCAGAAACTATAATTTTTACATTGAGAAGAGAACTATGATTCATTATAGTATGACAGTCGAGTATGTAAGCAATATATGCGCAATATGAATTCTAGATATGTAATTTATGTTTATGCAGTATTACTTCTAAGTGATTAATAATCATAACACAATAAACATTTGTTTTAATACTTTTTCTGAGAAAGTAAAGAAGATTTAAAGTATTGTTTAAAGAGAATTTTTTATTGACGTATAAGGTAATTGAGTAGTCCCAAATGTATAATTTTGTTGCAATGAGAAAAGAGAATCTATGATTTCTAAATGAGTTTATAATTTGAAAGATATTTTATAGCAATTACCTCTTTTAAGAGGAAAGTTTGAGTAATTATCTTAGACTAGAGAAAAAATAATTGTTATGTATTCGATCATGAGTGTGTGTGTTTGTGTGTGTGTGTGTCTATATATATATATATATATATACACACACACACACACACACAATAACATAACTATGGCAAAAAGAGGAGCAATTAGGAGATTGGAGATTTCTCTAGCAATTGTGTTGAATAAGTGTATTTGATATTTAAGAATAATATTTTGTTAAACTGTAAAACTGAAAATACATCATTTAAGACGATCAACACTTTTGCATGATAATGCTTCTTAAATTTTGTATGTGTAAAAATAGATAATTTAAAACACTGACACAAAATTCATTTGGGCTTAACAGACAAATTAAATAAGACATAACAAAACAATCTAGAAGACAAAACCAACTTCCGATTCCTCCAAAAAAGTAATCTTATTGAGTACCTTCTTAAGTCTAGGGTTTTCCAAATCAGCCTCTTCCTTCATTGCCACCGGAAAAATGAGCCCTCTTAGGGATAACAACAAGTTCCACCTCCTCTTGTCATAGATAAATATTGAATTCAACATGTTACTTCCTTTATTATCGTAAAAATAAGAATATGTTTTCTATATTTTCCTTACATTCGTGTTCATACACCTGTTTTAGCTGATGAAAGTACCTCCGCAATTGTTTTCTCTAATTTAGTTGATTGTACTCCTTGTGCGCTACTTCTGTATCTTATCTCAAAGAGGGATGCTTAATTATTAGCTTGGTGATTTCAATATCTTTTTTCCCACTCTTTTAATCATCTTGTGGATCTTATCTCAAGTTCTTTTTAGTGACTAATACAATTGGTTATAGAGTTAATTATTTTGGAAGATTAAAATGACCATGTAAAAATATTTCAAAATAAATTCAAAATTTAAATATGAGGATAAAGTACATTTTTTAGTACTATTGTTTTTCACTTTACTCAATTTTGTAAATAAACCTAACCAACAAAATATAAAAATAATATCGATATAAAAAAGGTCAGCAATAACTTTTCCTCTTAAAGTTATTAAAATAAATGATGGACACCATTTAAGTATAATATTTTTTCATAAATATCAATACTTGAAATTTTATGACACTAATAACAAGTATCATAAATATTACAATATTTTATATTTATATGTAATATATAATTTACAACATATTATTACTCAATTAATATTTGATAAGACTATCATAGAGATGTACTTTTATAAAAAGTATACTTCTATAGTGATTTTTAACACTCTTATAACTAGAGTGTTATGGAGACAAATAAATAACATTAAAATAGTTCTAAAGAAAATTAGTCCGTTACACAAAAATATTGATATAAAGAGGATGGTTAAATAGTTCATTATTGGGATCAACGGTCCGACCTAGGGTTGATATTATTTATTATAGTGTCGGTAATTAAGTTGTCACAACCCTCAAAATGAACTAGGTTAAACTAGATCCTATCATGCGTGTTATGAGTTAAAAAGGACTTAAAATGATTAATATTAGTATTATAAGTCAAATTAAAGAGTTTGGAAGTCAAACGTCGAAGAACGACCTAGACGTTTGGAACCTAGTCCTTGTGTATGCTAGTGTGCCTTTGCATGTTTTACGTGTTGTTTGGTGTCTAAATTGATAAGAGAGGATTTGAAAATATAGATTAACATCTTTAGGGTCGAGTCTTCCAAGTACGACACCCCAAGAACCAACCTAAGGGTCCTTCGAGAGGACCCAAACCTTGGCAAGAAACTGGTAAAAGGCAGTCCAAACTACGACCACCAAACCACATCGAGTGGTTACATCTACTGCCGTCGATTTGGGGCGTTGATCCATAATTACTTGTGGGATATTAGCCCCCAAATTTCAAGTGTCTGACCAATACGATGCCCAACATGATGCCTCATTGATCAGATGATGGCCAGTAGGTGGCAACCATCATTTGACACCTGCAACTTTCTGCACGTGTCTCGGTTAAGGTGAGGGTGTTTTGGTAAATGCACCCAAGGTACTAATTAAGTCCTACACGGTTATTTTAGGTGTTTTTAGATAATTTAAGTTATTTTATATACCTAAAACCTAATTTAGACTTCACTTATCCAAATAAAAACCCAAGATCAAATTAAGTTCTCTCTAGACTCCATTGAAGCTTGAAGCTAGGATTGAAGTTCTTCATTTGTTTCTCAATCAATATTGTGGATTTCTTAAATAAAATATGGTAATATATTCTTGATTCTTCTTTCATTGAAGTATCCAAATCCAAATGTTTTTCAAAGATCTTTCAAAGCCTTAAAGTTCTATTTTGAATTCTAATTATGAGTTATTGCATGAAAAGGTTTAAAGTGTTGTTTTATGGATTGACCAATGTTAATTTAATTTTTAACATAAAAAACTCTATAAACCTATGTATTCAATTAATTACTAATTTTGACTCTAAATTGAGTGAATTATTTATGGCTTAATTATGTTGATTTCATGTGTAGATTGTATTGGACGATTGAACTATTTATTAATCAATGTTAGTATTGTTCATAACTTGCCTTATAATGTTGATATCTATATTTAGTAGTGATGGATCATTTATATGGATGAATTGTTGGAGTCTTGTATTTATTATTATTGTAAATATCTCTTGTTATATGGATTTGTTGGAAAGGATAAGAAATGGTGATTATAGATATTAGAAGGTGGTGAGTTGAGCTAATTTCTTATTTTAGCATAAAATTTATATTGAGTTGTCATTGATTGATATGGTTTAGTTGTTATATATGTTATGAACATGGCCTTGTCGGCATTATTAAGTGAACTAAAGTGTGATCATGATACGGTATATGTGAAGGTATAAAGTTAAGGTACTCATGTGATGAGCTTGTATATGGGTAATAAAATTGTATGATTGAATATTCTTCCTCTCTAGTTGTTGATATATGATGATGAAGGACTAGGGAGAGCATTTATACAATGAGTTGTATCTTGTGTGGTAGACTAGTTTTCCCTACTTGATACTTGAATGATATTGAATGAATGGAAGAATGAATGTCTAGGATCGGTAGACTTAAGTTGGTTCCCTTCCTTGAATGACTAAATGAGGTATTCTAGAGTATGTCTGTAACCGTTAAACCTAAGCATGGTTCCCCTTCTTGATGAGTCTACAACCTTAAGTGAATGTAAAACCTTGAATGATTTAAAGAAGGTTAGTAATAATGCTTGGATCGGTAGTCCTAAGGCCCCCTTTCAAGAGTAGTCAACTGTGTTATCCAAATAGAAATTGGTTGGAAGCATTAGTGGACCCATCCATGGAAGAAAAAATATTATGAGTTGGTAGGACTTAGTGATTGTACCTTCTCTAATACACATGGGGAATGAATTATTTAATGAGAAACAAGGAAAAACATTGAGAAGATATGCTTGTGGTAGTTTTTTTACATGAGACGAGACTAGAGTAAAAAGAAGCCCTTGATATCCCTTAACCATGTGCCAACACAGGATGATTATTAGCTCTACCTTTGGCAAGTAAAACACCTTCCAAGATTTGGGGTCCATATGACATCGGATTCCATGCCTAGCTCATATGTTCTATGTCGATTAGAGCCTGTTCTCATCATTGGGGATGTGCATCTAGTACTAGAGAAGTTCTACAACGTGTAGGCAATGGAATGGGACTGTATATATACATGACACACGTAGGCTTTGAATATCCTAGGAAGAGTTCCTTAAGTATTCAAATACAATTTTGTGAAGTCTTCTAATTGTTTTCTTGTCTATTAAATTGTATGAATGAATAATGTTGACTTACTTAAATTATGTTGAATAGAAATGTTCTTATCTAGGGTAGTTTTGAGGATTAGTTATGTGGGCTTAGAGGATGTATGGGTGTTCTCCTCATGTCAAACTTAGGGTGAGTCTTAGAGTAACCTTAGGTGGATAGTGTAAATGAGGAAAAGGAATATTCTTACTTTAGGTAGTCTTTTTTCTTTCTATCATTTGAACGACCCTTGAGGTGGGGTCAGGGGGTTAGCTACACCCCCAGGCCTTATCATTAATAAAAAAAATTGTACAAGAAAGGGGGCATAAACCTTACCTTCTATTCATATGGTAGGTTTATAATTGACATACCTACTAATATTAGTCAACTCAACCTTATACAATGAGGAGCTTATCTATAGAAAAACTAAGTATCTAAAGAGGACTTCTCTCCTAATACATTTTTCTAAGAAAACGTAAATAAGGAGACTCTCGCTTTACAACTCAAATGAAAAGAGAAAGCCTATATGAAACTATTGTCTATGCTAAACCAACCACTTTGTCTTTCTCCAACTTTGTTGTATTTCAACCTCCCTGTTGATGCCTTTGGGTAGTCTTGCGGATCATCTTGGTGTGTGTGATTGGGTTTTATGGGCGTACATTTCATAACTCACTTAGGTTAATCTTAGGATAACCTTTGGTGGGAGGTCTAACTGTTTATATGGATACAAAATGATTAGGGTTTTACCATGTGGATTACTTGAATATGTCTTATGTATTAAAATTGAATTGAAGATGGTTCTTATACTTGTTTTATGAGGTTTCTATCAAAATAGCATAAAAAGTATGTTTTAAAGTAAATGTCTATTGGATCATGGTTTTCTTGCATGTTCACAATACTTAGTGCATTCAATGTGCTAATTTCATATGTTTTCTATGTCTCCAAGTGTAGGTGGCAAGTCAGGATATTTTTTGAAGTTAAAGCTTTGAATGACATTCTCTCAAGATTGTTCTGTCCTTATATGTTTGATGATATGGAATATGTTTTTGTTTCTTTTCCGAAATGATTGTGTAATAGACTCTTAGTTTCTTTAAAATTTATGTAAGGGTTATTCTTTCTTATGATGCCTAATGATGAGACTTAGTTCTTTCTTATATTCTAGAAAGATTTGAACTATTGTTGTGAAAACTTTTAATTCCGCACTACTTTTCATATTTATGCGTGAATGATGTCTAAGGGATTGTATAAGACATCCGAGAGGTCGAATACGTTGTATAACTCCTTGGGTAAACCCTATGGTTGTTACAAACTTGGTATCCAAGATCAAGGTTATGAAGTAGTGTTTAGGATTCAATGTCTCATAAAGCCATGTATAGTAGAGTCTTGTTCATCAGTGGTGAGTCGCCACACATCTATGAGGGAGAGCCTATAGGATGATATAAGTTTCCCTTTCTATATTAATCTTGTGTCCTTCCGTAGAGTTGAGGTTATAAGTGTCTTTTTCTATCTCTTCTGTTTTGTTTATACGACATGAATACAAGGATGCCCGCAAGGAGAGTTGATGAGAAAGTGGTGAATGGGGGAGTTCCTCACCGGGTTGACCCCAATGTGCTCATGTTCCTCAAGATGAACAAGTCCCTATAACTAATCAAGGAAATGAGGTTCCGGTGGTTCCACAGGACATGACTAATGAGGAGGTTAGAGGAGCTCTTGTTTCCCTAGCCCCAATTATGACGTCCCAAACAAATCGAGATGTAGTGCCTTACATGAATACTCTTTGGAGTACCATGACCTCTAGTTTGAGAGACTTTGTGAGGATGAATCCTTCTATCTTTCTTGTCTCTAAGGTAGGAGATGATCCCCAGGCCTTCTTTGATGATGTGCATTAGATAGTATGCGATGAGGGTGACTTCTACGGAAAAGCTGGAGTTGTTTTCATACCAATTGGAAGGGGTTGCTTAAGTGTGATACACATAATATAAAGATAGTAGGCCCGGTGAATCAGGTCCTATTGAATGTGAAGAGTTTACGGAAGCATACTTAGAGAGGTACTTTCCCCATGATAAGAGAGAATTTAAGGTTGAGAAGTTTACAAACCTTAGGCAAGGTAATATGAGTGTAGAAAAGTAATCCTTAAAATTTACCCTATTGTCTAAGTATGATCCATCATTTATATCTAACCCTAGAGATGAGATGAGTAGATTCTTGACTGGTGTATCCGACCTTGTGAAGGAAGAGTACCGTACGATAATGATCCATGGAGACATGACTCTATGTAAACTTATGGTGTATGCTCAATCAATTGAAGAGTTTATACTTAGGAGGAGAGGTAGAGATGCTAAGAGAGGAAGAACCGATGAGCTAGGTCAACCTAGGTGTAAGAATAAGGCTTCAAATAAAAATGTTCTTAATGACCTTAAGGCCATCTATGAGAGAGGTGGTGGTTCTAAAATTGATAAATCTACTTGTTCATATTGTGGGAAGCAATTTTTTTTGAAGTGTCTAGATGCAACTAATGGGTGCTTTGGTTGTGGGAAGGATGACCACAAAGTGAGATATTGTCCTACTATTGCTATTGGAGGGAGAGAGGCCAAGGAATCTCCTAATGAAGGTATGGTTCCTATTCCTCCAAATCGTGGTCTTTTATATCACCTCCAAGGTAAAACAATTTTGGATGAAGGTAGCGTTAAGTTATAGAGTGACCCTTTTAGATTAAGTTTTGGGTTCCTTGTAACTTGGAGAGTGTGGTGAATAGTTGGGTTCATGAATCTTTTCTCTTCTCTTGTATTCTATTCAAGCTAGAGATTTAGAACTTCTAGTAGCATATCACATGTATTTTGGAGTCTATTTTAAATGAAATTCATTAATCTCCTTATATTGTGCATATTGTCATTATATTATTTTTATATGGTAAATTTAGCTTAAATGATGTTGTCTCTCATGTTGATGTGCATCTCTATTTAATTGCCTATATGTTGCATGAGTTCTTTTGTAAGCATTTTTAACAGTGTATCTCTTAAAAATATTTCACAATTGTGTTTTATGAGAAATTGACTTAATGTGATTAGAAATAATGTGATGAACATGATTATATATAGAGAAGGAAGTTCATCCTATGTGAAATGAGAAGGTAGAGGCTTATATCATGATAAGTTGTAGATTTTCCTACTTTCTTGTTGTGTTTTGGGACTCTTGAATTGTGTAAATTTTATGTTCCTCCTAGATATGTGTACTTTGTTGTATGATTATGAGCTTCTAGTGTTGAGTCTTTATCTCTTGAAAGTGTTGAAAGTGTATTAGTATCATTCGAGGACGAATGTTTGTATACGTGGGGGAGAATGTTACGACTCTCAAAATGATTTAGGTTAAGCTAGATCCTATAATATGTGTTATGAGTTAATAACGTGCTAAAATAATTAATATTAGTATTAGAGGCCAGTTTATAGATTTTGGAAGTTAAACATCGAAGAACGACCAAGACGTTTGCAAACTAGTCCTTATGTGTCATAGTGTGCTTTCACATGTTGTATGTGTATTTTGATGTCTAAGTTAATTGGAGAGGAATCTAACACCTAGAGTAACATGTTTAGGGTCAAAAATTTTTTGTATGGCTCTTCAAGGACCACCCTAAGGGTCCTTTAGGAGGACCCAAACCTTGGCAAGAAACTGCCGAAAGGTAGTCCAACCCATGACCACCAAACCATGTCCAGTGGTTCCATTGACGCCCCATCAAATGAGAGTGTGGCTCTACACTAGTGGTGGGATATTAGACCTCAAATGTTAAATCTCTAACAAAACATATGCCAAGGAGGATACCTCATCGATCAAACGACAGCCAGTAGGTGGAAACCGTCGTTTGACAACTGAAACATTCTGTAGGTGTCTCGGCCAAGGTGAGGGTGTTTTGTTAAATTCAGCCAAAGTCTTAATTAAGTCCTAGACGGTTATTTTAGGTTGTTAAAATTATTTTAATTTGTTTATATGCCTAAAACATAAATTAGTCTTCACTTTTACAATTCGAAACCCAATATCAAATTAAGTTCTCTATAGACTCCATTGAATCTTTATGCAAGGTTTAACCTTAGATTGAAGTTATTCATTGATTGCTCCATAAATTTCTTTGGATTTCTTCAATAAATGTATGGTGATTCATCCTTTATTCTTCTTCCATTCAAGTCTGCCTTACAGGGCATCACTAAAAAGAGCAAAACTTTTTACTCAGAGATCAAAGTTTAGCAATCTCGGTTGCATAGTAAGGAAGGTTAAATTTATTCATCATAAAATAGATCATGTGACATTCAACTAGTTTTTTTCTAGGATTTATGCCCACTTAAAATCCCAGTCAACAATTTCCCCTTAACTGACTACTAACATTCACCTTAGTTGATCTACGGTCCATAGGTCGAACTACGGACTATAGTGGTCTTTCGTGGTTCGCATCGAAGCCTAGGTAATGGGACCCTCGATCTACGCACACAGACCATTGACTCTGTTCTGGTCTAGGCAACGTAGGACTCTTCTATGGGTCAAGACTTATATGATTTTGTGACCTGGGTTTGGGGAGGGGTTGTAGTGGTTAACTACAGACCTATAACCAGACTATAGGTGAGACTACAATACATTAATAACGATCGTAGGTTGCACCTGCAATATTTGAAAATCTAAAATCTCATCTATTTTTGGATAAGATGTGTTACATTATCTCCCCGTTAGGATCATTTGTCCTCGAATGAAGAATAGACTATCTGAAATGGAGAAAAAGGGCTGCAATTCATACCACCAAACACTAGAAACTAAATTTCTGGCCGATCTTATTTCCAAGAACATGCAAATACGTGAAAAATTTAAGTACAAACTTAACGAACATGTAGCAAGATTGATCTTACACATAAAAGTCTGAAAAAGTAAAGAGGAACTATAACATCATGATAGAGTGGACTGTGATGGAAAGTGGCGAGGATACTTGTCTTTCTTGGCAATTTATGCTTCCCAAGTAGCTCCCTCTACGGATTGACTCCTCCATAAAACATTGACTAAAGATATTTCTTATTTTTCAACCTTGTAACCTGACGATCAAGAATATGAACTATTACATACTCATAAGAAGAAACTATCTTTCACAGTTACACTATCTAATGGTACTACAAATGCTGGATCACCCATACAAATCTTCAAAAGCGAGATGTGGATGACCGGATTCACTGTTGCGTTATGATGGCAATCCTAACTCATATGCCACTTTAGCAACCCCTTGCAAGATCTTGTAAGGGCCTACATATATAAGACTGAGATTCCCTTCTTGCAAAATCATATCACCCCCATCATGGGTGACACTTTAAAGAAAACCAATCATCAACTTGGAAATGTAGTTTCCTTTTGCTTACATCTACAGAAGACTTTTGGCGACTTTTTGTTCTCTTAAGTAGATCTTTAATGAGTTGCACTTTCTCCGTAGCATAATGGACTGAATATGGTCCTATCGAGGTTTCTTCACCTACTTTAACCTAACCAACAGGAGATTCGCACCTATGCCCATAGAATGTCTCATAAAGGGTCATCTACATGCTGGAATTGTAGCTATTACTATAAGTGAATTTTATAAGAGGATGGTGATCGTCCCAACTACCCTTTAGCAGATCCCATAAGCTATCAACATGTCCTCTAAGGTCTGAATTGTACGCTCTACCAGCCCATCCGTACGCGGATGAAATGATGTGCTAAGGTTAACAAGAGTAACAAAATCCATTTGAGATGATTTCCATAAATGAGGTAAACTGAGGACCTATATCTAAGATTGTTGACAAAGAAATCCCATGTAACCAGAATATCTCATTAGTGTAATGCTTAGCATAGTCTTTCACCAAATATGTAGTCTTGACTTCGAAAAAGCGAGAAGACTTAGTCGTTCATTCAACTATCAACCAAATGGAGTCATGCTGTCAACGAGTACAAGGTAACCATGTAATGAAATTCATATTGATAACTTCCCACATCCATGTTGGAATGTCTATCTCTTTAGTCATACCCCATGGTTTTTAATGTTTTACCTTTACTTGATGGCAATTGGGGCACTTACTAACAAAATCAGCTATATTCCTCTTCATGACATTCCACAAAAAGACCTCCCGCAGATCGTGGAATATCTTAGTAGCAGCTTGATGAATAGAATATCTAGAGTCATATGCTTCGGTATAAATATGTTGTCTCAACTCACCCACAACAAGAACACACAATCTACTTTGATAGCGAAGTACACCATCTCCCCTTGGGAGAAAACCTCTACTCTCTGATTGTGGACGTCACCCTTATGTTAAAGAAATATTTGAAAGCTATCTTCATTTTCCTTAACCTCTACTATCAACGAAGATTCTGCCGCATTTAGAACTATTATACCATTGTCTCATATGCTCATAAGGCGAACTCCGAATAAAGCAAGCATGTGAACATCCTTCATTACTTCCTCTCTTTCTTGTTCAACATGTTCCACGCTACCTATAGATAATCTTCTAAGGGCATCTCGTACGACATTTGCCTTTCCAAGATGGTAATACATAATCATTTCATAATCCTCGATGAACTCAATCCATCTTCTAAGGAGAAGATTCAACTATTTTTGGGTAAATATATACGGAAGGCTCTTGTGGTTTGTGAACACGTCTACATGAATACAATACAAGTAATGCCTCCAAATCTTAAGTGTAAACCTCAAAGTTGCAAGATCTAGATCATGAGTTGGATAGTTCTTCTCATGCACTATAAGTTGTCTAGAATCATAAGTTATAACCATGCAGCGCTGCATCAACACACAACATTGTGTGACTCTTGATGCATCCCAATAAATCATATAACAACTTGAACCCTCTTTTCAATTCTGCAGGGCTATTGTAAAAATTATCTAAACACATAAATTTGATATTCTTTTGAGTAAATTTAGTTAATGGAGAGGCTGTAGATGAAAATCTTACCACAAACATTTTGTAATTATCCGCTACACCCAAGACACTTCTGATATCTGTATGAGACGTAGGTCTAAAAAAAAATTCATTGCTTCTATCTTCTGTGAATCAATTTGGATCCCCTTTCTAGATACAACTTGACCAAGAAAAGCAACGGATTTCAACCAAATCTCATATTTCCTGAACTTTGCAAATAAATGCCGATCTTTAAGAGTCTGCATAACAAATCTCAAATGACTCATATGTTCTTACTCATTTCTATTATAAATGGGGATATCATCAATAAAGACGATAACAAGCATGTCCAAAAATTGATTGAACACTCTATTCATAAGATCCATGAAAGCGAGGAAACCATTGGTTAGTCTAAATCACATAATTACAGGTTCATAATGGCAATACCGTGTTCAGAAGGCTGTTTTCAGAATGTCACTATTTGAGACTTTGAGCTGATGATAACCTGATATGAGGTCTATCTTATGAAATTATTAGCAACCTGAAGGTTGTCAAAAAAGTCATCAATCCTAGGGATTGGTACTTATTATTGATTGTGACCTTTTTCAACTGCCTATAGTAAATACACATTCCGAGTGAACTATTTTTCTTCTTCACAAACAACACTAGCGCACCCCATGGTAAACTAATAAGTAAGATGAAGCCCTTATCTATAAGGTCTTTCAACTGCTCTTTCAATTCCATAAGATCAGTTGGATTTATTCTATATGGAGGAATAGAAAAATGATGGGTGTCTAGAAGGAGAATAATTCAAAAGTCTATTTCCCTCTAGGGAGGAATTCCTAAAATGTTGAAAAAAATTGGGAAACTCACTCACCATTGGAACTGACTCAAGAGTTGCGGTTTTAAAAATAGGATCCTTCACTCGAACTAGATGATCGAGATAATCTTTATAGATCAGCTTTCTGTCCTTGAGGTAAGAAATGAATTGACACATAGGCTCTAAGCTACTACCCTTCCATTCTCCGATTGGTTCGTCTAGAAACTAAAAATGGACAATCCTAATTCTACAATAGACTGAGGTATAAAAGGAATTTAACAAATCTATGCCTACAATGACATCAAAGTCTAACATTAGAAAATTTTCAATATCTACTGAGGTGACTTTTCGAGAGATAGGTGACTTTCTGAAAGAATGTGACACGAAAATTTCTCTATACCCATCTAGCGGTAACTAGGTCACCGACTAGAGTTGAGACTGAGAAAGGTTCCGAGAGAGTTTTTAGATTGACATCGAAAGTTATAAAAGGAGTTACAAAGGAGAGAGTAGACTATGGATCTAACAAGGCATAAACATCAAGGTCAAAGACTTGTAACGTTCTAGGAGAACCTTCATAATCCAGATAATTTTAAAGAGCATACAACTTGTTTTGGCACTGACCGCCACCTATACCCGTGGAGTTATCATGTTGAGTCAAGCGACATGCTGGTGATGCTAATGTTGTAGACTGAGCTTTACCATTACTACTTCCTTGACCCAATCTAGTAGGGTAATCCTTCAATCTGTGACCAATTGACCGCATCCAAATGATCTTTCCTTTTGCGCAAGGCACTCGCCCTGATGGATCTTACCACACTTAGAGCAAGTTGATATGTTTTGGTACATTTAACACATCCATGAGATTTAGATCCTGATGACCTACTTTTCTAATAATAGGTGTTCTTGGATGACGGAACACTATATAATGAAAGGGATGTGGCTCAAAACTTCTGCTTATTTCGCGATCAATTTCAACAACCTGATTTTTGCTGAGAATATTCATAGTTCCGTTACCTAACCTTCTTGTTCTCCATAGAGTATTCCCTAAGATTATCACCCTCAACCTGCTGAGCATAAGTCATGAGCCAAAAGATTCTCATATTTTCAAGCAACATAGAATTCCTACACACTGTCTTCACCAAGTCTAACACTACATACATAAAATTATTCATCAGAGCTATGGAAACAAATACTATATGAGAATCATACTTGGAGATTAGGCAAAACATTATCCCATAGTCTTAGACATTCATAGTTCCTTGTTTGAGGTTCATATATTCCTAAGCCTTTTCCTCCCTTAATTCCTTTGAGAAAAACCTAACCAGAAAGGTTGCGCTGAAGCAATCCTCAATGATTTTCTTTCCACTTAGTATATTAAAGATGATCCATATCATTAATTATGTAAGACGCTAGATCAACCCGATTATCTACAGTGACATGCATCACCTCTAGGATCTTCTTGATCTCATCGAAGAAATTCAGGGTATCCTCACAAATTTTTTATCCTAAGAACTTTTGAAGATTCATCCTAACAAATTCACGGATACTTTCTACTACTGATGCACAATTTGCATTAACAGGAGGTTGATCCTACTGGTTGTTCTGTCCAGCAACACTCCAAGCCAAAATCTGAATAACATTTCAAAATTCAGCATAGAGACTTCCTGATTAGGGATTGGAGGAATTTCATTAGCATTTTTTTCATTTGCATTCCTAGCATTAGATCTATGAGGAGGCATGATCACTGAAAAGTAGAAAATCAAGTGAGAATGGAATTTTATCTTACCTTACGCACGATAAGAGTAAGTAGAAAATGATGTTTTCCTTAAAAACATTGTAGCATGCCTCTCATTACATGTGGTGTGCACTACACACTCATTAAAAGGACTTTACCTAGTGCGTCTTTTTGAGACATTCTTGGTCACTTAAACATAGTGCTCTGATACCAACGTTTTCATGCCCCGCAGCTACCTCCAGGATTGTCAGATTAGAAATATAACCAGAAGTTATCGCGAGATAAACCTACTTGCATGATCATGAGGATCCTTAATATGAAGTGAATGATAGAAATTATGTGGATGTTATAATCATAAACAAAATGAAACAATAGGTAACACACATATATATAATAGTGATATGTTAAAATTGATGAGCATAATACAAAGAAGATATTAACTCAATGCTAAGCTAAAACAGTCTGAAAATAACCTCTTAAGTGACTAGAAATGCTGGACAGTCCCCAGCTAAGTCTAGAAAAAAATAAAACTAAGGACTAAAATACTATAAAGAAACTCATGACTATTTTCCTCCGAGAATGAGGATTGACCACTATTTTTTTTAAACTGATATCGAGAAGTGATCCAAGCGTGATCTGGATGCTGAGAATTGGAACCTACATCACAAGAAGATGTAGCGCAGAGTATGCGTCAGAACGTTAAAGGTACTGAGTATGAAGGGTAAAATAGAGCTAGAATAACGTCTAACTAAACAAAGTAAATGAGTTATTATAGAATCAGTATATGATATAGATACTGAATAATGATCTGACAAGATGCAAGTACCACATTTAAAATATGCTGACTAAATACTGACTAATCTTTAAACATGGTTAATGCAATAGAGTTTTATTTGAACAATGGGAGCTACAAATAACCAACAAAAAGACCACATGAGCTAAATGTGGAGTCTTATGTATACACCCCATTGAGAGGACCCAATATACCATCAAAAGGTTTAGAGACTTTCTAGCGTGATGATTAAGATGATGCCTAAAGAGGGGACTTGCAACCTATCTGGCTAGTGATTTTGAGACTACTTTGTTATGCTGAACACTAGCCCCACTCGGTATTATGCTACACCCAATGAATAAAGTGGTTAACATATTATGACTTAGTTTATGTAATACTAGATAGCTTAAAACTGAACATGAAAATTGTGAATGAAACAATTAAATTGATAATGATGCATTAAAGAATGAGGCATGTATAACTGAATAATTAAAATATCTAACCTAGCATGTCTAATTCAATAACTAAAAAAATACATAGCCGGGGTTCTAAAATTCATGCAATAAACTGAATATTAACATACTAATCTGATTTGGATAATTCCTACAGCTAAAACCCAACAATTCTAACACTTAAGAAACCCTATGTCTAGATAATATTGAGGGAATCAACAATCTGACAGAAAATTAGGGATTTAATGGGGGGGGGGGAAGGAACATACTTTGAAATCACACTTTAACAACCATGAAAAAACTAGGATGATATAGTTCCTCACATTTGTTTTAAGAGTTGAGAATATGTTAATAAAGTGTGTAACAGCTTGTGATAGTTGTTTTAATGAGTTTGGGAGTCAAACATCAAAGAACGACCAAGAATTTTGGAAACTAGTTGTGTGTATGTACTAGTGTGCCTTTGCATGTTTTATGTGTTGTTTTGTGTCCAAAATGATAGGAGAGTACACTAACATATAGATTGATTTATTAAGGGTTGAAATGTACGGGCATGACTACCTAAGGACCACCCTAAGGTTCCTTGAGGAGGACCCAAAGATTTGCAAAAATTTGCCAAGGCAGTGTCAAACCACGCCTTTGATCAATGGCCAGTGGTCTGATGGACGCCCCGTCAAATTGGGGCATGGCTCCACGCTTATATGTGGGAGGTTATACCCAAAATGAGGGAGTCTTGGTCACAAACAATGGTGTGCAGGATGGCTCGTTAACTAGAAGATGCTCCATCAATTCCGTCAAAGCCACCTGCAACTCACTGTTATGCCACGACCAACAAGTGGTGAATCGGGAAATTCACCCCACGTACCAATTAAAGAATGGGTGTTTATTTTACTTATTTTTGGGTATTATAAGTTAGTTAAAAAAATATAAAACCCCAATATAGAATTCATTCTTAAAATACAACCATCCCCTCTCAAAATATACTAGGGGATGGATTCCAAGGGGTTTATTCCCTTATTCATCGTGGACATTATTCTATTAAGGTATGGTAACCCTTTATACTTAGTTAAACATTCATCTAAGGAGTTCATTCAATGGTTTTCCCATGTGATTCTAAAGTCAAATTACCTATCTTTTGATTTAGTAATGTGTTCAATGTAAAATTGTTTTCAAAGTCATTATTATGATGGACTTATGAGTAATCAATTATTTTACTATGAATTTAAACCCAATTCCATGAAGAACCCATGATCTCCCTAATCTCTCAATTTATCCTATGATGTGGGTCTTGTGATCTTGATTCAATGTTAATTGAATTGTGATTAGTTTGTAATATATAGTTTAATACTATTCTTATGTATATCAATTGATTATGAATTGTTGATAATTTTCAATGATGATCATAGCTTGGAGTATTGCTAAGTTTACCTAATTTCCTAATATTTAGTATTGGAATTGATGTTGGGTGCTATGGTCCACTTATGATGGCGTTGGTTAAATTCTTGTCTATCTATACATGTTTAGATCATGGCCTTGATGGAAACAGATGTAACGTTAATTGATATCATGATTTTCATGTTTATAAAGGTTATGTGTGTAGTTTTCAATTCTAATATCATGATTTAGGTGTATTCATAAACTTAAGTATATGTGTATGATGTTCTTAGGGTTAGGTATGGTTTACATGTTTCGTTGTGAGGAATACTATTGTAGAATGACCCCTACTTCTGTGAACCTATATGAATATGTGATGTTACACATGTTAGACGTCTTCTATTCATATTTGTTCTAGCTAGTCTCCTACGATGTAATGTGGGTGTGTGATATATAGTCCCTAATGCACTATATGTGAGTTTTTCATGTCTTGAGTGATATTGTATATGTGTTTTTGTCTTTGAAGTGTGGCTTCCCCAACACAAATATGGCTGCTATTATGTCATTATGAGACCACTATGTACACATACATCTTATGCATAACAATGAGTAAGATAGATTCGTGGTGTCAATTGAAATGATAGTTCTCATAAGCACCGATAACTATTACTATGCATGTAAAGCATATGATTAATGAATTACGATCGGGTGTTTTCTAAAGGTGATTACGTGAAAGTCTCTCTCATATATGTATACATACACTCAAATGGAAGTATGATTGAATTAATTGTACTCTAAAATAGACTATGTTAGGATAATTTCCTTATTTGTACTCTTGGATGATTTCCTTTATTGTACTCTAAACTAGACTAAGTTAGGATTATGTGTAAGGACATTTTCACATAATGTAGTAACTACGATGAAAGTTCAATCTCATCATAGAATCCTTTTAGCTATGTGATGTATGAGGGAGGAATTCCCTCAAGCCTATGTTATGAACTAATGATAAATAAAAGCTTAAAGATATTAAAGAGGGAGTTTAATCTTAGTACCGAGTGGATACGTACAATGAGGAAAAGACCCCTCCGCTAATACAATAGGTTGGGTTATTCATGTGGGGGTACTCATGAGATTGAAGTCTCTTCTCTAATAAAATAGGTCAGGTTTGTAGAAGCAATCTCACTATCCCTTAACGATGTGCCCCCGTAGGTTTTAGCTAGTGGATCCACCTAGATAGCTATTATGTATGGTTCTACCTTGGCAAGTACAACACGTTTTTTCGTTGTGGGGTTATATGACACCGGATTCAATGTAGCTCACATGGTCTATGTCAGTTATGGATAAGTCTCCATAAAGTTAAGAAATGAACAAATATAAGATTATGAATATTAGTCATGATTCCTTGAAGAACTATTTATTGTAGGTTACACTATGCACCCTACTTATACATTCAACAAATGGACTCTAAAGGAAGTTATGATTAGGTTCGTTTATCAAAAATAGATTATGGTTTATGTATGTAAATATGAATTTATGAAGCTTTACTTTACCTATGTCAAGACATGAATTATGATGATACATGTGAATTAGACTTATGGCTTCTAAATAGTTTTTCTTGGTATATGTGGGGGTATGGAACTCCATGTGTACATTGCACAAGTGATCTTGTGAAGGGGTTGTGAGGGTGGTTTACCTATACTATGAACAAAAATAGTTATGACTAAGATGAAATGAATGAAACAGTTCTATTGTAACCATTAGTGAAGTATGTTGATCTTATGTCTAAAGTTAATGAATGGGTGGTATGTTATTGAATGAGACGTGCCTAAGTCTAGAGTGACTTCCTAAGACCACTTGGTGTGAGAAGTATTATGGGATTCCACTTGTACATTTCACTATTGAGATTTAGATATTGTCTGTGGTGATGGTTCTTATTTGTTTATTGTGGCCTATTGAATGTGCTTTAACTGTAATAAAATGGCAACAAGTATTGTAATGAGTTTTATCCATGTCTATATGATGTATGTGAACTATATTACTATTATTGTATCAATTTTAATGATTTTTTACTATAAATACATGATGCATGGTTCTAACTAAGTTTCCTCTTTAAATCATGTTTTTGTATTGTTATCCTACTTAGTACATTTATGTACTAATACAATTGTTCTTCATATTTCTACACAATAGTGTAGGTGGTGTTTCTATAGGATATATCCTATAATGAAGAGCTTAGATAGCTATTCCCAAGTTCAAGTGTGTGCTTATGACTCAATGACCTTCATGTCAAGTTGTTATTTAAGTTCATAATAGTATTGTTATAATCATTCATGTAATTAAGGATCGTGTCCCTATTCTATTATACTGATGTTGTGTCTAAGATTGCAAATGAGAATTAGAGTCTAAACTATGTACTTATATTTTTATAAATTAAGTGATGATCTTGCATGATGTTATGCTATGAAAAATTTTAATTTTTCCGCTAATTTTATGATAATGCGATGAATGAATGCTATGAGACTTATCAAAAGACCTCTGAGACGTAGACGACTTCGTGTAACTTCTAGGGTATACCCTTAGGTCATTACAAAGTTGGTATCAGAGTATAAGGTTTTGGGATTAGTATTTAGGTTTCAAACACTCATAATGCCACATTTAATTGTCATGTTCACGGGTGTGAGTTGCGACACATGTATGAGCGAGAGGCTATAGGACGATGGAAGTTTCATTTTCTTCACTACTCTTGTGTCGTGCCATAGAGCATAAATTTATATAATCTCTCTCTTATGTTTCCTTCTCCGGTGGTATTTTAGATGTGATTGCTTGGAACAAATGATGTTAACGCTTGAGTGAGAAAAGGTGAGTTTTGATTTTTATTATATTTTTCTAACTTGATGAGTCTATGTGAAGGAGAATTTGAAATACTTTGATGTGATGCCATTTATGGTCATATATGACCTATGAGGTTTGAGATGTTATGTTGAGAAGATAAGTTATGATATTGTTCTAGCTTGTAAAGATTTGTTATGATTTAATAGAGTCCTCTTTGGAATAATTAGCTACTTGATGGTTATGTATAATCATAGTATAATGTTATGGTAAAGGCTTGAAAAATCTCAGAGAAATGTGCTAAATAGTAAAAGGTGGATGTTACCTTTTTATATGAGTAATGATTCATAGTTCTCCTTGTGTGGATTGTAGTCTTTTTTGTGGGCTTGCTTGTAAGATGTAAACATAGTGTGTTGAACCTAGAATGGTAATTGTGAAGAATGGTAGTATATGATAGAACCCATATGACTAGTTTATTTGTCCCTATATGAACCTATCCTAAGAGTGGGAAAACGGAAAGAAGGGGGTTTATTCCATACGTTGGAATTATGTTTGTCCCTAATGTTGACTTAGGAGAGATTTATGTACCCCTTAGCACATAGGAAGCGAAGAAAATAATTGATATTGACCTATTTTAAAGAGGTTAGATGTTTTTTAATGTTTATTTTAAGTACGGTCATTTGAGGAAAGCGCTCAAATAGTAACTAGGCATGGTTGGTTGGAATGTTCCACCAAAGGTGATTATGTAGGTATAAATTACCTATAAGTTACCTTGCCCCAGTGTTGGAAGAAATGAAAGAGGGCTATATAGATAATTCTTTTCTATGTTTTCCCTAAGCTTTTAACTAGAGAGGATGGTTACCCTAAATCTCTAGAATAAGTGGTACTGGATCTTAAGAGTCCAAAAATGTGTTTTTATGATTGGTTAGAATCCGCGATTTCTATTTTCCTAAGTTGGAGGGATGATTCTCTAAATTCTATAGATGAATTGTCTAAGGTAATGACCTTCGTAGGTTTAAATCCAAAACTACTTACCTTGTTATGACTAGGTGGGTAGAATGTGATGAAATATAGAATAAACCTTGGTATTCATGGTATAGTTAAAGCCTCATATGGTTGACATGTATGACCTAACTTGACTGTAATGAGTTCCTTTAGGTGATACACTTAGGAGAATAGTGGGTCTTGAGGAGTGCCTCTTGATAAGTGGGTTAGTAAGCTCGTTGATATGTAATTATTAGTGGAAACCCTCAATGGGGTCAAACCTTCTTATGTAAGGAGTATGTAGGTTTGGTCTTGACTTGCCTTGACCTTGGATCTTAAGGGCATGAGATGATGAATATTTGATTAGGATTAACCGAAGTGGGGGATAATGGTCCTAGATTATAAGGTTATGAATGTCATTAATGTCCTATATCAAGTTCCCTTGAACTTCTATATGTTAAGAATCTCTTTGAGTGATGGATATGAAATGGAGTAACTTAGCTACTCATTTACAATCTCCGGAAACCCTCACTAAACAAAGTGTGAGTGAAGATTTGTAAGAAGTGGTTCCTTCTTGTCAGATGGAAAGGGTGATGTTAAGAAGGGCTTGCATGAGCTTGATCCCAAGAGTGGGATGTTTTCCTTGACTAGAAGATTGGTATGTACAAGTTCTCTTTGATTAGGTGAGTTTCTCTTAGATGGGTTTACCCTAAGTGGGGGATTATTATTTGACTAGTAAGGTTGTTGATATGCCTATCTTTTCCTTAAATTCTTGCTCAAGCTTGAAGCCAAAGATTTCCTAGTAGCTTGTCCATGTTATGAAGTCTAGCATATGACTTAAGTTGCATGTTCTCCATATTCCATGCATGTCTTAGATGACACCATGTTTATGTGTGTTTTGAAGAATTCATATTGCATGTAAAAGAAATTTTATAAATTTCATGTTCTCATCTTGTTGTGCATCTTAGCAAGAAAAATATGTATTTGACATCATGAGATGGTTTAATGAACATATTTGATGACACTTTTGATATGTGGGTATGTTGGCCCCACAAGGAGGTGTTGAGCTTCCTTTGCATAAGAAAACATGAGTCCCTTTAAGCATGATTTTAAATTTGGGAAGTGGTAATATAAGTTCACTCCTGAGAAGTGATGGTATGACTAACTAATACTATTGATGTGTGCCTATGAATTGTAGCAATTTTCCTATATGATTCATGCTTACTAATAGTAGTGTTATGCTAGAAAATTTAAATATTGTTCAGTAACTTCCTATTATTGTGATGTGTTTTGTGTGATCTACTAATTGACTTCATGAGAAAGGGAGTATGAGAATTCCTTGGTTAAAGATGGAGAAATTCTCCTTAAAAAGAATTGACCTTTGTGAAATGTTTGTATATGGAGACTATGATTTCATGTGAATATGTTAACGATAAACAAATTCCTCCTTGAGCGTAACTAATCTTGGTGATGATATGTATTTCCTAGGTAATGTTAGGTAAAATGATAATGATTTTGTTGATAGCCTATGTGTGAATCGGAAGTTATTACATAGTTGTTCCTATGCTGAAATGATGAGCATGCCTAAAGTTGGAGAAGATAGTGTGTAATTACCCGGGAGCACCCCCAAGTCATCACACAGCGTAGTTGATCTCTTGGAGGTATTGTAAAAGCCTCTTAGCTTTCATTCATCACATAACATAACTAATAACAAAAATCTTTTGTAAAATTGTGGAACGAAGTCTCATCATCACAAGACAACATAGACACGTCTTAACATCATTGTGTCACGACCCTTTACATTGAAACAAATATACTAAGTATTATAAAAGTATTTAATACAAAGAAAACAAACAATAATATCTTCATCCTCTAACATATGAGGACGTACGATGTGACTTGTCAGAACTCTACTTCCAAAACTTGAACTCTAAGAACCTTGACTTGCCTTCCACCTATAATTTTAGAAAAAGAAAGAATATGGAGTTAGTACAAACATTGTACAAAGTATTGAACAGATATTTTAATCAAAATATACTTTCATGCTAATTTTGAAAGCCATCATCAGTCAAGTGTACAGTACATCATATAAGTCATCATTAGCATATAAGGTAATACTTCAACCATTCTCATCACGTAGCCATTTACATTAAGACATTTATTAGTCATTTAGAAACTCCATCTAAAGTTATCCTAAGCCTCACCTAGGTAAGACATGAAGAGACGGTCCATACACCCTCTTGAATACACACTTAGATGATCCATAAGACTAACAAAGACAAGAATACTTCAGTTCATATTAATAAGTAAACATTCATTACATAGAAGAAAGATTCATGCACTTAAGGTTTTCAGGTAAAGACCATCCTCTAAGATAACCCCCTAGTTACACTAGTCCAATGTGAAAGTAGAATCCCATCACACTCATCAATTGCATAACCTTCATCAATATTAGACACTTAATCGAAATGCTTCATTAACACTAGTCATGCATAAGGTCAACTTACTTCATCAACATCATATAGTAACTCATTCATTCATTAACATTACAAGTACACACCAAGAGTCCCTCCAAATGCCTAGTTGTGCAATGTATAGATGGCGTCCCATTCAACTACCTTCCTTAAATATTACAACTTTTGAAAGACCTAATTCATTATATTCATTTTGTGGGTGCTATATTCAACCGACATAGACCATGAGAGCTTGACATGAAGTCCCGATATTAACCCCTACCGGATGAGGGATCCCAACTTGCTTAAGGTAGGGTCATTATTTACCTTTACTTGGATTTCCAATAGCTAGTCCTATGAGGGTGGGTAGTTCAGGTATAAGGAGATTGCTTCTAAGTACTATATCTGAACTCACGAAGAGTACTCATCTCAAGAGGTACATTGGACACAACATCTCCACTCACACCGAGTATGCACCCGTTCTTCAAATACTTTCGGTGCTAAGCATAAGTCCCACCAGTAGACATTCATTTCATTCATTAGCTATAGGTTAAGAGTTTCTAGCAAGTACTACATCTCAATTAACGCAGAGTACCAATCTCTGAGGGTTACTATTGAATACTACATCTTAACGTAGGAAGAGTATCCAACCCTTAACCTACCTTTGGAAATCTCATGGGAATAGTGAGGCCCCCCCCCCCTTTTCATTCATTATAGTTCTTAGGAATATTGAGGTTGTCATTAGACCCAACATCTCTTCTCACGAAGAGTGTCTATACTAAAACCCTCATTCATTCAGTGTGTGTGTGTGAGTGTGTGTAATCAAGCCTTTCAAAAATCACCATCATTCATAACATAGACTCGTAATCATGATTATTCTACATTCATTGTAGTTCATACATTATCATACTTCACATTAACATCAACACACTATCATACTTCATATTAGCTCTATACTTCAATTAGACTTATTATCTTCGAGACACACATTCATAACTTCATAAGGCAATATCTATACATACTCTTCATAATATCACATTACTTCACCTTCAATGCCTTCAATGCCATAATCACAATCCACATATACAATTCATATACATTAATTAAACACCGCCACCATAAGTGGACCACACCACACAAGGTCAATTCAACAAGACTAGAACAATTGAGATCACTTAACCTTCATCCAAGCACTTAACCTTCATCCAAGCCTTGATCACCCTTACTCAATTCTACAACAGTTCATCATAATTAGTCATAATTGTGAGTAGGTATTCACAATATAATTTTACCAACATCTAATCAAATACATTAATTCCACATCATAAGCCAAAATTAGACAATTTTCATGATCATTAGTATATAGAGTTTTTAATCATAAATTCATCAAGTAATATTGAAAACATCATAATTCATTCATTAAAATCTCTTCATGTAAGGATCCATGATTAGAATTTGAAATATAAGAATTAAGGATTTTGAAATCTTTTGAAAAGCCTTTGGATTGGCTCCTTAAATTCGAGAAGAATCAAGGATGAACTACCACATCCTATTAAGAGAAAATCCACGAAATTTGGTGAAGAAACAACTCAAAATCTTCAATCCTAGCTCTACCTTGAGTTCAAGCTTCAATGGAATCTTGATAGAGTTTTTTCATGGGAGAGGGGTTTTGATTTATAAAAGCGAAGTCTAATTTAGATCTTTGATTTGTGAACTAACTTAAAATACATTAAAAACCCTAAAAAAACCGTCAATAATTAATCACCAAATTACCCAAAATACCCCTACATTCATTTTAACTTTTAATCAATTCTAATTTGACTTAAAAACGATGCGACAAAATCTTAGACATGGCTGCACATCGCGGGGACACCTCCACGTCTTGCTTCTGGATTTAATTTCGAGATAGAATGGTTCATGACAAGCTTATACACTCCAATTACACCTCCATAAAGAATTATAAGCGGTCATAATTAAGTAGAGAACCCAACTAGTAGGTTGGGGTCGATCCCACGAGGAAAATGGTTTAGACTTAACTTCAATGTACGATTATATCAATTTAGCCCCAAAAACGAGTAACTAAAGGGGTGGGGGTATGGTGAAACAAGTTTCTTTATCCCTTCTAAGTTAAAAAGTAAGCAAAAGTAATAATTGAGTTTTTATCATGTTGCGAGGCTAACTAGGGTATACGTGTTCTCTATAGGTTCATAACGTCTTATTCCTAGCAATATCAATTCTTCCCTAGTGTTTTACATCTAAAGTGATAAGTTATGTATCTCTAATTCCATGGATCGGCATCTAAAGAATTTTAGCCTGTACCTTGGCCTGGATACGTGTGTATCAAGTACTAATCCTTACCTTTACTTCATATTATACATCATAATCGATGTATGACTTAGTTATTACTTTGCACCAATCGACACTAGCCTATTAGATAATATCCCACTAAATCTATGTTGATAATTCTTCTCTTGTAAATACCTCATTGGTCCGAGAAGTAGCAACAAGCCTAGTTCTAACGCGTGCACTGGTTATAAAGACTTCTATACGAAAGAATTATCAAAACACACAAGAACCTATTTTAGATTACCCATGGTTCCCACAATCCTAATCGTGGATTTAGTTTCCCATGCAAGAAAGATCACAATTCATATTTTTAAAAGAAGACATGATGAACTTATTTCAACAATAATAATAAACCCATAAAATCAACTTGAAATTGCAAGATAAATCTTCAAATCAAATCCGAAAACTGAATTATTGCCAATGCTTCAAAAAACAAATCTCCAATCAAAACTAGAACAATACTAACAATGTGTAACCCCAAAAATGAGGTTTTAATCCCTATTTATAGAAAACATTGTCCTAAATTAAGCGGAATTGAAATAAGGAATGTTTTTCCAAAAATGCGACATTGATCAACGACCACTATTGACGGACTGTTGATGGAACGACTATTCGTCGACTGCCTTCATTAGTTAAGACATAGAATATTTCTCTCTTCTTCAGAGGACACCTTCTCTAAATCAATTAACGGATCAACAATTCTGTTCGTTGATACATTTAGGATCCGTTGATTCCCTTTGTTGTTCCATTTCGTAGTTCCACACTTAATAAGATTTCCCAAGTTTCTTCCTTCATCCTGAACTGCATACTGATTGTGACCACCTACGGATCGTTGTTTGAAATACGGGCCGTTGATGGTCTTCGTAGGTCGTCTTTCTGCACTTCTTTTCAGCTGCTTTATGCATTTTGATTTGGACATTTTTTCCTGCAAAACAAACATAAAAACATGTTAAAACTACTATAAAAGTTCTCTAGACACACAAAAATCTTAATGCATTAAAAGTACCGTGAAACCACGGTACATCAACACCCTCAACTTAAATTCGTCATATGTCCTCAAGCGACACACTTTGACTCAAAACAACACATGTACAAAAGAATACTCTTTTAAACTTTGCAATCACATGGATATCAATCCGACTCATTCTTTGTTTTAGTGCTTGATTACTCTCTCAAGTTCGACAAGCTAACTTATGTGGATCACATCATAACACAAACTCACCATCCACTGAAACTTCTTTTTTTTTTCCTCTCGCCTAGGTACCAACTTTTTAACACCGCAACTAGTGCTATTTCTTAAAAAGAAATCCTTATTTTTCGTAAAATGATTTTAAGTTTGGGTACAAGGATCTTTGCTGAACACTCACACTCAAATACAAGTTCAAACATAGCTAGTACTCGTTGCCATAAACTTGCCCTTATTTTCACTGCTTAGGTTCACCACATTAGATTCTAGGATCACAATAGGACTTTCTTGGCCTGCAATGTAGGTTTCAGTGTCAACTATGGTATATATGGGCACATTTCAGTGACTTTTGCCCCTACTTAACATTACTGCTAAGCATCCTACCTCATGTCATTGTCTTTTACACCCTACTTTTCTTGTCTTTTCATCTTTGTCTTGTTCCTTTGTTTTTTTTTGGATATGATTCTTACTTCTTTTTGTTTAAATTTTTATTTTCAAACTATTTTCTTTCTTTTCTTTTACTTTTCTTTTCTCTTTCATTCACATTTATTATTTCAGCGAGTCACAACTGTCACTCACTTTCCTTTTTCTTTTCAATATTCAACTCTTTCCATACCATATTAGCCATCATCAACTCATGTATTTTCCATGAGTTGAGGTACAAAATACCTGAGGTTAGGTCAGGGACGAGACGAGGTCGTTTTCTCCATTAGCTACCCTCAACATAGGCTTTTTGCCTAAGTCGAGCTGCACATGTCCAAGGAGGGATCGAGGCCAAAACATTACACCTTGGGAGGGTGAGTTTTTTGAGGAAAAAATAGGTCTATTCTGCGCTCAAAGATTTGGATCAAGGGGGATCAAGCTTCCATTTGGTTAACTTCATTTTAGGCTAGATGTTTCCTAATTCTAACAATATCCTATGATCCTTTTTTAGTCTTCTAACACAGATTCTCTTTGAACGACTAACCGAGCAAGTTCTATGACATTGTCAGGTTTCCCTGTTTAAGTGTTAGTTGAGGGTCCTCCAGCGAGTGCCGATATATGTCATGCTTAGAGACAACACATTCAACTCATTTTCACCTTTCATGCAAGCACTTTATAGGATGATATATCATTTAATTTCATCCATCATTCTTCATCTTTCATGTTTTTATACTTTTTACATATAACTACACGAGGGTTCAACTGAAAAAAACCAATCTCTTGGAGAAAAAGCATACAGTCAAGAAAACCACAAGAGAGGATTGTGAGGTAGGCTACTCAGACTTTACCCTAACACACACTTTCTATTACACCACCCCAACAAAAAGAGCATGAAATTGTCCCTAATGCATAATAAACATAACTAAGGGTGGTAGGTGAAGCAAAACTAAGGCGCATAGTAGCGACGAACTCTCAACAAGTGGAGGTGTCTGGTTTTGTAGAACCCGCAACATCAGTGCTTGGGTCAGCCTCAGTGGTGCCCACATAAATCTCCACACAATCAGTGGTGCTCATCTCAATGGTCAGCGGTATGGAACTAGAGGCCCCAATAGCCATTTTTCGTGCCCAAATCTGGCGGGCCTCCTCATCTACCAAAAAAGCCTTCATAGCAGCCACGAGGTCTGTCCTCTCTTTCTTCCTTGTACGGGCATCATCTCCTGCCTCAGTAGTGCGACTAGAGTAATGCCTCTTGGAATGACCACATGGCTGAGGTTGAGGCTCAGCATAAGGATTAAAAAAGCGTTAATCATTGTGTCCTCTACTAGCTCGATAGGCACACTCTCCGGTTAAGCCCCCCTCATCTCCAAAATGTCATCTACATCACCACACAAACTAGATACCACGTCCTGAAGAGTAGTGAGGGCTATCATAGAAGCTGGGAAGGCTACCACACGTAAATCGAAGGTGTGTAGGCGTTTATGGACCGCCTAAATTTTCTGATTAGTCTGTTGGGACACCCTCATCTCAATCTGGTCCTTGGCCTCAACAATGGACTGCTGCATCCAAGGATGTGTATGTTGGAGTAGACTGGCCATCTGTGCCTCTAACTTCTGTACCCGCGCCAATGGAACCAGTGCTGCAGATGGCGGTGTGGATCAGGACGAGATGGGAGCCCTGCAGGCAGCATGAGTGGAATCAGCCAGGGTAGTGTCAATATGCTCTGAAGTAGCCAGGTCTGCCTATTGGGCTAACTCCACTGTGTCCGCCAAGTTCTCATTCAACATATGCATCTTAACTTTGGGCCCTCTCCCTGGTAACGCTACATTTGCCTAATCCTTGATGAGACCTATATCAATAGTCTCCACTGGACTACGTATTATATCACTGTGCCAAATTGGCACTCCGATATTCCTGCAGAAGTGGAAGATGAGACAAGCAATGGGGTAAGCATTAGAGTACTTGGAAACCATCTCTGGATCACCGTTATGAGCTCCAAAGAAAAATCTATCTCCAATCCCGCCACCAAGGCTGCTACCAACATCGCCCTATCCCAAGTAAGAACATTATCGGCATTTGTCGATGATAAATAGTGTCGGACTACGAATAAGAAAAACTTGGCCGTGAATATGAGGGTGTCCTTCGTAATCAATTCTCGGTGGTGTATCATCCAGTCGTACCTCTCACCATCACTCGCCAAATGTTGGGCCAACCATTTCTTCATTGCCTCTCTCTACTCGGCGGTCCTCTGAAACACTCCACTTATGATAGTCTCCAACCTTTTGTCAAATTCAGGAGTAATGGGGGCCTATTATGTATCAGTGGTGGGGCCATTTAGGAACAGAAAGAGAGTCACCTACGAGATGTCAACCCAGCAGGCCCAGACTAGTACAAAGTTGAGCGGGTCCTGTGAGGCAGGTTTCACCCGCCTATCTATAGAGTCTCTAAGAGTAGCCACATAGGAAGCATATAACTCCCTGACAACATTCTTATTCTAGGTACCCAAATTCACGCCATCCAGTATATCTTATGTAGGTTAAAAAATATGTGCACCTCGAGAATTGTGTGCAAGCTCTTCATAAGAACTCGACGCTATCCTGTTACCAATCGGGTAATAACCCCCTTATCATTCAACATTTTGGTGTCCTTGTATACCTAGTGCTGCACATCGATGTTGTAACGATCCAAAGTACACCCTAGACGTTAATGACGTCGTCGTCCTCTAAGAGGACTAAGACAAGCTTCTTAGTATTCGTCATCACATATCATAGGTCAAAACCTGCAGAACATTAAAACATAGTTATATAGTGATGAGGCTTACAAAGACCTCTACATAGGTAGCATACATGGGCTTCTCGCGCAAGACAACATAATAATACATAAGGATTTTGTCTAAATCATTGACTCACATTAAAACATCAAAGGAATGAACCACAATTTTTTGGGCATAGCCCTCAGCCTATTACAATATGCCCATATAGGCTACAATGAAGTCTCAACATTACAATGGAACAATTGTCTCCAAAACATGGACAAAACTAATAAGGCTTGACTAGTGGTTCTATCCTCGGAACTCATGAGGACTCACCAATTGACTTAGAAAAGAGCCAAGTCTACTTCTTCAATGACCATAAATCTCCTCAATAGGGTGAACTAAAATGTTTATGAAAAAAGCGAAATATGGGGTAGTACAAACCACATGTACTAAGAATGACTCCTATGCACAAAAATCATCAATGCATGAAGAAAACACAATTTAGTCAAAATCATGCTTTTTATTAATTTAACTCAAAATGCATATATAAGAAGCACAATAAGTCAATTCAACATAATAGTACCCCACACATACATCTTGAAAGCAATACTTGTGCAATGACAAAGATAGAACCCGTAATCCTATCCAAGGCTAAATATCACATTAAGCAACCCACTTCATACTTACAACATATTCTCATAATTCATCATAACATGATTAAATACATGAATAGTACTCATATCTTATCAACATATCAATAATCATAGTCATAATAAAAAAAATAACACTACTGGAACAATCCATTTGAATCCCACATGTGCGATGAGTGAGAGAAGTCCCTTACCCTCCTTTACCCTATGTAGTACCTTTTCATATAACCCTAATAAGAGTTCACATACTTAAATTGTTAATTTACTTTCAAATTAGGGAAACTAGCGCAATAACCGACATGAGACCATGTGAGCTTTATAGAATCTGGTGTTCTTCTCCAACACCGCAAAGAAAGGGTGAACACTTGCCTAAGGTGTAATCATTTGTACATAGCTATCTAGGTAGATCAACTAAGCTAGAGTCCTATGTGGGTACATAGTTAAAGGGCAAGGAGATTGTTATAGAAACCTTGACCTACTAACAAGTAGGTTTCTATCTCATGAGACTACACATAATTTGGGAATTCGGACTTACTAACGTGAGGAAACCCATGTTGGAGGCAGAAATTACTAATGTGAGACCTCCATTTCATATACATGCCCTTTTGGTTATAATTAAATATGCTCTTTAGTAATCATATTATCTGATAATACATGTTCATATTAGTCTGTTATATACCCCTATGTAAACATCTAATCATATATAGCTCCTAGGTCATCACAAGTGAGAACAATCCTTTCACTTTAGACACAACTTCAAAGTAAGTAAACCTTTCACTTAACACTATATTGTAATCGTAAGAACTACTTTCAGTTATAAAATAATTTTATCATAACATACATACATAGTTCATGTCTAATTCAATGTCTTAGGGTTAGGGATCAGGAATTTCTAGCATCAACAATACAACCACACATAAGACATAAGAGTATTACTATCTAAATAACTAATAATTAGCAATTGAATCCAACAAGAACAAATCAACATACCTGTTTGTCCCTTCCAAAAACCTTCATACTTCCATTACAAAAAATACATAACCAATTGCATAAATAAGGTAAGTCCAAGAAGCAATTACATAATTAACAATAACGTAGTCCATCTACATATTAATAATCTTCACAAATCACCATATCAATTAATGGTTTTCATGAAATTAAGGAAAGGACATCGGTCTAGGGAATTTTCATAGGAAATCATCAATTAACCCTCAATATATACTTAAAATCAAATTAATTCATCAAAACTAACCACAATTGATTCATAATTTTGATATTCAAAGAAGACCCATGTGTCGAAGAAAACCTAGATTTTGGCGGATTTAGAAATAATATTTTGGAGGGACCTCTTGAGGAAAAGGATCCCAAGAGTTAAAGAAAACACAACTTATTGATTAGATAGTTATGAAATTGAGTAGAAACTTGAGGGATTTGGTCTTCTTCTTCAAGTTTCAAAGCTTCTTAAATGGGGGATGAGTAGAGAGAGAATGTAGAGACAAGGGAGAGATTTTGGGATTTGTTTTGGGGTTTTTATTTGATTGAGTAATTGTGAGGAAAAACTGATGGGAACTCAATATATAGCCCCCCCCCCCTTGAAATAACCAAAAGACCCCTCAATTAAATTGACCCTTTAATGAAGTCAAACTTGAATTCTATTTTTCAGATGTTTCATCGGGGAACAAGTCTGCGTCGTGGAGCTGTTCCTGCAATATTTCCAAAAATTAACTTTTGTAAAAGTGTTGTACGCAGAGCGAGCTTATTTTTGGACCTTGGGTGAACCATGTCCTTGACGCTAATTTGTTCCCTCTAAGAACAAAAGTTGCAGCCTTTTGCATCTTGCTTGGTCCAATGTAGGGTCCCTTTTAGACCCCTCGGGCGATCTTTGTTGGGGGGGGGGGTCGTACGTAAATGTTTTCACCCTATATAGTAGGTTTTACCTATTTAAAGTCATTTACAAGTTTTGGACTTCATATGACCCTCCGAAATGTTCACAAAACCTAGGGACGTCAACTAGTTAAGACATTTCTTTAATGCAATGGCTTCAATACTTCTCAATCAAGTTATTTACACTATTTTATCGTTAGGGAAGACATGCATCACTGTACTTGACATTGCATCTCAAGACATCACACATTTTTATTATTGATGAACTTGAACACGTGTCTTGCTGATGTTGTGAGTGTTTCTCTGTGGAAATTGTGATTGTTGAACATTGAGTTGTTATTGAGAATATGCAAACTGATAGAGTGTGGTTATTGAGTTGTGTGTTTGGTTAATTGTGAGTTTTTTGTAGTGTGGAGGTTCAGATAGGGTTCAAGGAGTACCTTTATTTTTTTTACTTAACTTGTGGTTAGAGGTTTGCTTGTTGGGTACCGCGTGGTTGGTATTCACCCATGCTACAAATTTTTGTAGGTTACTAGCCCGGATCTCCGTGACACCTCTCATTCTTTCCGTTTCCGAGGCATCTTGTGGAGGATTGTGAGGTAGCTGCAGGTCATCTCAGTAAACTTTCCTACTCCAGTTTATGACTTTGTTTTTACTTGAAAGACAACTTCATTTTAGACTTGTATTTTATTTCAATTCTAATACTCACATTAGAGGCGTGTGCACGTGACGACCTGGTTTTGGGAATTGAATTAAGATAACTTGTTTTTATAATAGAAATTATTTTTGGATTGTTATTTACTTCCGCACTTTTTTAGATATTTGGTTTTAGGCTTACTTGTCTTTGTGGGATAAGACGAGTGCCATCACGTCCAATTTTAGGTCGTGACAAAATGGTACCAGAGCCCTAAGTTCATAGGTCTCACGTGTATACAAGCCGAGTCTACATAGAGTCTCAAGGATAGGCTATAAAGACTATTAGGAAACTTTCTTTTATTCATTCTTTCTAATCGTGCGGGGTCACCTTCTTTAGTATTAATTATTTTATACTCTTTTTATAGATGAGAATGACAAGAGCTAATGTAACTGGTGGTAGATGAGAGACACTTCCCGAGGCAGTTGTTGAGTCCTTAACTAGGGGTAGGGGTAGAGCTCAAGCTAGAGGTCATGCTTGTGGTATGACACTAGCCAGAGGTCGTGGCAGTGGAGAAGCACCAGTGAGAGGTCGTGCTAGAGAGGCCTCTCTAGAACCTCAGATTGATGGAAGAGAGGATCAAGTTCCTCCAAAGCCTGTAGTCACACCTTTGCTTCAGGATACACTATTGAGGGTGTAAGTGTGCCAGAGGTCTTTTCTCAAGGTGGTGGTGCGACCGCCACACCACATGACTCCCGTACTAGAAAGAGGGCTCAAGCCCAAAAGTAGCAGCAAGCTCCAGTTGTTCAGGATGCAGTGGGGAAACTACGAGTGGATCCCGCGGTTCAGAATGATGTTGCACCAGCAGTTGGGGGTCAAGTTGTACCAGTGGTTGTTCTAACAGACGATGAGCAACATAGGCATGAGAGATTTCAAAAGATGGACCAACCTCTGTTTCAGGGTGGGAAGAGCGAGGATGCTCATGAGTTTCTAAATATTTGCCGAGAGTTACTAGAGGTGGTTGGATTAGCTGAGTCACATGGGGTTCGATATGCTACACTCCAGCTTCGTGGGCCAGCAATAGTTTGGTGGAGGACTTATTCGAGGGTTTTTCCAGTTGGATCTCCTCCAGTGACTTGGGAGCAGTTTGCTAGTGCATTCCATGATCCTTGTATCCCTTGGAGTTCGAGAGAGGAGAGTCTCTTGAGGTTTGAGAGTCTGAGACAAAATGGTTTATCGGTTACAGAGTATGAGGCGCATTTTTGTCAGTTGTCTAGGCATGCGTTGGCCATTGTTCAAAATGAGACAGATAGGATCCGCAGATTTGTGAGGGGATTGACTTTCTCTATTAGGTCAGCTGTGTATATCAAAATGTATATTTATTACTATGTAACATGTAACTAAATATATAATGTTGTATACATCATATTTTATAATCAAAAAGCTGAAGAGGATGTTAAAATGATTGGTCTTCAAACTTATGGAACCAGTTACATCCATAGAGGTGCCTAATACCAGACAATAACTAGCTACATGCTAAATACAACTGCAAGAAAGTATACTATAAGGGTACCACTGACAGAGATGGTCGAGCCTGAGGTCATATATTGCTTCCGATCAACATCTTTTCCAAGTGCATACATATGCTGGCACAATTAGTATCTGCTCAATTAAATACATGGGCATTAGATGTTGGCGACCCTTTTAAGGTCCCCTCAAAGTTTAAAGGTTCGTGAGTTTTTTTGGTAAGTTAGCTTCTTTAAGTTTCATATACTCTACACTCTCATATAATGTTTTCAACACTTAGTAAAGGTTGTCTCCTTGCTCTTTAATATTGTTATTTTCCAACTAATAAGTTGGCAGTAGCCAAATTCTCTATATTGTTGTTAGGAGAGTTAGTTTTGAAATTCCAATAAGGGAATTAATCTAGTTTGAAATATCACAATGCATTGTTGTTCGTCTTGCATATCCCTGATATTTCAATAAGATTTGTAGTATACTCATTATTTAATCATGTTTTTAAAAAGTTTTAATTGTCCTTCTGGTAATTTTATTTCCCTTGTTTTTTCCAGTTAAAATCACATTGGTGTATGTTTTTGGTGGAACTTTTTGAGTTAATTTCTAGTCTGCTGCATTTTGCTAAAGATTGGATACGATTTGGTGCATTATATAAGTTTTGAATAATCTATTTAATAAAAATGACATTTCTCAATTGTGCTCAACTTAGATTCCACATATCGCATATTAAAGATAATTAACTACTCTTTAGATTCCACATATAGCATATAATAGATAATTAACTATTCGTTTTTATATACAAATTGAAAACACTAGTTACAATTTTATAATTCAAAAACACTAGCTACAATTTTATATTACTCTTATCTCTCTATAAGATAGAATAAATACAAACTGCATAGAATTGTTTCAATTTTCTAAATTCAAAAGAATCTCTTGGATTTTTATACTACATATCTGGCACGAGACATAGACTTATAAGCAGAAAAATAGAAAAATACTGAAGTTGCAGTAGCAGCTTCCCAGATTATGAAAAGAGTAATACAATATAACAAGAGCAGAAACTAACGAGTTAATATGCATTTATATATATTGTCCTCTTATTCCTTTTGCTCTTTCAATTAGTTCAAACCTTTTCCTCAACTTATGGCTTACTATGACAAATACTTGTATTCTGGGTAGACCAATACACATAAGAAAACAAAAATTGACCTGCGCCACCTACAAATCGAAAAATTTTACACTAACAGGAGGCTGCCTGCCTGCTGTTGGGTTTTTTAGGGTCGTACCTTAAAGGAAAAAAATTGAGATTTCGTAGAGCAAAATTAAATTTCGAAAGATTTTTCACTGTCGAGTTGTACAACTGATTTTTTTTTTTGGAATTACGTTGCTTAAGAAGTTTGCAATGAGGACCCACATCTGTGTTTCCACTGACGACTAAATTTAATTCCGCCATGAAATTAGGACTAATCAGTCTGCCTAAAATCATTGTCGATTAATGAAGCATTAAAGTAAAAAATTTATTGATAGGGCAAACTTGCTTTTTAGAAATTAGGGGGGGGGGATAGATATATGGGGAATATTATTATTTTTAGCTGAAAAATTCGAGACTTAATAGGGCAGTTTTAAGAGTTTAAAAAATAGCACACTTAAAAATGTGGTCATATATATAAATAACTGTTGCCAATTATTCTAATAATTGGCAACACTTATAACGTGTAGCCTATAATTACAAAAAGGACACTTTAAAAGTGTTGTCAAGGTTTTCGTGGCCATAAACCCGGTTCAAAAGTCACGCCTTCAAAGTATTGCCTTAGGTGTCTTTGGCAACACTTTTTAAGCATTGTCAAGATTTCGTGTAGCCTTGACCAAATTAGGTGTAGTGAATATTAATACTTAGTTGTTTTCTTGAGATATGTCACCATACAATTTCTAATATACTCTCTTTTAGGAGATGTTCTGATTATTTTAATCAACTTACATTTAGATTATTAATATTTATGTCATTTACATCTTTTTTTATTTATACTTAATTGATATTAGTATTCAATTGTTGAGGGTCCTCAATTTCATCAACTCGAAAATAAAATAAAAGTGCTCTAATACTTAGGAAAGATTAATAAGCCTTTATAAAGTAATTATGTCAATAATATCCAAGTAAAGTTAATTTAACATAGAAAGAAAACTTATTAATGTGTCACGATTCAACCCATCGGGCCATGCAGAAATCTACCCTAACACCTAGATAGGAACACTCTTACTATGAAAGGTTAAAACCAACAATACAAATATAATCAAAATATTGTGAAATTCATTTAATACCTTATATACATTTTGTACCATTTTCAGTTATAAATATAACCTGGTCATGTGTTTTTGGCTAATGGATTATTGTATATCTTTTCTCTTTTATTAGTCTTTAATTAATTAGGTCTAAAATTAATATATATTTTTTTAGATACTCGGTCAAAAAATACGAAAAATATTATGTAAGCACTGTTATTATATGTTTAAGATCAAACAATACAATAACAAGATTTTACATTCTTGACTTCTTGATGAAGAATTGAAGTGCCTCCTCAAGAACATAAGATATACATTCTTGACATCTTCAAGAAGAACTTTAAGTGTTTCTTCAGGAACAGACTTGTGAAATAAATA
The DNA here is from genome assembly GCF_001406875.1 of Solanum pennellii. NCBI lineage: Eukaryota > Viridiplantae > Streptophyta > Magnoliopsida > Solanales > Solanaceae > Solanum > Solanum pennellii. The sequence continues at coordinate 16,176,753 of NC_028644.1, forward strand.
TTTTAATAGTAGTAGATTTTGAAGTGACATTTTAAAATAAAATATTTTAATAAATAATTTAACCGAATCGTTTCGATACGGAAGAGAAAAAACTGATGGTCTGATATGATTGGGATGATTTTAGAAAATCTAATGTTTGTTATATAATATAAAATACCCCCAAAAAATTGAGATGATATATATTTTTAAATAATAATCAACCGTATCTTTGAAACCCCTACATTATATCATATAATTAATATAGCTAATCAATTTTGGCAATCTATTACATTATATAACTTTCCTAATTGGGAAACATACTTCCAAGTCCCATCGACCCCCCATCCCCACCCACCTCCATTCCTTTATATGTTTCCCTCTTATTTCGAAACACTTCTATGTGTCTGAAGTTTCCGCATAACTCCTAAAAATAACAAATATTCAATTAATTCTCTAAAATCTCCAATTTTTCAAAGTTCAAATCTTCACAAACAAAGACACAAAAATTGATCTTCTTCTTTATTTCATCTTCAAAGAAAAAAATAATTTTTTGTGTTTGTTGTTTTTCTCATCATTTCAAAGTATATATTTTTTCTTGAAATTCCTAAAAATCATTCTTTACATTTTGATTTGATTTTTTCATCATTATTTTATTACTAAAAACCCTTAATGAGCCTAGAGTTCTCATACCTCCATTCTTGATTTTTCTCTAGTTTTTTTTTTCATCTCCATTAAAAAATTAAATGCAAATAATGTACAAAAATCACCTGATCATGAGGCTCCAAAAATAAAAGAAATTGAGAAATATAATTTTGATTTTTCATCAGTAAAAATTGAAGTTGAAGAAAAAATAAAACAAAAGGATTCGGGTTTGGATGAACGGTCACTAGTTCAGGTTGACTCCAATTCATTGATGATTAGTGTTGATTCTGATTCAACGGGCTATAGTGTTTCTTCTTATTGCAATGGACTTTCATATTCATGTTGCGATGAATGGTCTCCTCTAACTGTTGTGCCTATTTCTTCAATTGAGCCCCAAAATTTCAAAGAAATAGTTGGAGAAATTAGACTATTGAGAATAAGTCTTCTAAAATGGTGGTACGATTTCAACTTTTAACATCTTTTAAGTTATACAATTTACAATTTTAGCCTATTTTATGACGTCTTAACTCTTAATCAATCAATTGTGTAGTCAAATGGCGCGATTATCCACTTTCAGTCTCTTTCAAGTAATACAATTTATAATTTTTTCCTATTCTTATGACATCTTTATCAATCAACATGGCCTATTTTTATGACATCTTTATCAATCAACTATATAGATAAATATTATGGGCTAACCAGTTTTCATCTCTTTTCAAGTGATACAATTTACTGTGAAATAGCATGGACTAACCACTTGTTTACTCTTTCAAGTGATACAATTTATATTTTTAGCCTATTTTTATTACATCTTAATCAATTAACCATTGTAGTAAATTAGTCAGGGCTAGCCACATTTATGTTTTTTCAAATTATATAATTTTAGCCTATTTTATGACATTTTAATCAATAAACTTTTGTAATAAATTAGCAAGGGCTAGCAACTTTTAGTTATTCTAATAATAAAATCTTAACCTATTTTTAGGATATCTTAATCAATCAACTATGTAGTATAATAGATTGGGTGGGGCCTAACCACTTTTCAGCTCGATAATTGGGAACTAGCTAGCAATTGTTATGATAGAATTTTAAATTAAATAAGTCACTAGTATGTGTGCGAATAACGATTATTAGGTAGATATTGAGATAAAATACATTACTAAACAGTCTCTTTTGTGTATATTCTATATATTGACTTTTGTAGTTTTTGATGCATATGTTATTATCTAATTTTAGGGAAGTGGCATGCGTAACTTAGGCAACACATGTTTTCTGAATGCAGTTGTGTAATCTTTTATGCAGACCATAGTGTTGCTTAAGCTACGTGGATCGATTGATCATATATCGCCATGTGATAGTAAGCATCAACTTATAGTCTCTCTTTATTTTGATCTATTTTGAAGGGTTTTTACCTTAGTTGATTCATCTTACTTCTTGTTGCTGATCAAATGATTGATTTTGTGTAGTTTGCATGATTCGAGATCTAGTTGACCTTTGTATGTCTGGTGCCTTTGATAATATCTCACCGAAGAAACTTCTAGCCACTTGAGAGGTATGCTTTGTTGTATCTTGTTTTTAACATGAGAGATATTCCGCATCTTGTGCGCACATACACATGGAAATGGGTGAATTAATGGGAACCTATGCTTCCGTCTCTAAACAACTTATAGTTAATCCTAGTCATTTATTTATTTCCATTTTAAGTTTACTTTTATTCTAAATCAAGAGCTAAAATAACATTTTCATCAATAAACTACATGAAATATAATTTGCATAATAGGATCGCTTTTAAAAAAGGAAAACTCACTGATAAAGCACAATCCTAAAATTGTTATAGTATAGTATCGATTATAGTTTGCCCTTCGACTTGTCTTTGTTCCTGCGTGCCAACTATGTACCTTATGTTTCATTGTATTCCTTAACTGTGTGAAAATATCAGATTTTCGCCCGATTTTAGTTTGTATCAACAAGAAGATGCACATGAATTCTTACAGTGCTTTCTCAATAAGCTCGAAAATTGTTGCTACAATTTAGAGCTACAAATTTGTGGAGGAGGCCTTTGGTGGTCTCTTATTTAGTAGAATTTACCTATTTTTTATCTCAATTTTTTTTCGTTTTTCAAACTGCTTTGTAAGGCTTTTAATTGAGTCGAGGACTATCAAAAACGTCCTCTCTACCTCTGAAGGTAGGGATAAGACTTGTGTGCACTCTGTATGTCTAGCTTATATATATGGAATTTGTATTGTTAATTTATTTTTCTGGATTTGAAGCTCCGATGTTGCAATTGTTGTTATTTATCTGTCACACAAGAGCCTCTAATTGACATAAGCTTAGAGATTGAAGATGTTGACAGTGGACAAGAAGCACCAGAGTCCTTCACTAAAATCGAGAAAAATTAGTATTCTTGTGAAAGGTGTAAGACACATGGGCCATTTGAGAAACAACTCCTTGTTGATCGTGCCCCTTTTGTTGCTGCCCTAGATTTCGAAATATTCAAAAATAATGGGTTAGTTGTTAATAAGGTGTATAAGCATGTTTCATTTTCGCTGGAATTGGACATGCTTCTTTATACATCCAAAATCAATAATGTGAGTATCTTCACTTGGAATTTTAAGTACATTTTATTTTTGTTAGCACTTAGGTGATGTGAAGAAATGAAATACGATCTCTACACATTTATAGTGCATTCCGGATCTTCTATCTCTTCAGGAAACGATTACACCTTCATTCGTTGTGCTCATATGAATGGTACCAATTTGATGACAATCGATTATGGAAGATAGTAGAATTTCCTTATTTTGTACAAAGTATATTGAGTTTACGACAACTAAAATAATATTTTGTTTCATTTTCTGATAGGTTGTTTTTTTTGAAGAAGATTTTGTTTTAGCAAAGGAGGCGTACATTATTTTTTATGCAAAGAGAGGCACTCCGTGGTTTTTCGATTACATCCAAATCCACATGCCCTTCATCAAACTTGTTGTCCCCACGTCTCCGTGCATTCCAAATAATCATTCTTTCGACGTTGGTGAATCCAATAATGGTGACGAGGAGACATCTATGAAGTATGAACGCAACAAGACTGAGGATAGTGATTCCCGTGGTAAACTCATTTTCTACTCTCTTTCTGCATTTTCTTTATTTTAAGCTGAGGGTTTATCGGAAATAACCTTTCTATCTCAACCGAGTAAATTAAGATTCACTAGCAAAAATTCAATTTCCTTTATTTTTCCAAATTAAATAAATGTTCAAACATCAAACACAACATCCAGATACATATTTTTTTTAACTTTAATGAAATGTAGTTCAAACAACCACTAGCTGTTTCTTTTTTAACATTAGTAGATAAGTTTTTTGTGAAGATCAATTGCAGGACGTGAAAATAAAGTTACCATGTTCAAGAGATGAAGAATTCATGGAGTCTCACATGTAAGTTCTATAAATGAAAAGAAGAGGAAGCTTGAAGATTCTTCGAATAGAGAAGCTTGTGATGGCTAGCTGGAGTTGTCGGTCAAGCCTTAGCTCTGCAGGTTTACCTTTTGTGATGGCTAGTAGCAACAACAATAAAATGGGTAATTTCGACTCATAGAATTGTGTTTATGATATTATGCTTCAGGTTTCCATAGGAGAATTCAAAATTTTGAGTTTATGGATTCAAAGATGGAAATGATATCTTATTGGATTTTGGATGAATTATTTATACATTAAAATTGATTTTTTTTTGTTTTGAATTAATTTCCCTTGACATTGTGAATGAAAGAGTTTTGAGTAGTTACTGTGTTAAGTTGAACCTGTAATAAGAATGCTAGTAACGTCCAACCAGGTCTCAAAATGTGTTTGACATGAAAGGAAAAATGTTTTCCAATTTTTTATGTTCGGTTGGTTAAATATTTTCTCTACAAAAATGAACTCCTTAACACGAGGAAATTGACTTCTCTTAATGAAACTATGGAAATTTTGAAAAATATTTTTCATGAAAAACATTTTCCTTTCGTATCGGAAAACACCCTTATTGTACTACGTACTCTAGAACTGGCCTAAGTAGTTTTTGGATATCCTGTTTAGTTTATTATGTAACAATTAATTGCAACTTACTAACAACATGTATTACTACATTTTCTAGTTGCTGTACCTTACTGTAAAACAATATATTATAGTGTAATTTGACAATGATATGGAGAGGGTGGCGTGTATGTTGCCTTATATCTATTTTCAGCAAGACAGAGACTATTCCCGGTACATTGTGTAAAAGATTACAAGAGAAAATTAAAGTATGTAAAGCATGTAATACTAAAATCAAAGAATAAGATAGTATATATGAGAGCAACAATAATAATAATAATAATAATAATTATGTAATACTAAAATCAAAGAATAAAATAGTATATATGAGAGCAACAACAACAATAATAATAATAATAAATATTTATGATAAGGAAAATAGTCAATGCTTGGAACTGATTTCGATATGTTTTACTTTAATCGAAAGTTTTCTAACCGAAACAATCCCTCTATCTTTGTAAGGAAATTGAATTTTTATAACCATTTTTTAATCAATTTTATTGATTTGAATTATCTAGACTCTATTCGTAGGGGTAGGGTTACTTAAAGGAAAAAACACTCCCTATTAAATATTTCTTCATTTTCAAGAATCTAACACGAGATACTTTTTTTGTTGCGATGAAATCGACCCGTGAATAAGGTAAACCCAATGAAACCTAAAAATTACAGGTACCATATTGGATAGAAGACAATTCAAAATACGAAGGCTCAACCAACTCATAAAAATGTGAGATAGACAAGAGGTTGCTTCTTTTTGTGCCTCAATCGAAATAAAACTGTAAGAAGTCATAATGAATAGTCACAATCGAATTTTGGATTTAATGGATAAATTCTAATTTAAGGCGATCGAATTCCATCTATCTCGCCATGTTCTATATATAACTGTGTTGGTCTTTATAGATTATTCATTGGCGGTTAGAGAGTTGACACATTGAATTGTGTAGTGACTTTTGTCCGTTGATTTTCAATTGTACGTTGAGGGGCATTCGTTTCCTACATTATTTTTCACTCCTTATTCCTCCATTATTATTTTTAGCCTATGTAACCTCTTTGATCATTTATATTCACTATTAACTACCCTACCCCATTATCTTCTTACTCGTTGCTAGAAATACTTTCTCAACTATAAATAGTGGTTGTCTTCATTTGGTTTGGGTAACACACAAGAAATCATAATAGTGTGTTAAATATAGAGTTCTTATTAGTTGGGAGGGGGGGGTTAGTGAATATTTGGACTCAACTTTTGTCCAGATTTGTTGAGTTACACTTTGTGATTAGAATGGTATATTCTTGAAGAGACAAGTCAAAAAGGACTACTGCTGGATCGATTAAAAACTTTCGTTGTAGTAAGCTTGAATCTCCTTAAAGAGAGCAAGATATTTCGCCTCAACACGAAGAGATTTTTGTTTCAACATTTCATTTTCATCTGTAATCTTTTTTTAACTTGTACTTTTCACTAACAATTTTCAGGAGATTCACATTGGCTACTATTGAAAGAACCAGCAATGTCAAGATGAGAGACCTTAACAAGTCATTTTTGTTTAATGGTAACCATTTCAAGAGATGGAAGGGTAAAATACTTTTCAACTTTATTCTTCTCAATGTATCTAATATGTTAACAAAGAAGAATCTTAATAAATTGACATCACCTCTATGAATGATGATGAAACTATTTCTCATCAAGAGAAGTGGAAAAATACGATGGTGATTCCTATATGTGTTTGTATTACATTCATAATTGTTCATTTGATAAATTTTTTAATTATCACGATAGAACTTACTTTAGTTCAAAGAAAATTTGTAAAGTATTGTAGCGTAAGTATGATACCAAGAGGAAGGAGCAAAACAAAAATATGCGGCTAGTAGATTTTTTTTATTTCACAATGGTGGATAACAAATCAGTGGTAGACCAAGCTGAAGACTTTATAATAATTGTTAGAGAGCTCGGGTCCGAGGAGGTCAAAATTGGATAAAACCTTATTGTTTGTGGCATCGTAGATAATACTACTCATTAACTTTACAAATGTTAGCATGATCGTAGGCGTATCAACATGTTTATAGTAAATCATGATTGTAGGGATCCACAATAAGGGAATATCTCTTTTACCTTGTATATATATATATATATATA